>NC_089838.1:167912464-168239131 GCF_035609145.1 Eleutherodactylus coqui | reverse complement strand
AGTTTTCTAGCATACAGGAGTTGACGATATTGGCACACTCCATATTTGCACTACAGTTTCTGAAATCACTTTTTACCTCTCATCATTTTTTAAGGCTGCATTCCCACGAACGTATATCGGCTCGGTTTTCACGCCGAGGCAATATACGTCGTCCTCATGTGCAGGGGGGGGGGGGGAGGATGGAAGAGCAAGGAGCAGGAACTAAGCTCCCGCCCCCTCTCTGCCTCCTCTCCGCCCCTCTGCACTATTTGCAATGAAAGGAGGTGGGATGGGGGCGGGGCTAAGGTCCCAGAATTAGCCCCGCCCCTGTTCCGCATCTCCCCATTGCAAATAGTGTAGAGGGGCGGAGAGGAGGCAAAGAGGGGGCGGGAGCTCAGTTCCTGCTCCTGGCTCTTCCATACTCCCCGCCCACCCCCCCCCACAGATTAGAACGACGTATATCGGCTCGGCGTGAAAACCGAGCCGATATACGTTCGTGGGAATGCAGCCTAAAAGTGAGAAAGGTGGGTGAGGTTAGCAGGAAAGGGCAACGGATGTACGATAATTGCTGGTGTGAATAATAGCATACATTTCTGCCTGTTCATAACATGCATATACCTTAACTTCTGGTCCATGGACAGTCATAGATGCATTAAACTTATTTGTGCCTCTTACAAAATTTGCAGCATTTTAGTCCAATGGATATTAGTTTAAGACTGCCATATGAAATACCAGTAAAATTCCACCTATGTCTATAGTAAAAAGTAATGTTGCCGTATACAGGTATGTTAGTAGCAAAAGTTCTTTTCTCATAGATGGTATTTTGAAGGTTGAATGCTATTTCTATTTTGCACTTTCACTGTGGTTAATGCTCTATGAACAGCTCTGCCACAATTTATTCCTGTGCCTCGGAAATTGTCATTTAATACCTGCAGCATGGGAACAGGGACTGACTGACTTGTTTATTGTAACATTAGAGTGATCTTGAACCGGAGTTCCCTGGTTCAAAGCCCATGAGGCGCTGGCTACAACTGTGCTTTCTTTACAATACTCCAAAGATGGGCATTATTGGGCTAGTGTAAAATTTGCCGCCAGACAAATCGCCTGTATAATTGGTAATTTTACAAAATAACGTCCACTCTTGTTACGGTCGTTAAAGTGCTGTGGTTAGTTATGCATGTTGCCAATGAAGAGAACACACAATTAATGTAGATATTTTGTACTGTTAATATAAAAGTATTTTATAGGAGCATGCAGGTGAACATAAAAAGAGTTCCCGCTAGGGAAGGAAAAGCTTATGACATAAAGAAGGCCATGCACACAATGCACTGAAAAGCACTATGGCAGCTGTGGAAGTATAAATAATTCTGCAAAACCATTTACAATCTAGCAGAGGATGGGGCTCCTTTTTTACTTTTTAGCAATAAACAGCATTTCTAACATATTGAGCACAGTCATTTCACTTCTACATCCATCTTATAGAACTTTCATGGTATTTACCGCCTTTCTATATTCTTTACAGAGATAGGATTGCAAATATTTTTCCTTGTAATTGAAGCAATTTTATGTATCTCTTGCTTATAGGAGGATCTTTGTACTTTCTAAGTATGTTGCTGTGAAATGAATCCCACTCATGGAAAATAAGCATTACATTGTCATAAGCACTTTAGGCTTGGGGCATAAACAGCAGGCAAAGTTGTTACTTAAGGGGAACAGCTTTATGTAGTATTTGCATTATGTATGATTAATGTTGGAATGTCTTACCACTTCCCTATAACCAATGAAATATATTATCTGTACTGTAGTATAATGTATATAAAAAAAAAAGCCATTTGCCTCTTTTATTTGTCCTGATACCATCTCCCTGGAATTTAATTTGACCTTACTCTATTATAGCGGCAGGTCTACTAGGCTTGTAGACCAAACAATTCGGTTAACAATGCCGGAAACAATACAGTTGACTCCAAGACATGGCCACTGTATTCATGAGGCCAGCACTTCCCGACCCATCATAATTGAGTGACAACCATGTGACAACCATATCTAGTCGAGAGCAGTGCTCCCTTCATCCATTATGAATGCAGTGAAATCAGGACTTGCAATCCATCGCATTGTGCCTCAATGACAACATGTCACATCGTATAAGCACCATAAACTAAGCTTATTTGCTCATAGGATGGGGCACTATGTTTTTTTCTCTTTTGGTGCATCAGACTTCTCTCTCTGTAGTCGTTGCGCACATACACTGATCTTGACCGGTTCCCTTTAAGACACAATAGAAGGGACTCCGAGTCATGATTCTACTGGATTGATGATGGATGGTTCCCTTTTAAATGCAGTTGACTGAATGCCGTAACTATTCTGTTTTAGGAGCTATTAACTAAAAAAGCACAATATTCTTGGTTTCTCTGCAGCAGTCCCATAAAGATGAATGGAACAGCAATACACATGCTTGTCCATCACTCCTTTCATAAGCGGGAACACGGGATCCCGGTTCTTATGGTCAGATCCCTAACTATTGCTTACCTCCTATCCTGTTTAAGTCTTGGAACAACTGCTTTAACTGCCATCAGGCTTTCTGTATTTTGATCTTATTATCTCTGTCATTGGTTTCTACCTAGTATCATCGTGGCTAACACATGAATAAATTGACCCTAAGGGCCTTTTACACTGAAGGAATCGTTCAGATTCTAGTTGGATCGCAGGAATTTGAACCATAATCATTATGTGTAAATGCCATTAATTTGTTCAGTTTCAGCAGGCATAAAAATCAAGCGATGATGAGCCTGTTTAGTGTTAATGGAGGCCGGGCGGTTGCAGCGATCTCCAGACCTCTCGGTCTCCATTCACTGAACGATCCTTGTTACTGCGATTGCTGTGTTGTGCGAGTGCACACCGTGATATGAGGGCTTGGAAGCCGGAGAGTAGTATCAGTGGCACTGCGCAGGTCTGGGATTCGGTGATGTCATTGATCTCCGACACGCATGTCACATGATTGCTGGGAGCAGGGCTGGGTGCTCCATTTCTCCAGGGTGCATGCGCAGTTAGCATATAGCAGGTGGATCTTATTACGGATTGCTATATTTTATTGCCAGATTGTAGTCCAACATATGAGTATGATAGCATTATGCAATGTTGCCTTATTGATCCCATTGAGAATTTGTGGTTATTTAAGGTTAATCATGCCATCTCTGTTTGTCATTATACTTATACTTTTATAAGGGTGGCATATTATAATGTTACTTTTATATTTATACTGTGGGGTCAATTTATGCAAACAGATAGCATGTATATTATGTGTTGTTGATCTAGATTTCTTTGGTGCGGCATACATATTTTGGCTTCCTTTAAACTGCTTGTACACTAATTGGTCGGATTTCCGCCTCGGAGGACCTGCGATTCATCACGTAAACGAATTGCGGTTGTTTGTGGATGATCGCGGATGCACAGCGTAACGTCCACGTGGAAAAAAGATCGCTAGCAGGCGATTACTTCAGAAAGTTGCCCAATGCCCTGGAATTGGACCTTCTCCTCCTCTCCGCCCCCCCCCTTCTCTCCGCCCCCCCTCTCCCCTCCCTCTCCCCCTCTCCTGACTGACAAAAAATTTGCCATTGACGTGCGTCGTGGCGGGGAGGGGCCAAAAACTGGGGCAGGTTGACCACGTGGCAGGTCACCTCCTCCAAATGGCTCCGCCTGTCCTGCTGCTACCCTGGCCGCACAGCTCCTGGAAGCTGCTCTGGCAGGTCCTGCTTGTGGCAGCCAAGCTCCTGCAAGCGGCTCCAACTGCCCTTCAGCTGGAGGAGCTGCTGTGGACATCTCCTCCAGCCACGGGACCCCCATGGCAACAAACACACCGCAGGGAAGTTTCGGATCCTCTGTACCCTCACTGCTACCAGACGAGGATGTCAGCCAATCCGGAGCTAGGGGGTCGTTACCAAGGCATTACCTGTCATTCTTTAGGTCTCCACCCATAATTCTGGTGGAGACTTAAAGGGGTTGTCCCGCGGCAGCAAGTGGGTCTATACACTTCTGTATGGCCATAATAATGCACTTTGTAATGTACATTGTGCATTAATTATGAGCCATACAGAAGTTATAAAAAGTTTTATACTTACCTGCTCCGTTGCTGGCGTCCTCGTTCCCATGGAGCCGACTAATTTTCGCCCTCCGATGGCCAAATTAGCCGCGCTTGCGCAGTCCGGGTCTTCTTCTTTTCTGAATGGGGCTCCGTGTAGCTCCGCCCCGTCACGTGCCGATTCCAGCCACTCAGGAGGCTGGAATCGGCAGTGGACCGCACAGAAGCCCTGCGGTCCATGGAGACAGAGGATCCCGGCGGCCATCTTCAGCAGGTGAGTATGAAGACGCCGGACCGCCGGGATTCAGGTAAGCGCTGTGCGGGTTGTTTTTTTAACCCCTGCATCGGGGTTGTCTCGCGCCGAACGGGGGGGGGGGGTTAAAAAAAAAAAAAAAAAACGTTTCGGCGCGGGACAACCCCTTTAATGCACCAGTGCCATGTGAAAAAGCACACCATTTATGTGAATGTTTTAAAAACAAAAATAATGTAAAGCAAAAATGGCATGGTACCAGAAAAATCTATTTTGAGCGATAATCACTGCGTCTAAACTCCTGCCCATTGTGCACTATTTGTTCATCTCTGAATTCAGGCTAGCCTGAAGTCAGTGATGAGCCTTATCAGTGCCGCACGCTGAGTTCTCAGCAGGATTAAGCTGATAGTATTCTCTCAGCTGCTATACCGTTTGGAGTTCAGTGGGATACCGCTGACAGCTCCAAGAACAAAGCAGCTGTTTACAGATGAGCCTTCATTTTCACGCTAAGGAACTCTTAAGTAGCTAATTAGCTACTTAAAAGCTTATGCAAAGTGATTGCTCAAAACTGTCACTCAAACTGCCGTTTGAGCGAATTTTGAGCAATCATCTTGCAGTATCAATGGACCTTTAGGAAGTCCCAATTAGACTGATGGGTGTGGATGTGTGGGCAAAGAGACGTAACCCCCCTGGGGAGTCTACAGTAGTTTGAATCCCCTTATTTTTCTGTGTCTGATATTTTTAAAAAGCCTGCGTATTAAGACTTTTTTTAGGTTCAATAAACTGCATGTGCAGATTCATCCTGGATTGTAGTTTCTGTTTGCGTGTGTGTCTTTCCTGAGATATAATCTTATTCTAGCCTGAGGAAGAGGCCTAAGCCTCAAAAGCTTACATACATATACTTTTTTTTTTTTAGCCAGTAAAGATGTATCGCCTCCATAATACATTTGTTTTTTTTTTTTTTAATAAAAGAATATTTAACATCACAGAAACAATGCTAAAATAGAGTTGCAGTGCTTCTTACTAAGAAACGGTGCCTGTTGCAGCCCATTTCTCTTGCTAGATCTCAGTACAACACTATATACTTATCATGAATTCCTTTTTTCTTGCAGATGAGCTGAGGAAGTTGAGTTGGTCTGGAATTCCGAAACCTGTCAGATCAATAACCTGGAAGCTGCTTTCTGTAAGTTAATCATTGGCTGCTGTTAAAACCCTTTATGCATCTACAAGGTGGCATAATGAGCTGGGGCCCTGTCTTGGTGCCACCACATGTTGAAAATATTCAAATTCTGGGTGATGGAATAAACAAAAAAAGAAACAAAACTGGCCCATCAATCCCTGAAATATATGAAATTCCTGCCCAGATTATCTCACCTAGACTGCTGTTGTCCAGCTCCAAAGGCGTGACCTAAAAACCCTGAAGAGGCATTTGAGGGGGATAACAGCAGTCCAGCTGTGATAATCTGGGCACAAATTCCATATCGAGGATTGATAGGCCCATTTTTTTCTATTTATCCTATCATTTGAGCTTGAGATATCTTCTACAATGTGGTGGCAGCCAGGGCTGTGGAGTCGGGAGTTACAGTACCATTTTAGTGAAGTCTTTAAAAAAAAAACAAAAAAAACAAATATATATATATATATATATATATATATATATCCTGTTTCCCTGAAAATAAGGCCTACCCCAAAAATAAGGTATTATAAATGAACAATTTGTTGCGTATTTCCTTTCATAGGAATTTAGGAACATTTTGAAATCCTATAAATATATGTTCTATTCATCTGAACTCCGATTTATCAAAAACCTTGATAACTAGGATGTGGAAGAGCAATAGAAAATCAGTTATTGCCTTTCCATTAGACGAAGTATCCTCATGCTGCTTCTTCAAGGCTTTTAGTTGAGACGGGTGTGTGCTGCACTATCTGCCTATGCTCAGTATTGAGGCTCCTCCTCTACAGACCAGAGGAATCCTTATGGTGATGAAAATCCTGATGTTACCATTTTAATACAGTAAATGTATCCCTTAAAAAAGGGGGGGGGATTATATATGAAAGAGTCAGAGGCTGGGAAAATTGAGGAAAAGGGAGGTTTGGCTTACAGACTCCACAGCCCTGGTGGCATATTTGGTATTTCAGCCGCACTTAAGCGGGGCTGCTGATTAGAGCCACCTGATTGGCTCTTCGGCACCACGTGACTACACTGCGTCCACGCGGATTGCCTTAAGCAGCCGTGCACTACACACTACAGTTAAGCAGCCGTGCAGAGAACCCCCTTTGGAGATGTGCATGAGTGCTACTTCACGAGACCCGCGGGGGTTTAGGGTTACGGGTTAGGGTTAGGCTTGAAAAAGACTTAGATTAAGTCGAAACGTGGCCATTTTATGGAGCAATAAAACCCTTTTTTTTTACAATCTCTACACCGTTGATGCTGCCGCCTCCTTGGATACCATTGCATTTATTTGGGGTTGGGTTCATGACCCCACAGGTGGCTTGGCATATACAGACTGGAACCTCTGCACTGAAGTGCATGTGTTAGGTGTGCTGCGGGACTTTCCTATTTCTGCTTACACTGCGTCCACGCGGATTGCCTTAAGCAGCCGTGCACTACACACTACAGTTAAGCAGCCGTGCAGAGAACCCCCTTTGGAGATGTGCATGAGTGCTACTTCACGAGACCCGCAGGGGTTTAGGGTTAGGGTTAGGTTTAGGGTTAGCATGGCTCATCGTGCACGGCTGCTTAAGTGTAGTGTGTAGTGCATGGCTGCTTAAGGCAATTCGCGTGCACGCAGTGTAGTCACGTGGTGCTGAAGAGCCAATCAGGTGACTCTACTCAGCAGTGTTGTTTAAGTGCGGCTGAAATACCAAATATGCGCCCTGGTGTCAGCAGGACGGGGCCCCAGCTCATTATGTGTTTGTCACTAGTAAGTGCATGCAGCACTTTTTCTTCTGTCCCAAGGCCAGGAAGCTTGTCGGAAAGCGGGGGAACCCGATTATAGTCAGTGGGCTTAGTCTAGTGTGGTTTGCTTCTGTCCAGAGACTGAACTGGTCGGCTGCGGGGATCTCCTTTTCCTGCTCCTCGAAGGGAGAAGGAAAGTGGAATCCCTGCTGCAGATGTAAAACCACCCTTTCTCTCCCCCAAAAACTAAGCTGAGAGACAGAAACCGTGGACTGACCCTAACGCAGGTGTGAAAGCAGCTTTAGATGAACTTTCTGGATGTTTAATTTCCATTAGTTACAGTGTATGCCACTGAACTGGCTTTGTAATGGTACTGCAATGAATACGATAGAACTACTTCTGAGCCGCTCTGTATATGTGACCTTTTGTATGATGACGGAATCTGGTATTTCCATTAATCTTTTTCTTGAGTTTAATTTTGTCTTTAGAGGAATTATTTTATTAGAAGATATGCAAGAGGAATGTCTGTGATGTTTGGAGAAATGTATTAGTTGTCAGATTTGATCCTCTTTAATATTAATGGCTCTAACTAGTGCCTGTTATATCTGCCAGTTTTAACAGCTGTAGAATTCTGGATGGATTCACTTAGACTGCTTACTCTGGAGAATGTTAAAGAGACTTTATCACTGGATCTCCATGCACTTAACCTCTGCTTAACATTCTGAGCCGCGCACATGAGTGTTCAGCACTGCTGTTTTTTCCCTCTTTCTCTCAGAAAGATGCTTTAGACAGCTATCCTTTTTTGGCATGACATCAAGTGGGAAAACAAAGTGTTTACATCAGATTGAGTTTAATTTCCAGTGTTAAAATACTGTTTGTCATGTTAATGGGAGTTAATATGTTTGCAGTTTAGTAGATTTTATTTAGGATTTTAACAGTTTTAATTGGCAAGTTATACAAGCACAAAGCTGTTGTCTCAATCTGAGCTTCTTTTTTCTTAGTGTGACTGCGTTTTCACACTTCTCTATTGTACATTCAATAGTCTGTTAGCAGCGGAATAGTGTGGATTGTCATAATACAGTGGTTTCTCAACATACAGTGTTAATTGGTTACAGGACGACTTTTGTATGTTGAAAATATTGTATTATGAAACCATAACACTACGGAAAACGGGTAGTTTGATCCAAAGCCCCTGAAAGTAATACAAAATGAAGAATAAAGAAAGTTAAGCAGAATATAGATAAAGCAAATTCTCACATATAAAAGTTAGCTGCTGAAGGCTGTAAATGACATTCTATGTTGAGGACTGTAGCTTCTTCGTGGTCTTGTACAACACTCAGTGTATCCCTCCTCCTGGTACAGGTAAAATACTGTACAGAACATGTAGTACTGTAAGAGGTGCTACTATGTATGCCCTTCAGTAATGCAGGGGTTTTACCAATGCTCATGCTAAATTGCTCGATTATCTAGCAAAGTGCACGTGCAGCGAATCCAGACTGACAATTTATGTTGCATCTGGATTCAAGTTACAATAATTGGGAAAGATGGATTTAATATTAAAAATGTATTGTATCCTGAGACCATTGTAATTTCAGGGATTATTTGTATACGGTAATCCTATAATGTGTGTTCTAAAATTACCAATACACTACAGTGCTGCTTGCTTTAACATGCTACTACCAGCAATACAGTAAATATATACCTGCAACTGCTCCATGTGCTCGCATATCTGTACCTACTGTGCTGCCCAATGCCACCAAATACTATGTTAGCAGTGCCTGAGCATGCGGATATAGATGAAAACTGGGGTGTAACTTGAATATGTTGGGCCTCAAAGCAAAATTTTAACTTTTAGAATGTATCTAATGGGACAAGGGAGACATTAAACCCCAAACCAGGCTCAAAAAATCAAATTGGACACGAAGATTATTCAGACCCTGCTTTCTGTTGCATCCAGAATAGCGGAGGTGGCCAGGTTATATGGAAATGGCCAAAAGGATTATTTTACACTGTTCCCTTAAGGCTTCATTCACACGGGGGTATATCACCCCGTTTTCACGGCTGGATGATATACTCCACCTATCTGAAGCATTAGTTTCCAATGCCTCAGTTCAGATGGGCGTTTTTCTGCAGCGTAAAAGATAGCGCATATGGTGCGCATTCCGGTTGGGCGCTTTTACGCCAGCCAGAAAAGATAGTTCTGGAACTATCTTTTCCAGCCGGAATACGGCCGCTGCTATAGACTCCTATGGGAGCTGCTGGAGAAGGGAGGTGGGAGGAAGTTTAGCAGCGTGTCTTTGCGACTTTGACCAATAAATGCTTCCAGTGTGTTCTCTAGCCAGTGCTCTCCTGTATGGCAAACACAGACCCTTTCTGATGGTTGTAGCTGCTGCCGGAGCCCCAGCATGTACAATCACACTGTAGTGCCGATGCTGGGTGCCGAGCAGCATACCTTGCTGTAACAGTTTGGGAGTGCCATGGTGCTCATCATGCCATGCTGGAACTGCCAATAAGAGCATAAGCGTAACTACACTGCAAAGTTTTTAGTTTGTTTGTAAATTAAAGAATGTTGTGCCTCCCCACCACAGGTAGCACCCCACCACAGGTAGCACCCTAAACAGTCATCTACTCTTGCCTAGCCCTCATATGGCTAGATTACATCTGTTGGCCACTATTCTGCTGCCAGGTCATTTTGCACTGGCATCTCTATAGAAGTACTGATCTATAGACATATTACATGCACAGATTTACTCTGCCTCTTACTCTTTTCTTTAAGCAACTAACGCCTTTATCAGAAAAGTAGCAAGAACCTCTCACCTCAAGTATAATAGCACATATATCAGTATTTAATTTCGCCACTATTTGCCTCCTTGCACCAGACTGCCACCAACTCTGAAAGCCATCCTTTAAAATAAAATTAAAAAAAAGATGGTCCCACAGCTGTTAAGTGTCTTTTCTGAAGCTAAAAGCCTTACCACGACCATTTAGCGAAAACTGCAGCCAAAATAGCATTTGAGTACACACATTTTTTTGTGGTTTTGCCATGTATTTGTACAAAGACTGCATCAAAAACAGAACAGCGGACACAGATTGGGCATACTGCCTTCCAAAAAACGCTCTGTTAATAACCACAAATGTCTGATTGGGCTTTTTTAAATCCTATTCACTTACATGAAGTATGGGGAGCCTTGTTTTTTCTGTTGTTGGAGATGCAATAAAGAAAGCATCATTTGATGCTGGAGATTTTGCATCCAACCACTGTGTGCTGCTCCATTCTTCTCATTTGGTCAATCATTTGTATATTAGAGTTTAATTTAAAAATTTGCACAGTTTGTCTTTTGCAGCTTCTGTATATCATTGTATATAAGAACTGCAGTCGAAGGGCCCTTTTACACTGAACCATTATCCTTGAAATAATCATTGAAAATGAGCAACCATCTTTCTGTGGAAACATGGCCAAGGATTGAGTGATTATTTACTATTTATCATTCATGTTATGGCCGCCCCTAGTGAAGCTAGGCATCCGCTGGCGATCCTCATAGGGTGGGTTGTCCTTCATTACTCTCTTTAGTGGCGCTTCTGAGCAGAATCCGGCACGCTGAGCAAGTATTTATGCATGTGAGTGGCTATTTACTATATTTATTACCTTGTTACATACTTTCTTTGGATTAATTGTGCCGGCACCATTGATGCATTATTTTTTGTATGGTCTTTCCCGGTTACAGTAGTTGCCTGTCGTCTTGTGTGTTTTAAATGTTTTTAACATATTTGGTCCCTTTTGGTATTTATTTCAATACGATTTTGCATCTGATATTCATATTTTCTAGAGTGCTGGTGTTGCTTGCTTGCAGCCCTTTTCTTTTCAGTGTTGTGCATATACTATGTGAAGTGGGGAGCGTTTGCACTCAGTGAGAAATCGGCGATCCTGCAATGATTTTCAGGCTGGTTGAAAGTGAGCGACCAGCGAACTGTAAGCGAATAGTGCACGTTGGCTGTGACTTTAGATGCAACGATTACTTGAATGAATTTTGCATGATAATCGTCCTATGTAAATGGCCCTTAACTCTCAGTAGGAGATCCATCCATGAGACTGAATGGACGGCTTGGTTTTCAGCCCTTATCTCTTCTATCCTATACATTCTTATTGGCTAACAAAAATAACCACAAAGAAAAATTTATTGTGGTCATAAATTAGCTGATAATTATGTTCAGGAGGGAAGAGAACAAAGGGGAACTAAGCATCAGTTCAGCTGCTTTGACAGATCTCCCATATAGACTGCAGTTTATATAACATGATATGTAGAAGCTGCAGAATACAAACTGTGCAAAATGTTTAATCAAACCCTATTGCAAAAATAATTGTCAACCCAAAATACATGCATTTAAGGCTTCTTGCACCCGATCGGGTTGGATTTCACATGTGGGATCCCACAGCGGAATCTGACCCTGTGCCAGGCCGGTGACCCCACGTACCTGTCTGGAATCTTCTTAATCTATATTGCGAATGGTTCAGCCGGCATATATGCGCAGAACAGATTTTGCCACACCATTGCTAAGTGATGATGCGGATCCCATGACCTTCCCACAATCATGATTGCGGAAGGGCCGCAGGTCGGACGGCCTCCATTGACTTCAATTTTGCACGGAATCCACCTAAAAATAGAGGATGCTGCGACTTTTCCTCTGCGAGCGGAAAATTGCGATTGCTTTCCGCTCATGTGCAGGAAAAATCGCTGTTCCATTGCTTGTTATAGGCGGTATTTACTGCAGAATCTGCAGGCAGAAGCCCGTTTCCGGATTCCACAATGCAAAAGTGTGCAGTTTGCCTTAACGTGTCTACTGCATTAGCAAGTGGCTGGTCTAAGTTTGCATGGCACGGCAGTGTACAGCGTACTCATTACCTGTATTGTGCAGTATGTGTTGCTGCCGTTCAGCATGATCGTGACCAAGCTCACGGGTGAAGACACCAGGGACACTATGCCAGGTAATTTCCAGTATTAGAGGCACTCAGCCTGTGTAGAGTGCTTTCCTACATACTTTTAATGGTCGAAGAAAAGCCTTACCTAAGAAATATGTATTTGTTAATGTTCGATACGGTAGCATTGAAGCTTTTATGGTGAGTATAATCAAAGTAATGGGTTACTGATCATTATTAAATGAAGTCATGTGTCAATGTTAAGATATTTAAAATTTTATGATGGAATGCTTATGCAGGTTTTAGTCTGTCCTTAAGTTTATGAGCTACAAGGTTTTCTTGCACTCGCTGTGATCTTTTGCTTGTCCAGAAAGCATGAAAGGAGTTGTAATTTAAATGATAGCACATAAAATGACAAGCACTTATTCAAATTAAATCAGCAGCTAGCTAAGGTTTAGGATGATCTTATTACGGGGGGTGTCATGGATCGCTTACTACAACATTTTTGATCCCTTAAAATGTTAGAAAATGTCAGAAAAGGACAATTTTATCTGTGCAACAGGAAAAAAATATACTTGTTAGATGGCTTCCATTGAGAAGTGAAGAAATCGGAGCTGCACAGTCATGCCTGCCATCAATGAACTTTCAAAAGAGAAGAATATCAATAGATTACTTAACAATTAATGATAATTATTTAAATCATCTCTGCACTTTGACATCTTGTGTGATATCCTAGTCAATGTGAGAAGTAGGAAAAGTGCAACTTATGTTATTTACATAAAATGATGTTCTAATGTTGAAAATCCCTCTAAGGTGCTGGCCAGTAGGGATCTTCCCTGCTTCTAAGGGTTCCTTTACGTGGGTCAGTTCTCAGCCCGATCTAAACTAATACCAATAGAACATGCTGATTTGGCACCGTTCGCTTTTGTTTGACACAAGCTGAGAATAGTTACTATTTGGTCGAACAATTGCTAGTCCTATCGTTTGTCCCTATGGGACGACTGTGCATCTTGCCATTCAGAAACAAACATGTACAGCAAGCCTTTTTATGTTCTCTGAAGAGCAAAGGTCACTCGGCGACTGAGCATTCACTTGTTCATTGGCGGACTGTTGACCTTTTTACACAGCTTAATTCTTGGGCAAATGAGTGTTGGGCCTTAGCTTGATCTCCAGTATCTGTTATCAAGTGACCTCCATTTCCAGTAACAGCGATAATAAGATAAATAACTGGAACGGAAGGGGGATGATGACTCATACTGCCCATAGAAGTCTGTAGAGGGGAAGAAAGAGAAACAGATTCAGACAGAGGTGCTGCAGTTAACCTTCCGCAGTTATCTTCAGAATAGTTGTGGACAAGGAGGAAAGAGAGGGTGGAGCAAAACCCGTACAGCCTTGTTTGTTGTGAACAATGATACTACATACATGGTGAAGAGCGTGGAGCGGTATCTTCAATAGTGGAGGTGCTGCCTGACCAGATGACACACCACCTTGGTCCAGAAGTTCTACTGCTTCTGCCCTGGCTAACTCTCACTACACAGGCAGACAGGATTATTAACTCTGTTTGGGACCCACCAATTGCTTGTATATTTTAAACACTAGCCAAACTGGGGGGTTATCCCCGAAACGCGTTGTCATAAGCTGATCACGTACTTTATTAAATAAAAGGAGACATTTTCCCACACCTTTGGTCACTTCCTACTTGTTTTACCTGGAGTGTTGCGCCTTCCCCACTGCCAGTTTTTAGTCCTATTCTCTTGCTCATCTTCAGAATAGGTCAACAATAGCAGATCGGCTCAGGAGCCCCAGTAGTCAACTGTTTCCTGGGTGCTTGTGTGTATGGATATGTTTTTCTTCTAGAGGCAGTCATCTCCGTACATTGTGCAGTGGATCCAGTTGGCGATAGCATGCAGAGTCCCATTTACTTCAGTGGGACCTGGCATGCAGCACCAGCTACAGCCACATGCCCAATCTACAAAATTGTCTGATTCCAGCTCTGTACACACAGGCACAGGAAACAGCTCACTGCTGATTTGCTAATGATAGCTTATGCTGAGAATAGTTCATCAATAACTAGAAGTGGGAGAACCTCTTCAAGAGATTTACAGCTCCTGAAACCGCATCTGCACTGCTCAGTACTTTTTTGGTGTCTTCCATGACGCTGATATGTCTCTGTGAGCATTATCTGCTGTTTTCTCAATGTGCAGGTTATAGAAGACAACATGGCAGCCTCCACACACCAGCTTAGGGAAAATTCTGAATTAGAGATGCAGCCTTAAGAGCGAAAACTGGTGAAAATGCCATATACAAATCATATAATGGTCAGAAATAGTGTCGGCACATGGCAGCTTATTCTGAAAGGTTATCTGATAGAGCAGGTATGCTTCAACCTTGCCAAGAAATAATTGCTGTTTTTATACATCAATCACAATAAAAATTTATGGGATCACTATTTTATTCAAAGGGAACTCCAGTTAAATGAAGATGTCCTTTCTTAACCAACCAGAAAGGATAAGACGAGACTGTCAAACTGTTCTAACTGAGAAGAGGAAAAAGCAATGTTTGTTTTTCCTAATGATTTATCTATGTACATCTATGTACAGAGTAACAGATGCTGGTAATTGCTGGCCCTTCTAGCAAAATATGTCCACAATTCGTTAATGGTAGCGAGGCTATTTGATGTAGGCTATATAGGTACCTTTGCACGGCTTGGTAGTCGCTTGAATAATTGAACAAACGAGCAGTTATGAGCAACTGTAAGCCCATATACACACTGCCCCCTACAGGGAACTGAATGAGAAGTCTCTCAGTCATTGCTAGTCATTCTATTTTAATGATCCTAAACGGAACGATTACCGAGCAACTTCTCGCTTAGTATAAACTGGGTTTGCTTAATCTTTAAACAACTCCTGTTTACTGTGAATGGAAGCAGTTGACCAGAAGAGATGGCCAGCACGCTCCGCCTCCGTTCTCTGACTATTGCTCCTATGTGAAAGCATTGGAACGGTTCTCCAGAGCTTTTGTGCCCAACAGTCGGACTATGTAGAAGTACCTTAAATCTTTGAGCAGATAGTGATCTAATTTCAATGGTCCTGCAGATGATGTACTTGGTAATATATATGGAAAGTAGGAAAAGATCTCCATAATTCACAAATTATTTTAAGAATGTGAAAATATGTGTGCAATTCTACAGTTCTACCAATTCCTTGCCCATTGACTGTGTCAGTATGATATAATTCAGCATGTCTTTCCATGACTACCTCAGATTATGCAATGGATGGCGTAATCATGGTTGCATTGAACATGTGAGCACATAGGAAACTGGTGAGTGCTTCCCGATTATGGCTCCTTCTTAATTGTTTATTCTATGTCAGGGGACACATTGGTAGTAAATCACACCACCCAATTCTTAGATAGGCATTACTGATATGGTGGGCTGTGTAACTGCCATAGCATCACAAATGAGTTGTTTTTTTTTTACAACTTTTGCAAGGATTTTGAACATTTTCCAGTAATTCAGTAGCATTGGATACAGAAGGATACTGGTGTCTCACTCAGATATACACTAAGCAAGACATTCCTTCCTTTGTATATTATGGCAAGGCACAGAATGTCCTGCAGAGGATTATAAAACTGGCATTCTGTGTGCTAATCAGTAGGGGCAGCTATATGAGTCTGTCTGCAGTAGATAAAATCATCAGACATACTGAACCACAAGGCTGCTGCTGGAGTTACCCTCTGGGAAAGAAGCTGCTGGGAGGAGGCTGAAAGCCTGAGGTCTGTGGCTGACCAGGCTGCAGTACGGCCACGAGTCTGACAGGGAAGGACGCCCCTAGACTGACACCCTGGTTGGGTGCGCTGTTGCACATTGCTATGACGTGTAGTGGCACTATGTCACTGTGTTTGATAAGAGAGCATTGACTTAACAACAGTGCGAAGATTTGTTAACTTTGTAACTATTATTTGCTGCGAAAATTAAATGGGCTTCCTGAATTTTATCACCTACTCTGGTCTGGATATGGGTCACCCACCTAGGTGAAGGAAAGGTAGCAATCCTTAGAGGTGACTAATCCCCTAAATGTCACAATATATATGGTTTGCCTCAAGGGTGGCAAGCTGTCATTTATCCTGGCGTATCATTTATTCATCTTTATTCCATCTCACTACTATGTTCAAAGTTGCTTACTACTACTAATATTCCTTTCTATCGTCTACTGAGTTTATTTATTGGTGATATAGCTGACAAGATTGTTGGTTTTTTAATCTTGTGTTTTCTAAATAATCTGTTAAAGTAAATTTTTAAAACCTTGTTTTGCATTTAATTTAAATTTAATATTGGAGGTTGGGGGTCAATCCATGTAGCTTTTCTATCAAAAAATAGTGTTTCTCTAACAAACATGCAACGGTAGTATTGCCACTGTTCATTTTCCAATATCCCAAGTAGACAAACTAGAGACTCAAAAGGGACTGTAATCCCTAGAATAGAAGAGATAGGATCTATCGTTTGACTCCAGAATATATTTAAAGAGGAGCGCCAACAGATCATGTGCCAAAAATTGAGGCATGACCAAAAAGGAATTTTACCCATTTTATGGAGCTGTTATGGGGTCATATGTGCTTGGTGAATAATATATAACTAAATGATTTTGTCATTAGCAGTTGGTGTGTGACTCCCAAGATCTGGGACCGTATATCATCAATTTCAGCTATGTAGCTCTGCCACCGAAAAAGTGCCGGCAAAGAGATTGAGGACGTGCTAAAATTCAGGAGATGTGTATATATGACAAAATACAAAAGACGAGGGCCTTGAGACAGCAGGACTCCTACTAAGGCTACCTATACACAGGCAAGCGCGATGCTGCCCTGATGTTGGACTCGCCAACGTTTGTTTTTATGCCAATGTAAGACATTTTCTGGCTAAACCGCCTTTCAACACTTCTGTGAAGTAGCAATACTCCAAGGTAGCTTTCAGAGGTGTTAGTGGACTGGCAAGTGTTTCCCATTATATTCAATGAGAAACCTTGCACCGCACTCGCATGAAATGTGTTTTACTGCCCCATTGAAAATAATGGGCCATGCATTCTGAGGAACGCGACATGCTGGGATTTGTATATTGTTCATATATATGACTCCATTCATAAGAATGCGTTTTGTGCCTCTCGCAATGTACCAAACTCGAGATTCTCGGCCATGTAAAACCGGCTTAAGAGGTACCTCGAGATAGATAGGTTAATGTGCAGGAGG
The DNA here is from genome assembly GCF_035609145.1 of Eleutherodactylus coqui. NCBI lineage: Eukaryota > Metazoa > Chordata > Amphibia > Anura > Eleutherodactylidae > Eleutherodactylus > Eleutherodactylus coqui. Next base: position 168,221,772 of record NC_089838.1, on the reverse strand, counting down.
TAACTGTGTAGAGAGGATGTGTCATATTTTGAGAAACCTATAGAACCCAGTTCTCTGGATTAAATAGTTGCTTACAGGATCATGAAAAGATCACATAACACCATCTTGGAAGAGATCCGCTAGAATAGTAATGTCATGTGATATCCAGAAAGGCGCACCCTCAAGAGAAGCAAAATAGGGAAGTCTGTGATTATGCCATAAGGGCATGTCTGCTATAAAATCTGTGAAGAACAATATTTCTTTAGCAGACAACCAAACCTTGTGGGACAGTCCAAGCACAGGGACTAGAGGGCGTGGTGCCATCGCAGGAACTTCTAAGACGGGCCACAGCGTCCTCCAATCTAGGCAAGTAAGAAGATGGAATTCTGGGTTAGAAAGCGAGTCAAGGGAAAGCCAGTATAATAAAATGGAATTGACCTCCTATATAGTATGGAAACAAGTCTGGTAGAGCTAGGCTCCCCAACAGTTTAGGATGTTAGAGCCGATCATTTAAGTTTATGGCGTGATAACCCACAGACCAACGGCGTTATAATTGAGTTGACCTGATGAACAAAGGCTTGAGGAACAGGATTAGAAACCTGTTCCAGCATATTCAGGAATTTAGGTATTATGATCATTTTAGTAAGATTAACACCACCAGTGACAGGGGAGGCCTTTCCAAACAGAAAATTTAGTTGAGTATATTCTATCACATTGCTTTCACAGGCCAGGTGAGAAACCCAAAATTTAAAAGGAAACCTTCCGTTAGGTTTCTTTTATTACGTTCCTTTCTTGCATTTCTTGAAGCAGCATGAATTCTAATGCTGCATTGAACTTAGCAGTGAGGATTTAGATGGAAATTGGATACCCACTTGACTTTAGCGTAGTAACATTATAATTGTATGCACACATTAATAACCTTTTGACATTTATCTATATATGTAATCATTTTGCTACTTCCAGTGAACTCATCAATGTGCAGGTAATTGCCATCTTTAAAGGGAATGTGTCATCAGAAAATGAGCTATTGTATAAATGAAGTTTTAATTACTGTGACTTCTGTCACCATGTATATGGGGAAAAATTATGCAGTTTTCACTCTGACTACTAAGCTTACTAAGACACTGCTATTTCCTGGTCTGTACATGGATCATAGACACAATAGACAGGCGAGGACACATTGACTACTAGGAGAGTGTTTAAGGCATTCTTGGTGATTGTGCAGAGAGGGGGGGGGAACTGTGGCTGTGTTGTATTGTTAATGGTGGATCTTGTCTAATCTATGTAACGTGTTACATTTCATTGTAATACTGCCTGTAATATGTGTTTTCTCTACAGAGCAGGAAATATCAGCATATTAGGCTTTGTAGTTAGCGTGAAACTGTAAGATATTAGGATTTTTTTGTATACATGGTGAAATAACTAATAAAAAAAACTTATTAAAACTATAGTCCATTTAAATGCCCCAGAGCATAGAATTCCGTAGAAGTCAATAGCAAAAGGTGCACCAATTGTAGTGTAAGGCTGCCTGCCATTAGATAGGCTCACCGCGGAGACCTATCAGTTTTCCCCCCTGCTACCCCGCGGTGGAATATCGTTAGCGATATTCCGTCTCGGCCGTGGACAGGGGGCCTAAATATGCCTAGATACAACACATGAAACAGATGAAAGTTCTGGGTCTATTATGAGACTTTCACACAGGGTGCCGTTCCCTAATTCACTGCTGGAGATGTAAAGGTCACATGACAGTCTAATGAAGTGACTCATCGGGTATTAGCGTTTCTACCTGTCTTGTGTTATTTATTCTAGAAGTATTTTATGCAGCAAACATCTGTTCAACATTTTAAAGGCTAATTACATTGAACATTGAAACAATATGCCTTAAATTTGCTCAGTTACAGCACATACAGAGATGCATTCATGAAATTGATGCATCCACCTTCTTAGTGAGACAGCGTCTCTTATTGGAGCTCTGCTGCTCTGTATATGAGCCGTGGAAAATGTTCCTTTACAATCTAAACGAGGCAAACGCATAATAAATGACTGCTTCTTAATGCCTAAATAGGAATGCGTTGATGTCTGCTTTCTGCAGTATTGCAGAACAATTATTCTCTTAAGAAAATATTGTCTCCCAAAAGCTACGTGATGAGAATGCGCAGCAGTCCGGCTGGAGAGCCCGTATCAGCATGCTACTTGAGCAAACATTTCCTCCTATCTAAGTCTTTATACCTCTTGCACAATTAATTATGAAGAGATACAAAGCTTGACTGGTTAAGGCATTTAGCTACCGCTTTCATATTCAAGCCAAAGATTTTAACGTGTTCCATAAAGTACAACAGCCGCAACTGTGCATCGCCTACAAAGTGCTTTTGCTCACTGGAATAGAAAGAACTTTGCAGTTATTGTAATAAAACATGCTGAGCACCTCTAAATTTTGTATTCTTAAATGGTTAATAATGTAAAGTGCCTGAACAGAAAATGAAACATTTACACATTCTGTACGCCAAATGAAAACACATCAGTTAGCAACACTTCTCCTCCTTTTGTATTCTTGCTGTCAAACGTAAAAGTGACAACTGCGTAATAGATTTGTGTCTTTCATTACTGGGTTATCGGGATTGGCAGCTTTCTCTTAGGAGGCCATTGCTTTCCATATGTTGCCAATACTGGAGTGTTGCGTTACCCCATGGCGTCCCAGACGCAGCTCCAGTGCACTGTATTTGTTGGTTATAAGGTATGTATGGCATCAGAGTTATTGCAGCCCTCCAGTTATATCTCACCATCTTGGACCCATCTGTCTTGGTTGGTAAGAAAGAGTTCAGGGAAACTATTCTGAAGATTGACACGCTTAGGTTTTGCCTAAAGGATTGTAGCTGTAGTTTTGCATGTAAGAAATGAATCCTTTAGGCCTCGGTCAGACGACCGTTTTTTGCCGCGATTTGCAGATCGCATGACGGATCTCCTGAACTGCTCTGTGTAGTATTCAGCAGCTGGGGATTTAAAATCCCCGCCTGCTGAATGGGCTGCCTCTGATTGGTCACAGCCATCACCAATCAGAGGCAGCTCTCACTCATCCATTCATGAATTCATGAATGGGTGAGTGAGTGCTGCCTCTGATTGGCTCAGCGCAGGGACCAATCAGGGGCAGCTCTCAGCTGTCATTCAATAGCTGAGAGCTGCCCCTGATTGGTCCTTGCGCTGAGCCAATCAGAGGCAGCACTCACTCACCCATTCATGAATTCACTAATGGGTGAGTGAGAGCTGCCTCTGATTGGTGAGGGCTGTGACCAATCAGAGGCAGCCCATTCAGCAGCCGGGGATTTTAAATCCCCGGCTGCTGAATACTACACAGAGCAGTTCAGGAGAACTGCCGGCCGGTGAGTGTGTGTGTGTGTATGTGTATATATATATGTGTGTATATATATATGTGTGTGTATATATATATATATATATATATATATATATAATATATATATGTGTGTGTGTGTGTATATATATGTGTGTGTGTGTGTATATATGTGTGTGTGTATATATGTGTGTGTGTATATGTGTGTGTGTGTGTGTGTGTATATATGTGTGTGTGTGTGTATATATGTGTGTGTGTGTGTATATATGTGTGTGTGTGTGTGTATATATGTGTGTGTGTGTGTGTGTATATATGTATATATAATATATATGTGTGTGTGTATATAATATAAATATTAATATTTTTTTTATTTTTACACATTTTAGGATGATTTTCAGGGAAGGGCTTATATTTTTAAGCCCTTCCCGAAAATTCATCCCGCGCTTGCCGGCACCCCATTGCTTTCAATGGAGCCGGCTGTATTGCCGGCTCCATTGAATTCAATGGGCGAACATCGTTCTTCTCTGCCACAGCTGTTACAGCTGTGCAGAGGAGAATGATCTTTGTAGTATATGTTCTCAATGGGGTCGGCGCTGCTGCCGCCGGCCCCATTGAGCGCATATATAGAACACAAGGAATCGCACATCGCAGATAGGCGCGATCTGCGATTCCTCGTGTCCTATAAGTTATCGGACATCCGCATAAAAAGCGGCCATGTGACCGATCCCATTGCGAAGCAATGGTTCTATATATGCGCAAATCGCGCGAAAAAAACGCCCGGCCTAACGGTATGTATAATCAAAAAAAATGACCTATTATGTAAATCAAGTTTTTATTTGAAATATTTATTTGTTTCATCTTTGGTGGTATTTTTTCATAATTTTGCTTGTTAGGATAGATAGTTGTGTCAGCACGGGGGCTAACTGATTAGCGCTGGTGCCTTGCAGTGTGGGTTCTGGGTTCAAATCCGATCAAGGGCAACATCTGCATGGAAATTGTTTGTTTTCACAAACGCCAAAAAACATACGAATAGGTGAATTTAGATGTTTCACTGGGAACAGGGACCAATGCAAATGATAACTGTACAGCTCTGTGGAATACCTATGTGCTTTATAAATGACTAAAATACATATATAGGTATAGGAAAAATACATTTTGTTGTGGATAAATAGTTCTTAGTTGCTTAGTTGCTCCTAATTTAACTTTATTTGATTACTTATTAAGCCAAAACCATTACGACACAGTGGTATAGAGTATGCATCACAATCATGTAGCGTAAAAATACCTCCCAGTTTATATAGCATCAGATTGATCATCTTTTCCAACCTCATTGATCTGGAGTTTGAAATACCCAATCCATGAGTCGTCATGTAGACAGCCTTCAGTATCAGTTCCCTTTGCTGCGCTAGACTGTTAGGAGGTGTTGCGGTCAGCTTGTCATGAAAGTCTCCCCTCTTACAAAGGCCTCGCTCTCCTTCTATTTCACTACATACAAACTCTTAAATCTTATTGATCAAGATGGAAAACTAAATGACTTTCTTCCATGTAAATAAATCGTTGACTGCACAAACCTGTGTTTAATCCACATGCACTAGCGTGGTTTTCACTCTTCAGTGAGAGCAGACTCTGAACCCAGCTTCTTTATTGGGCTTTTTCTATATGAAACCAGAAAGGACAAGTTCTAACTGTGTTTTCTTTCAGTTATTTAAAGCAATTACAAATATGCCATGTATTTGACCTGTAAGATGCACCTCATTACAGAATGCATCCAAGTTAAAACGGCCCTCACTAACAGTCACGAACGTCCAGGATAGCGCCTCCTTTCTTCGACTTCTTAGATGGAAGTGGGGAGGAATTGTTATTAATTTATATCCTAGAATCCAAGTCAGGACAAGGTTCAAACATGATAGAAACAAAAGTATACATACAAAGCACAACATTTGCATTTATAAAGCAGAGAATTAAAAAGACATCTGAAATCACATCTAAGATTGTATCTACATTTATTCATCTGGTAGAACTGGATGCATATCCTTCGTGACACCAGGACAAGCAATAAGTGCTTCAGAACACATACTATAGAATCAGTGTATTAAAGCAGAACTAACTTTTCAGACAAATTTTGCTTATCTACTAGCAAGTGTTAGGCGGGTCTCACATGACCGGATTTCAATTGCGGATTCCACAATCACCGTCTGTGCAGTTAATACGCAATGAAACGCGGGTATTAAAAGGCATGGACTTTTGCTGGCTTGCTCATGCGTGAGTGTCGGAATTGAAGATTCCGCGAGTAGAAGAAAAATCTCAGCTTGTTCTATTTTAGCGCGGATTCCGTGCATACAGGCTCCATTGATCTGTATGGATGTGAGCGATCTGCATTACATCCACAATTAAAGGGGTTGTCCCGTGCCGAAACGGGGTTTTTTTTTTTTCAATAGCCCCGGCACGAGCGGCCCCATTCAGAAGGGAGAAGACCGGACTGCGCAAGCGCGTCTAATCGGGAGATTAGACGGCTCCATGGAGACGGGGACGCTAGCAACGGAACAGGTAAGTGAATAACTTCTGTATGGCTCATAATCAATGCACAATGTACATTACAAAGTGCATTAATATGGCCATACAGAAGTGCTGAACCCCACTTGCTTTCGCGGGACAACCCCTTTAACATTGTGTCTGGGCGTGGATTCACTCGCAACTTGCTAGGAGACCAGTTACAAAAGCTGGAATTTTGTAGGAGAATGACACTACAGCAACAGAGGGAAGGCGTACCTGCAGGCTTACAAATCTGGAGATTACATTCAGAGCACACATTTCACACACATTTATAATGAGCTTTCTAACCATCTCCTCTCTGAATGCCTCAATTGTTCTGGGAAAGAACAGGGGCAGGCCTTCAGATATTGTCTCCCTGCTGACTGGACTATAGGCAGAGTGCAATGCAGCATGGGAAGCAAGGGCAAGGAAGTCAGTACAGTGTGCTACTGGCAAAATGCTAGGCTTGATACTTGTCGCCTCCCTAAAACAAATGGCAAAGCAACAGAAAAATGGGGAAGACCACTTGAAAATCAGAAGTTGCAGACACGAATAAGGGTGCAAACTGCAGAACTCCGGCATGCATTAAGGCAAAAGAGAGTCTGCACAGACCAAAGCGCTCAGGAGCAATCGGCTATAGAGCGCTTAGGAAACTGGATGGTGCACAGCGATTTGCCATGTACTCCGTTGCATCATCCTGATCAGCTAGGGACTACAGGTTGCACAGGGAAAAAGCACTCTGTTTGTATTGTTAATCCCTACATATATCTAGTAAATAGGCTGTTTATCGAAATATGAGCAGAGAGTGTAAGGGGTCAATGTGTAGGGATGGGAGACAGAGCAAGGGATGTGATGAGTGTTGAAGATGGTTTTTGTTTTGTTTTTTCTTGCTAAAAGGTGCGTTTTGTGGTTAGAAAAGTGTGGTAATTTTATATAAACCGTCCTGATTAGGCTGATTTGTGCTGGGCCTAGTAAACGTTCGTGAGATGTGTTGAAGAGGGGTACGTGCATATGTGTGGCTGCTTGTTTTTTTTTTTTCATTTTTATAACCTTTTAAGTTTACTTTTCTTCTTAAGCCAGAAAAAACACCAGAGGGAAATTTTTATCATTTGTGTAAACCATACACGGTAGATTTATATAAGTTCATGCGCCTAGATTTTGGTCTATAATGCGACTTATTTCAGTCTAAGTGACCTGTCACATTTATGACAGCTGTGAGACTGTCTTTTATTTACGCCTGGTCACTAGAGATGAGCGAGCACCAAAATGCTCGGGTGCTCGTTACTCGGGACAAAATTTTCGCGATGCTCGAGGGTTCGTTTCGAGTAACGAACCCCATTGAAGTCAATGGGCGACTCGAGCATTTTTGTATATCGCCGATGCTCGCTAAGGTTTCCATTTGTGAAAATCTGGGCAATTCAAGAAAGTGATGCGAACGACACAGCAATGGATAGGGCAGGCGAGGGGCTACATGTTGGGCTGCATCTCAAGTTCCCAGGTCCCACTATTAAGCCACAATAGTGGCAAGAGTGGGCCCCCCCCTCCCAACAATTTTTACTTCTGAAAAGCCCTCATTAGCAATGCATACCTTAGCTAAGCACCACACTACCTCCAACAAAGCACAATCACTGCCTGCATGACACTCCGCTGCCACTTCTCCTGGGTGGTTACATGCTGCACCCCCCCCCCCGCACGACGCAGTGTCCACAGCGCACACCAAAGTGTCCCTGCGCAGCCTTCAGCTGCACTCATGCCACACCACCCTCATGTCTATTTATAAGTGCGTCTGCCATGAGGAGGAACCGCAGGCACACACTGCAGAGGGTTGGCACGGCTAGGCAGCGACCCTCTTTAAAAGGGGCGGGGCGATAGCCCACAATGCTGTACAGAAGCAATGAGAAATATAATCCTGTGCCACCGCCATCAGGAGCTGCACACGTGGGCATAGCAATGGGGAACCTATGTGCCACACACTATTCATTCTGTCAAGGTGTCTGCATGCCCCAGTCAGACCGCGGTTTTTTATAAATAGTCACAGGCAGGTATAACTCCGCAATGGGAATTCCGTGTGCACCCACAGCATGGGTGGCTTCCTGGAACCCACCGGCTGTACATAAATGTATCCCATTGCATTGCCCATCACAGCTGAGGTAATGTCATGTTTAATGCAGGTGGGCTTCGGCCCACACTGCATGCCCCAGTCAGACTGGGGTTCTTTAGAAGTGGACACATGCAGTTACAACTCCCTGTGGACCCACAGCATGGGTGGCTCCCTGGAACCCACCGGCGGTACATAAATATATCCCATTGCAGTGCCGAGCACAGCTGATGTAACGTCAGCTTTAATGCAGGTGGGCAAAAAATTAATTGGATTACACTGTAGGCGAGGGCCCCAAAAAATTGGTGTACCAACAGTACTAATGTACATCAGAAAAATTGCCCATGCCCAACCAAGAGGGCAGGTGAAACCCATTAATCGCTTTGGTTAATGTGGCTTAATTTGTAACTAGGCCTGGAGGCAGCCCAGTTAAAATAAAAATTGGTTCAGGTGCAAGTTTCAACGCTTTAATGAGCATTGAAACGTATAAAAATTGTTTACAAAAATTATATGACTGAGCCTTGTGGGCCTAAGAAAAATTGCCCGTTCGGCTTGATTACGTCAGGTTTCAGGAGGAGGAGCAGGAGGAGGAGGATGAATATTATACACAGATTGATGAAGCTAAAAGGTCCACGTTTTTGATGGTGATAGAGAACAATGCTTCCATCCGTGGGTGCAGCCTACGTATTGTTTGCGCTAGCGACAGCTGGACGGTGCGCTGAGAGACATTGGTGGATGGGGCCGAGCACAGCGGAGGTGAGGGTGTGGGTGCAGGCCAGGAGACGGTAGTGCCTGTGTCCTGAGAGGGGGGTTGGATCTCAGTGGCAGGTTGGGGCACGGGGAGAGGCAGCGGTGCAAACCAGAGGCGGTGAACGGCCTTCGTCCCACCTTGTGGGGTGCTTGGCCATCATATGTCTGCGCATGCTGGTGGTGGTGAGGCTGGTGGTGGTGGCTCCTCGGCTGCTCTTGGCGTGACAAAGGTTGCACACCACTGTTCGTCGGTCGTCTGCACTCTCAGTGAAAAACTGCCAGACCTTTGAGGACCTCGGCCTCTGCAGGGTGGCATGGCGCGAGGGGGCGCTTTGGGAAACAGTTGGTGGATTATTCGGTCTGGCCCTGCCTCTACCCCTGGCCACCGCACTGCCTCTTCCAACCTGCCCTGCTGCTGCACTTGCCTCCCCCTCTGAAGACCTGTCCTCAGTAGGCGTAGCAAACCAGGTTGGGTCAGTCACCTCATCGTCCTGCTGCTCTTCCTCCGAATCCTCTGTGCGCTCCTCCCTCGGACTTACTCCAATTACTACTACCTGAGTGATAGACAACTGTGTCTCATCATCATCGTCCTCCTCACCCACTGAAAGCTCTTGAGACAGTTGCCGGAAGTCCCCAGCCTCATCCCCCGGACCCCGGGAACTTTCCAAAGGTTGGGCATCGGTCACGACAAACTCCTCCAGTGGGAGAGGATTCGGAACCATTGCTGCCCATTCTGGGCAGGGGCCCGAGAACAGTTCCTGGGAGTCTGCCTGCTCCTCAGAATGTGTCATTGTAATGGAGTGAGGAGGCTGGGAGGAAGGAGGAGCAGCAGCCAGAGGATTCAGAGTTGCAGCAATGGACGGCGCAGAATTCTGGGTGGTCGATAGATTGCTGGATGCACTTTCTGCTATCCACGACAGGACCTGCTCACACTGCTCATTTTCTAATAAAGGTCTACCGCGTGAACCCATTAATTGTGAGATGAATGTGGGGACGCCAGAAACGTGCCTCTCTCCTAATCCCGCAGCAGTCGGCTGCGATACACCTGGATCAGGAGCTCGGCCTGTGCAGCAGATCCAGGAAACAATTTTGCGCAAGCCTGCTGTAACGCTTAGCTGCGTATTAATTAGGACTACTACCCCCAGCAGATAGATACTGTAGGCAGCGTATAATATTATGTATACTCTTTCCCTCTGGCGGGATGACGGCGATCATGTAACAGAGACAGCAGATCCAGGAAACAATTTTGCGCAAGCCTGCTGTAACACCTAGCTGCGTATTAATTAGGACTACTACCCCCAGCAGACACGCAGTAAACTGAAGACGGTCACAGGCAGCCCAAATATATTATTTTTCCCCAATTTTTTGGAAAAAGCCCACTGCCTATATAGCCTGAATATCTCTTTCCCTGCCTCACCAGTACTGGCCCTATACTCTGTACTATGACTGCAGACTGCGGACGCAATGCTCTGCACGCCAGATATACAAAAAAAAATAAATTGTGCAACACTGCTAAAAGCAGCCTCAACAGTACTGCACACGGTCAGATGTGGCCCTAAGAAGGACCGTTGGGGTTCTTCAAGCCTAAAATAACTCCTAACGCTCTCCCTATAGCAGCTCCAGCATCAGCAGCACTTTCCCTGAACTATGTCAGAATGCATCTGTGGCGAGCCGCGGGAGGGGCCGATTTATATACTCGGGTGACACCTGATCTCGCCAGCCACTCACTGCAGGGGGGTGGGATAGGGCTTGAACGTCGCAGGGGGAAGTTGTAATGCCTTCCCTGTCTTTGTATTGGCCAGAAAAGCGCGCTAACGTCTCAGAGATGAAAATGAAAGTAACTCGAACATCGCGTGGTACTCGTTACGAGTAACGAGCATCTCGAACACCCTAATACTCGAACGAGCATCAAGCTCGGACGAGTACGTTCGCTCATCTCTACTGGTCACACAATCTTACTTTTAGTCTAAATTTGTGGGCATGATTTTGGTGGTGCAAGGGTTTAGACCTGATTTAAAACATGTGACTTTGTTTTAAAAGTTGCATAAAAAGTTGCACAGCTACTCCAGTTCTGAGGAGGGGTATTTCCAGCACCAACTTTCACAGCACAGAGAGAGAAGGTATTTGTTCGTAATGTAACATTCAGTGGGCACTGTTTTGATGAATTTGTCTCATACATCGGTACTTAGAACTAAAGTCCCACATAAAAGTCGTACATGATAAATCTCCCCCTACGTTTTTCTTCTAGCTGTAACTGTAAGCAGTCCTCGCTAGCAGACCAGACTGTTGTGTACTGTGACATTTGTCACCATCAGAGCTGTGCTGAGTCTACTTATTACTGCTGCTCTACCTGCACAAGCGGCAGTATGCGGAGAGCTTTCTCAAGTACAGCACAATCCCCACTTAGATTTGATTTTAGTGACTGACTTGTGGGATTTATTAATTATTTCTTAATTGTCACATTGTTTTGTATCCTTTTTTATACATTAGGGTTATCTTCCAGCAAATGTGGAAAGAAGAGACGGTACACTGAAGAGAAAGCAGAAGGAGTATTTTGCCTTCATAGAACAGTACTACAACTCCAGGAATGATGAAGCAAATCAAAGCACATACAGACAGGTAAATATTGGATTGTAAGTGATGTGTACTATCTTATACACAAGTAGATTTAAAAGTGCATGCACAGTCCAGCTATATGGAACCACCTTCTCCAAGGAACTATGGATTTTGTAGTTTAAATTGAGATATTTGGTCACTTCCATTCTGGGTTGTAAAGTTTAGGTTTATGTTCACTGAGATTTGCTTCATATAACATATAACCCTTTGATTAAAAGGTCTTTTTCCCATTCTTTTTCATCCTCACTTTCCAAAACCCTTAAGATTGTAAAATAATTTTATATATATTTATTCTAAGGGTTCCTGTGGGGTGAGTTTTATCTTACTGGCCCCATTTAATGTACAATATGTCTGTGTTAACATATATATTAATAGATACACATATAGCAGCACAATCCTTGAATGGTGGCGGTGCAGGCCACCCAGCGCCTGTAAGCCGCGTTATGCTATTTGAGTAGTTGCAATGAGCCGCAACTCATTAACTCAATAGAGCGCTAACGTGGAATGCGTTAGAAAGCTGCGCTGCTGTATTAATACATGTATTGAGGAATGTATAAACTATTTCTTGGGAGGGCTGGAAGAAAATACAATTCTGCATTTGTTTTTTGGGTTTAATTTTTCGTGTTCACTGTGCAGTAAAAATGATATTTTAACTTTATTCTGCACAGGTACGATTACAGCATTTATATTATATTACTATATTTATATAGTTTTTGTCTTACTACTTTTAAAAAATAAACTTTTTTTTATATGTAAATGAAAGTGGCATAGTGTCGCCACATTCTGACACCTGTAACCTTTTTATATTGCTGTCAACACCGCCACCTGAGGGCTTTTTTTGGTACTATTTTGGGATACATACAATATTTCCAGCACTTTTTTTTTTTTTATTCACTTTCATTATTTAAGTTTTGGCACTTAAAGGGAAGCTGTTCTATGCTCTAGATGGCTGTTTCCCTTCACAGCACGCTCGCTCACCACTGGACCTGATATACCGAAAGGGACCCTCAGTGCCTCATATGCTACTTTGTTGCAACCCAAGCTGCAGAGGAGATAACTAATGTGGGGGAATGTGGAGGACACTGCAGTAGGTGAACTGTGATTATTGGGGGTGGGTAATCCATTGGGGGGGGGGGGAGGGTGGAACCCCATACTTCATGTATTTGTAATTTACTCTGTATCCCATTTTTTTACATACAATAAGTCACGTGCTTAAAGGGAACCTGTCAGCATCTTCAAGGTCACTCAACCGCCAGTCTACTGTTATTCTATCGTAGGGAGGGGGTTGAACTTTCTAAAGAGGTCCATGTAATAAGCAACTATCTCAATGTTATCTAGAAAAGGGAGTTTTACCTCCAGGACTCTTCTCCGCCTTCATCGGGTGCATGCACACGTGAAGCCGCTTCACTGTGAATACTGATGCTGGTAGAAGAGTGGAGAAGCGGAGTTGCAGTGGTAGCTGAGGCTGGTTCATTGTGGGGCCTGTCTATCGTTTAACAGAGTTGCGATGCTAGGGGGACAGAACCTGTCGGTGCACGTGTGCTCCTTGATGGCGCTCATACATCCTCAAACGCTACTGTGAATTCATTGCACCTTGAGATTGTCTGCGCAACATTGCAGGCAATATCTAATAGTGAGCAGTGTGATCGTGCAGATTGCGTGGAGCGCTTTGACATTCCGATCACTTTTTCTTTTATCAATTTGAGGTGGTCCAAGTGTTTGAATCAGAGATCAGATATTTAAGGCATATCCTAACAATATACTATAAATGTATGTTGCTGGAAAAAAAAATAGTTTTCTAATTATTTCTCCTATTTGTATTATTCATGTTAAATATTGCACCTTTTATAAGTATCATTGAGACCTGGCGTTACAAACAGTCTTAAACAGAGGATTTTCTTTTTCAATAAGAAAACATGCAAGCCCATATGATAATTGGTCAGTTGCAGCTCATAAATGATAACATTCAAGCCATTGAGCTTATTATATCCCATAGCTAATGTAGTCCTAAGCAGAGTTTACTGTTTCAATTTAAGTATCTTATTCAAAGAACTCCACTTGCCCTTCAAATATTTCTCATCTGTTAGACACTAGTCAACAGAGGACTTGTAAATATGCAAATATATTACAGCAATATAAATGGAAAGCATGGACACGTCTTGTTGTCCTAAATGAATTGTTAATGCACTATGCAGTTGAGGATTTAATAATAAAACTCAATTGTTAAAAAGAAAGCACTTGTGAAAATTGAAATGTGTGTTTGAATGTTGAAGCTATTACATTTCAGAATCTGCTTTTTGTGTTTACAGATTAAGATAGATATTCCTAGAATGAGTCCGGAGACATTGATTCTGCAGCCGGTAATTACTGAGGTAAGTTCTGTAAAATGTCACTCCTTAGTTGAGCATAGTATATATGTAAAAGAGACATTGGCCTAATGCACACGGCCGTATCTGCACTGCGGGATCCGGAGCTCTGAATTCCACAGCAACTACAGACCATAGGACATGCACTGAGAAATGCATTTCCATGCCCACGAGTGGAAATGGACTGCAATATTCCGCTTGTGGGGTGGAAATCGGGGCATGTCCTATTTCAGTGCGAGGCTCACATGGTCACGTCATCGCTGATGCACCAGCTTTGTACTGTGCATGTGTGGCTGGGCACCAGCCGACACATCCATAGAGCCGAGAGAAGAGGCCGGACAGGTAAGCCAGAGGTCATTACAGGGGCACAGGGTTGTATCCTGCTGTGAGGATCTCGCAATCAGTACCGTCCTGGCCAGCTGCATTCAGACTTTATATATAATAAAATTATTTGAATTTGTTCTACGTACAAATTCCCTAGCCCTTCTGTATTCCTTTTTCTTATACTCCCCTTATCCATAGTGCCTGTGCTCGCCAGAATGGGAGATGACAACATAACATGTTCATTTTAAAGGGAGCTTTCAAGGGGAAATACTATGGATGACCTATCCTCTGGATGAGCTATCAATAATTGATCTTCTGGGGTCCACCACTCAGGCCTCTGGCTGATCACCTGATTCGGCGCCCCCGCTAACAGTTTCGCAAATACACAGGGGTCAGAGTGGAAGTTACTGCTCCGACCCCTGTGTAGTAACTGACGCTTGTAACTGCAAACACAGCTCCCATTGATTTCAATGACAGCTGCGCCTGCAGTTATAAGCATCGATTGGAGCATCTGCTTCCGGTCCGACTTCTGTCTGTGATGCTGTCAACAGACACTCGAGCAGCTAATCAGCTGGGGTCCCAAGCAGCGGACCCCAGCAGATCAACTATTGATGACCTATGCTGAGGATAGGTTATCAAGAGTATTTTTCCCTGGAAATCCCCTTTAATATCTTTCTGCTGCAGTCAATTTTTGCCTTCATGACCAAGCCCTGTTTTTCAAATCTGACGTTACTTTTTCTGCTTATAACTTTGGAATGTTTGTACTTATCCAGGTGATTCTGAGGTTTTTTTTTTCTTGAAACATCGTAGCTTATATTAGTGGTACATTTTGGTTGATATGTTTTGTGTTTTTATTTAAAAGAAAATCCTAAATTTAGAAAAAATTGTAAAACCCTTTCAATTTGCACACTTTTTTAGATTTTTCTGCTTGTAAGACACACACAGTGTGCAAGAATAGTTAGTCAATAACATTCACCATATGTCTTCTTTACGTTGACATCATTTTGTGAGCATCCTTATAGGTCTTCTGACATCCCCAAAAATATAAGTATTGACACAGATTTATAATGTTGAAGGAAATATCAAAAACCTATTTATGAAGGGACAATTTAGTTCTAAAATAGCTTTCAGGAAAACATATACTTCTCTGCCTTCTAAATGACATTTATGAAGTGTTTCACAGGAATGAAAGCAAAGCCCAAGTAAAATTTGAAAATGTCTTTTTTTTTTTCAGATATTTGGTTTTCATAATTTTTTTTCTATAACGGAGTAAAAGTTAGCAGTTAAACAGAACTCTATTTAGTACCCTGACTGTGCAGTGTTTGAAGCTATCCCACATTTGGTCATAGTGCACAGAATGACTCAAATACAGGCCTCAGAAATGAAGTAGCATCTTGTGGGTTTGGGGCCTCCTTATTAGGACATTTTCCAGGCACCAAGTTTGCAGAGGCCTTGGTGCCAAAACATAAGACACATCACTCAAGAGACCACATTTTGGAAAATACACTCTTGAAGGAATTCATAAAGAGTTACAGTGAGTATTTTAACCCCAAAGGTATTTTAGAATCGGGCTTTGAAAATGAATAATTACAATTTTTCCGAAAACACACAGATCTGGTCCCTATTTTTTCTTCCACAAGGGACAATAGAAGAAAAAGCACTCCACAATTTATTACTCAATTTCTTCTGAGCATGGAAATGCCCTGTATGTGGGAACACTATTAAGCTTTTAATGCATAGATTTTGCTAGAATCATTTTTGGATGCTACTTTGCACTTGCAAGCCCCTGAAGTAGCCAAAACAGTGGACCACCATAAAAGTGACTCCTGCTTGGAAACTATGTCCCTCAAAGAATTTATCAAGGGAAGTAGTAAATGTTTTGACCCCACAGGTGTTCTGTGATAGCTAACATTGGACCATGAAAATGAAGTTTCCATTTTTTCCAATTATACATAGTTTCGCTCCAAGTTTTCCTTTTTCTTGAAAAATACGCATAATATGTGGGAGACATAAGTATGTATGAGTGAGCCTTGATGTTCCACAAGGAAATGACAGGAGGCGGCTGATAGTTTACATGTGTCACTATTTGTAATATCTAATAAATGTTAAGAGATACTTCTTCGTAAAAGGTGTTCTGTGCAGCTTACATACTGCAGATTGCATCAAGTACATGCCATACAATAAATTGCATGTAAAGCTTCATATATCCAGGGGGCCATACTGTTACAAAATGAAGACCAGTACAAAGACCAGTATTACCAATAGTAACTCTATATGAAAGCCAAATACTCCAGACTGTGACCACATAATAGGAAATTCACTGGAGCAGAGAGGTCTATGTCTAATTGGAACACACTTCACAGTATTGAAAATAAAATCAACTTCATTAGATATTCATTAAAACACTCAGGGCTAAAACAGACGCACAAACATACAACAACTAGTTTCCCTCAATATTGGAATGGTTATTGCAGGATGGGAAAGGCCTGCTTAATCAAGAATGGACAAGAAGACCTGATCCTACAGGGAACCTTCCATGGCCGCCTCCTCACGGTTGTAACAGTTTACCTACCACCGCCTGCCAATATAGAGATACTTCATGAGGTGATGGCGCGGGTGGTCCTCCTCGAGACGGCCCCAATAGTAATTATGGGAGATTTTAACCTGATCCTGGACCCGGTGCGGGACTGTCTCACTCCAGCTGCCTCCGCACGGGTTCGGTTACCTGGGTGGGCCGACTCCTATTTACTACAAGAAATATGGCGCGTGCGACACCCACAGGACAAGGCCTACTCGTGTCATACTCTGACCTACAATGCCTTCTCACGTATAGATCTGTGTTTTGGCTCCCCGGACTGCCTCCCCATGGTCCGTGACATATCCTACCTACCCAGGGGCATCTCAGATCATTCCCCGCTCCAACTGGTTCTTGACCCTGGAGTAGAGGGCAGTCGCCCTATGTGGAGACTGAGCCCGCTGTGGTTGGAACAGAGAGAAGTACACAAATATGTAGAACAAGAGGCTGAGATGTACTGGGAGGCTAATGAAGGGACGGCCCCGGAGCTAGTGGTATGGGATGCAGTTAAAGCCTTCACTAGGGGATCCTTCACCTCGGCTATTGCCGAGCACAGAATGTCTCTAAGAGCCAACCGCCTGGACCTGGAGCGCCGCCTCGACTCAGCAGAGGCTAGACACATTGCAGATCCCTCCCCGGGAACTACCTTAACCCTGAATGCTCTGCGACGGGAATATAAATTACTACTTATTGAACACACCAAGAAGAAACTTTTGTACTCCCACCACCGGATCTTTGATCAGGGAGACAAGAACGGTCACTTGCTGGCCTATCTGGCCAGAGAGGACCAGACGCTGTCGCCAATCACAGCAGTGCGAGATAGCACGGGTACCCTACTAAAAGACCCTAAACTAGTTAATCAAACGTTTGCCCAATTCTATAGAGATTTATACACCTCCAAACTGAGCCGATCTGATGCGCAGCTTCTGGCGTATCTAGATAATATTCCCTTCCCCTCACTGAGCTGGGACAGTGCAGCCCACCTGGATAGAGACCTGAGCATAGAAGAAATAACGGAGGCTATTAAGTCACTCCCCAATAGGAAATCACCAGGTGTGGATGGGCTCCCGGGGGAATGGTATAAGAAAAACGTGGAAACCCTGGCCCCGCGACTTCTCACATTATACAATTCCATTTTGCGGGAGGAGGCGCTACGGGATACAATGCGTAAAGCCTTAATAATAATGATCCCTAAAGCTGGAAAGGATCCCACAGACTGCGGGTCTTACCCACCCCATTTCCCTCCTTAATAACGAAGTAAAAGTAATTGCAAAAATACTGGCGACGCGTATAAATAGAGTACTGGGTGAGATCATACACGCTGACCAGTGCGGCTTCATGCCGGGCAAGAGCACTGACATGAACCTGAGGAGGCTTTTCAACCACTTGTCGTACAAGCACACTAATAGGGGGAAGCGCATTCTGGTATTCATAGATCAGGCAAAGGCCTTCGACTCAGTGGAGTGGAAGTACCTATGGGCGGTGATGCGACGGTTTGGATTCGGGCCAATCTTTATTAAATGGATTGAGATTCTTTATGACTCCCCGGTAGCAAACATCAAGACCAATATACATGTCTCTGCCCAGTTTTCTCTGGGCAGGGGTACAAGGCAGGGCTGTCCTTTGTCCCCCGCTTTGTTTGCCCTCGCTATAGAGCCCCTAGCGATCCAAGTCCGAATGTCACCGATAGTGAAGGGATTTAAGCTGAACAATTACGAAGAGCGCATAGCGCTCTATGCAGACGACACCCTTCTCTTCCTTCAAGACCCAGAGGCCTCTCTTGATGCAGCGCTGGCTATATTCGACGCATTTGGCACACATTCGGGCATTAAGGTTAACTGGGACAAGACCCACCTACTGGCAGTGGACCCTGCAGCCGCTGAGCTCCCCCTGCCAGCCCCACTGAGCTGGACAACCCTGACCACTTATCTGGGTGTTAAGGTGTCAGCGGAGCTATCCGCCTTTTATGACTCCAACCTGACCCCTCTTCTGGACTGGGCTGAAGAGGTAGAGACACGATGGGCTTCTCTCCCGCTCACTCTGGTGGGCAGAATAAACCTACTGAAAATGAAACTACTACCAAAATTTCTGTATATACTACATAACTCCCCTACGCTGGTCCCAAAAAAGTTCTTTACTACACTCCGAGGGATCGTGCTACGCATGCTGTGGAGGGGCACCGCACCCAGGATCAGATTGGAGACCCTGTGCCTCACGTCGAACAAGGGAGGGTTAGCCCTACCACACTTCTACTACTATTATCTGGCTAGCCAGTTGGTGTATGCGGGGGGGGGGGGGGGCTATCCTCGTCAAACTACAACCCGGCAGTGGGCCTGGAACGTAGAATGGTGGATCCCGCCCAGAGCCTGCGGGCGTTGTTGCTGAGCGGCCCCTCATCTTCGGTTGCTCCCCTGCCTACTCCCATGCTGGTGACACTGGAGGTCTGGCAACGAGTCTCGAGACTGTCCACTGAGGAGGAGACTGTGCGATCCCCGCACACCCCCCTCTGGGACAACCCCAAACTGCCACACTTTCAACGTTTCCCAGAGTCTGCCTTTTGGAGACGATGGGGCGTCAACGTCCTCTCTGACATAGTTGAGGAGAGTACACTCTGCACCTTCCTACAACTGCGGATAGCCCATGGCCTACCCGAAAATTCCTACTTCAGGTACTACCAGCTGCGGCATGTGGCCAGGGCTCAGTTTGGGGGCACATCTATCCCACTATCCATGACACGACTAGAGGGCCTGGCACAGATGTGTAATCTTGTCAAACCGATGTCGAGCTTCTATGCCCACATAGCACAGCACCTGGCCCCGCTGGCCAAGAGGGCCGTCCAGAGATGGGAGCGGGATATCCCTGATCTGACTTCGGGAGAGGAGGATGATGATATACTGAGAGGATCTGGCCCCCCCCCCCTGGTAAGTGCTAGAGACAAACTCATCCAAGTTAAGTTCCTGCACCGCATATATTATACTCCTTCCAGACTGTGTGCCATGGGCCTGCTCCCTTCTGCAACATGCCCGTGATGTCTGGCTACGGATGGGACAGTCATGCACGTGTTTTGGGAATGTGCAATCCTGCAGGGCTACCGGAGAGACGTGCTTGTCTTTATGGAAACACACTTAGGAGCCCCGAGGATCATGCATCCTGGAACGTGCCTCTTCGGGCTTGTTGGTAATCTACCGGTGACTGCAGCAACACGCATATTGTACAAGCTGCTACTTTTCTATGCTAAAAAAGTAATTTTGCTTAACTGGAAACACCCTGGGAGGCCGACCAGGAATGGAATGGTCTGGGTGGTCAATTCCGAAATCCCAATGTACAAATTGACATACATGGCCAGGGGATGCCCGGAAAAATTTGACAAGATCTGGGGTGATTGGGTGGGGTGCCCTGCGACAGCATTGGGAGAGCTTGACTAGATGGTAGGGGGGAGGTGATGGTTGACGAGGGACACAATGAAGGAAATCCGCTCAACCTGTAGTCTGAGTTAAAACCCTATCCTTTAGAGTTTTCTCTCTGCTTTTACAAATTTAAAGAAGGAGTTGCGCCGGGGGGGGGGGGGGGGGGGGGGTTGGGGGGTGTTCCTTTTGTTAATTTTTCTTTCCCTTTTCATTTTCCTTTTCCCATCCGAGTACAGCTAATTCGCTCCAAGGTTAAATCTGTTGTTTCGTAATAATGGATAAAGTTAAAGTTAAAAAAGAAAAAAAGGTCTAGCCAGACATTATGTGTCAAAAAGAAACATGTGTATACAAAGGTAACGAGTATCTCTGTCCTGGTTTCCATGCAATGTAACATTTTGCTGAATCTGACACCTGTGGTGCCAGCTGACTATGTATGTATGTTTGTTAACTACTCTCTGGCTAAATAAAGTTCCTTTAAAAAAAAAAAAAGAATGGACAAGAAGTAAGAGGGGTACAATTCAGAAATTTGATCCCTATGATAAGATGCCAATTACAGTAGGGGCAGATGTAGTTATTTAACAACTAGTCACCAGTCAAGGTGTCAAATCGTTAATGAGTAGATCTGTCCTCATACATTGTGTTTACTTTTGGTGTCATTTCAAGAGTCTGATACAGGATCCCCAGCCATGCTTAACATACAGCCCACATGTAGAGGAGACTCCGTATGTGGAGCTGACAGCTCAGGGACATAAAGTAACAGCCCTGTAAAGAGAAGACCTAGGAAGGAAGGTGTCTTCCAGGTCCTAGCTGCAACACACACAGTAAAATCAGTCGCAAGTACAAACAAAATGATGATCCATTATTAAATATAGGTTGTACAGACCAAGCTGCATGAGAGAACTTCATCAGAGAGATGATTGTAGCACTGAGGGGCTCTCTGCAAAAAGACCTGGCAGAAATGTACGCTACATTTAGGTCCACTATAAATCAGATGGGAGCAAGAGTGTATCACCTAGACAATAAGATGAGTGAATTCACAAGGTCTCAAAATAAGCTGCCAAAAGCTCACTATAAGGTGCCAGAAGAATTCAAATTAATTAACCCCTTAGTGATGGACCCATTACTTTTACTTCCTTGGTTTGTGGGCTTTAATCCTCAGGGATGTAAAAACATGCTTTCTCTGAGGATTAAAGCCACGTGGGCTGAGGACGTGACAGCTCCGTGCTGCCGGCTGCCAGTGGTAGCCAACAACCTGGAGCTATCATGGAGGGCCAGGATATCTGACATGCGGTCATGCGATCGGCGCGATCCAAGGGATAGCACCAACCGCATGAAAGTAAATAAAAAATGAAAACAATCACAGTTTCGGCTCCCGTCATGGATCGCATCCATGAGGGACGCTGAAACTACGCACCTCTGTCCTCCGCGATGTTCCACGATGATCTGGTCCAAAAAGGATCTTCGATCGTCTTCTGCGCATGTGTGCCAAAAGAAAATTGGCGAAGAATGTGCAGAAGACCGGGTCATTGTGGGACATTGGAAATCTCCTGGCTCCTGGCTATTGAAGGTAGCTGGGAGGCACCGGGGACCGTGAAAAAGTTGAAGGAAGAAAAAAACAAAAGAAAAAACTAAATAAAGTTAAAGTTTCAGCTCCCCTCATGGATCGGATTCATGAGGGGAGGTGAAAATACTCTTCCCTGTCCTCTGCAATGTCTGTGGCGATCTGGTCCTTCCCAGGACCTTACGTCTTCTTCTGCACATGTGCGCTCGACGAAAACGTCTGGCGCATGCACAGAAAAGCCTGCGCCCCAGGAGATTTAAATTCCCTCTGCTCCCGGCTTGCATATGTAGCCGGGAGCAGAGGGAGATCACCGGTTCCCGGTCACATAATCACTGTTATCCAATGGATAGCAACAATCATGTAAAGCAAAAAAAAAAGTTTAAAAACAGCTTTAAAAAGTTTTTCATCTCCCCTCATAGATCATATCTGTGAGGGAAGATAAAATTGCATACCTACGGCCCCAGATTTACCCGCAGCTTAGCCTGGCTTCTGCACATGTGCCCATCACTAAAATAGCTGAAGCATGCGCAAAAGCCGCAGATAGCCGGGGAATTTAAAATGTCCCTGCTCCTGGCTACCAAACGTAGTTGAAAGCCTCGAGATTTCATGGGGGGCCACGGTACGCGGACCCTGGTCAAGTGATCGTCGCTATCCAATGGATAATGGCTATCACGTAAAAGTAAAATAAGTAAAAATTTCTCGGATCTGATTCATGAGGGGAGGTGAAATTACTTATCGAAGGCCTCTGGCGATGTCCACTGACGGGATCTTTCACCAACTTTGGCACATCCGCCATTGACAATATGGTGGACATAAGCGCATAAGCTGGGGAAGGGCCCGGGAAATTTAAAATTTTCTTCCTCCTGGCTACTAAAGGTAGCCGAGAGCTTTGGAGCAGTGATCGAGGGCCACGGTGAGTGGTCTCTGGTCATGTGATCACCATTACCCAATGGATAATGGTGATCACGTAAAAGTTAAAAACAGTTGAAGTTTAATGCTCCTTTCAGTTTGGGCCCGTTGTACACACAGATATAAGATTAGGGCTACAATGGGTATATTTCTAAAAAAAAACGAGACAAGCAGGGGTATCCATTTTGGGGTAAATGTCTTCATTCATATGTGTGCTGTACAGAAAAAATGTTTTTAAAATAACACAATTGCTAAAAAAAATGAGAATCATAATTTTTTCCTTCTGCTCAAAATACAAATGACACCGCTCAGTGAATACATTATGGGGTGTAGTTTTTAAAATGTGGTCATTTGGGGGGTATCTATCATTTTGACACCTATGAGCCTTTGAAATCTTGGCTTGATGTAGGAAAACAGTGTTCCTCAAAATGTTAAGTAATGTTAAATTTGTATATCTCCTAAATGGTTAAAAAAAAAAATTCAAATGTTTGCCCAGAATAAAATAAATAGATGGAAATATATATCTTATGAAAATTTTGTACAGTAGGTTTACACATTTGAGATATTACAGTTGAAAATTTTTGAAAAATACCATTTTTTAAATTTTTTTACCAATTTTGGTGCTTTTAACATACACAAATTCTACTGGTCTATTTTTACCACCTAAATGAAGTACAATGTGTGGCGAAAAAAACAATGTCAGAATCACTTGGATGTGCAAAACCTTTACGGAGTTATTCTGTGTCAAAGTGACACATATCCAAAATTTGGCTCCATCACCAAGGCAGAAACTGACTTTGTCACTAAGGGGTTAACAGACCAGTAGTACCCTTTTTTTGTAATTCTTTTTTTTATTGAGATTACAGTTAACATTTGCAATACAATATTGATCACATAATACACGGTTTGTATATTGAACTTGCATATACATTGCAGTTAAATACAACCTAAAGAAAAATAAATGTAATTTTTTTTCATAATGAAGGAAGAGGGGGACGAATGGGGGTTAAAGGGTGGAGAGGGTAGATGGATAAAGGGGACTGAAGGCAGAGGGTGGGGGTGGGGGGATAGGGTAGGTTATTTTGTAAACCTAACAATAAGTAAAGAGTGTCACTAGCAAGGCAATATCTGCACCAGAGAAAACCTCCGCTCACTAAGAAAGGATGAGGAGTCTCATAGATTTAAGCTTACACATACATGTGACTGTCACCAAGATCCCCACTGATTATTAGAGTGACAAAAATCAGAGCTTCCAAGGTTTCCACAGAGACCTACATTTTTAGTGAGTTCTATTGGCCCAGCTCGTTAATTCCTCAAATCTACTAATTTTGTTTACCATCGCTATCCATTGAGTGATAGTAGGTGCTGTGGGTTGTAGCCATAGGAACGGGATTAATGATTTGGCAGCCGCAAGAAGGTGGTAATAACATTGGATTTAGAGGGTTTACAATCAGTAGAGGGCCTGGAGAGAAATCACACATGCAGAATGGACTCTGTGGGGAACATGACCACAGATATAGGGGAAAGGAGCCTGCATGTTCACTGCAGCACAGCATAAAGACCAGTAGTAAAACTGTTCTGTGGGAATCTCTAATGGGATATGTGAGTGTGGTTGCTAAATGTGTCTTTGTAGCTGGCAGAGAGAAGCTTTGCATTAGGTAGTGAGGGATATACTGTGTATTAGTGCAGGCAAGACATTTCTTTTCTTTTTAATGTGTTATGTTTAACCCCTTGAGTGGCACGCCCGGAAATTTTCCGGGATGAGCTCCACTGTTCATAGCGACATAGCCCGGAAGATTTCCGGGCTATGTATCACTATGGGAGCTGCAGAGCACAATGCCACAAGCTGTGACAGTGTGCTCTGCCTGCACAGACCCACAGAGAACAAAGCAAGGGCTTTGAAAAACCAGCAGAAGACATTGCCGATATGCCGGCAATCTCCTGCTTTGTTTACAGGTTGCCATAGAGACCATCGGCTTGTCAGAAGCAAGCCGATGGTCTCTATGGCAGGGAGAGCTTGGTGCTTGGCTGTCAGAGGACAGCTAGGTACTAGCTCTTACAGCAGAGATCAGAGAAAACCTCCGATCTCTGCTGTGTTAACCCTTTACATGCTGCAGTCTATGTGACTGCAGCATGTAAAGGGCTGTCACTGCAGCATGTAAAGGGCTGTCACTATCGGACCCCCAGAATGTGATCAGGGGTCCTGATGGGTCCCTGTGGAAGTCCCCTAAAGGGACAGAAAAAAAAAATTTAAAAAAAAGGACAAAAATTATTAAAAAAATAATGAAAACACTTGTCTCCCTTTACTTTGTAAAAAAAATCAAAAATACAATCACACATGTGGTATCCATGCATCGTAATGACCCAGAGAAGGAAGTTAATACATTATTTAACCCCTTAATGACATGGCCCCTTTTTTTCTTTTTTCCCCATTTCTTTTTTTCCTCCCCCCTGTTTAAAAAATCACAACTTGTCCTGCAAAAAACAAGCCCTTATATGGCCGTGTCAATGGAAAAATGAAAAAGTTATGGCTCTTGAGATGCAACTGCAAAATTAGTTGAAATTCAATGATTAGACCATTTTAAAAAACCTGCCCTGGTGGGCACGACAGGGTGGAAGCAAACCCGCCACTCAAGGGGTTAAAGCAGCTGTGCAAATAAAGTATGAGTTTGAACCCTATTCTTAGCTGCGGACATTTTGTTTTGCCGACAGAGTTGCGTGTCCTTTTATCCATTTTATCCTTTATTCCTCTGATGCATATGTCAGGAAAGTGGAAGGGAACCCCCCCCCCCATACACATTATATCGTCTTTGAGATTTGTTTATATTTATCTAATCTTATCTGTATAGCCACATTTAGCGTGGCCACAGTGAGTCCCATAAAATAACATTCTTCATTAACCCTTTCCAATCCAATTTGTATCCTGCTTTTCCTAGGGGGCTTACTCTTTTTTTCTGCCATTATACAACAGCGCTATATGCTAGCTAAAGCCAGTACTGCGTGAGGTGACACGTTGGATAGGCTCCGACAGCAGAGAGGCCGGCAATATACAGTTAGGCCTCCCTCACACAGGGCCTTTGCAGAAATGCAGCGTTTTTCAACGCTGCGTTACTGCAGATTCCGCCCTGTTTCAGCAGCACTGGCATGCTTTATGCCAGCGTTTTGGCTGCGTTTTCGGCTCGGCTGAAAACGCAGCCCAGAATGCTGAAAAGAAAAAAAAAAGTAATACTCACCTAGCCGCTGCAGTCCAGGTCGCGGCCGCTGGTCTTTGCCGCTGATCCGGGCTTCCTCGGCACTCCCAAGTCTATTGCCGGAGGCCAGGTTTGAGAACCCGGCCTCCGGCAATAGAGTACTGTGATTGGTTGTCGGTGCTTGCTCGATGCCCAATCACAGCCCTTCATTGACTGTCTCAGCCAATCAGAGCTTGCCGGTACTGATTGCCTGAGACAGTCAATGAAGGGCTGGGATTGGGCATCGACCGTGCCGATAAGCAATCACAGCACTCTATTGCCGGAGGCGGGGTTCTCAAACCTGGCCTAGGGCAATAGACTTGTGAATGCAGGGGAAGCCCGGATCAGCGGCAGAGACCAGCGGCCGCGACCCGGACTGCAGCGGCTAGGTGAGTATTAACTTTCTTTTTTTCCTCTAGCCTAGCTGGGGCAGATTTTCGGGGGTAGGGCTTCTAATACAAGCCACCCCGAAAATCGGCGAGCAGTTAACGTTGCCAAAAACGCGGCACCAAGTGTTGCCGCGTTTTCAGCAGTGCTAAAACCGCTGCCCATTCATTTCAATGGGCGACGCAGGGCTGAAAACGCCCCAAAAGAGAACTTGCATCGCTGTCAAAGCGCAGCGTTGGAAGGCGCTGCGTTTTCAGCCCTGTGTGAGCAGCCCCATTGAAATGAATGGGAGTGTTGTACAGCGTTTAGCTCTGGGCTGAAAAGGCAGCGCTAAACGCTGTATAAAACGCCCTGTGTGAGGGAGGCCTTAGAGTTCCCCGACGGACGTCTTCCAACATCAGGGCTGTACAGCCTTAAATCATAATTTCTTCAGACGTCGGACAGTGGATTGGAAAGGGTTAATATTTCATAGGAAATATGCACATATTTACTTCTAGAACACAGCACATGGCATTACATTTGTGTGGAGAAGGCAGTAGGACAGGACACTCAGCTGTTGGAAGTACTCTGCAGATCGGTAGAGACTAAAAGGCCTTTTTCAGATGGCCTAAACATCAGGCACCAATGTTTGCATGAACGTTTGTTTGCCTCTAATCATCAGACTGTGCGATCCATCACTCTGATCAGCCACCGAACAAGCAAAGCGGTTCATCGGTTGTGCAGCAAAAAAGTCATAGAAGCACATCTTTGTATGAATGGAGGATTTGCTGCAAACAATAAGACTACATGGGGCAATAAAACTACAAAATCATTGCTACAATGGGAAGCCCATGGTTTCTAATGGGTTCTTTCACATGAACGATGTTTTGTAGCGAGATTTTGTAGCCCGTGCGGATGTAGCCTCAAAGTTTGAAATTTTATGTTGTATAGAATTTTAGTATTGAAGCAGGTTGATATTTCATATTTTGATCCTTTTGGTTGTCCAGTATTATAGAAATCTCTGAGAATGTTAATAGAAGCACAAATCAAATAATTATCTGCAGTCACACTTCACACGTGATCACCTAAGGAAAATATTTAGCACTGCATACTAAGATATATTTATTTATTTTATCTCATGATTGACAGATACATCAGCTTTTGTCATGGTTGATCAAAAGCCTAACCAATCTTTTTATTGAAATGTGCTTGTATTTTATTATCCAGCATTTCTTGTTGTGGAAAAATGATAGGCTTTTTTTCATACATAATAGTCTAGGATAAGTTCCTCATATTACGGTCTCTTATTTTTGCCATAATAAGCCATATAATTTGCCATTTGTACTGAACAAAGCAATCACAAGTGAGTTTGCGAGCTATATTTTAAGTGTGCTCTTTTATAAAGTGTGGTGTTTAAATGTGTGACTTGAGAACTAGAGACTTTGGATTCAGGGACTTTGGAAAAGTCATTTGTATTGATTTACTGCTTATCTGTTTGCATTTTTGCATGTATTTTATCTAATTTATCTGTACGATCCCCATTTAGAGTGTACTCCATGACTGACAATGCTGTACACTGTACATCTTGTGCCATGTATGCAGTCCTTGAACAGCCGTCCGAGGGTCCATACTGCCGTGCAAAATGTGAGCATGTTGCACATTTGGAAGCCCAGATCCTGGATCTAATTGTGTGGCTTGCAGCACTGAGAGGTGCTTAAGCACGACATGGTCTCTGACCACTAGGGAGAGGTCTGATCCAGTAAAACAAGGAATAGGAGTGCAGGGCAGGCTAGACAGGTGCTGGTATTGGGGGACTCAATTATTAACACACAGACCTGGATCGTCGAACAATGTATTGTCTTCCTAGCACTCAAGTTTGACACATCACAGATCAGGTTGACAGATTACTGGAAAGGTTTGGTGATAATCTAGCGGTCACGGTACACATTAACACCAATGACAAAGTAAGTGGTAGGTGGAAGATCCTTAAAAATGATTTCAGAGAACTAGGATGCAAACTTAGGACAAGGACCTCCAAAGTAGTAGTTTCCGAAATACTACCTGTACTATGTGCCACACCAAAAAGGGAGAGGGAGATTAGAGAGGAAAACAAGTGGCTCAAGAGTTGGTGTAGAAAGGAGGGTTTTGAGTTCCTGGAGAACTGAGCCGTCTTTGCTGTTGTCTGCAGGTTCTACTTTAGGGATGGGCTGCATCTTCATAGGGAGGGTGCAGCTGTACTGGGGGAGAAGACAGCTAGAAGGTTAGAGGCGTCTTAAAACTAGCGATTAGTGGTGGAGGGCAATCGAAGAGATAGAGGGAAAGACAGTGTAGACGGTGACCTTGGGACTAAATAATTAAAAAAATGAGGGTGATGTAGTGTGAGGGGTTAGCACAGTTAGAACTGGCAGAACAATTAATAAGGATACACTTAAAATAATTAACAAAAACCTTTTAAACTGTATGATAACTAATGCTAAAAGTCTGACCAATAAGGTTGATGAACTGGAAGTGATAATGTTTACAAAAAACTATGACGTAGCGGGAATAACTGAGAGCTGGTTGATGAAAGCTGTGAACTTAACAGGGTTACTGTCTGTTCAGAAGGGATCGTAGAAACCAAAAAGCGGGAGGGGTTTGTCTTTAGGTAAATCCTGTTTAAAGCATAGAAAGATATATGTGAGAGAGATGGACGTGTGGAGTCTCTGAGTAGAAATATATGAAGGGAAAAACAATAAAATCCTCATAGGGGTTTTCTATAGCTGAAGCCACTAAAAATCTATTACTGAGGCAACTAGATGAAGCCGCAAATCACAATGAGGTAATTATATTACTTTTACTATCAGGATATAAACTGAGAAGCTGAAACCTGCAGATTTCGTAAGGCAATACGTTTCTGTCAGTAACTAAAGATAATTGCCTTACCAAACTTGTATAGGACCCAACTAGAGGGACGGTCATTTTAGCCTTAATATTGGCCTACAGACTTGACAGAATAACAGAGGTACAAGTTGATGGGAAATAGTGGCTATAATAAAATGTATTTCCACTTGTCTTTCAATAGGAAGTTTTATAGGGGAGATACAAAACTTTAAGAAGGCAAAATTTGATCAGCCCAGGGCTGCCCTTAACCTTATTGACTGGGATAATGTCCTTAAAAATAAGAGAACAGACAATAAATGAGAAATATTTTAAAACATCTTAAATACTTCCTGTGAGCGGTTCATAACCTACAGGAATAAGTTAATTAGGAATAGGGGTGACCCTAAACTGTTATTTAATTATATATAATATATATATATATATATATATATAGTAAAAAGATTGATACTGAAAGTGTTGTCTCTTTAATAAATAATGCTGCAAAAATTGTAGAGGGTGATGAGAAAGCAAATCTATTACATAGTTTTTTTCCTTAAGTGTATTCACAGACGAAAATGAAATGTCAGTTGAGATGCAGAGTAATAATGTAAACTCTCCACTAAATGTCACCAGTTTAACCCAGTGCAGAGCCTTTTTAAAAAGACTGAAATAGACAAATCGCTGAGTCCCAATGGCATATATTCCTGGATACTGAGGAAATTAAGTAATGTGATAGACTGTGTTTGAAATGTGTCCACCATATCTACAAATGTCAGAACACATCTCCAACATATCTCAGAACAACAAGCACTGCAAAGTTCAGCTCACTGCTATATAATTTCCTCAACAACTTTGCACAGGAGCACCCGGAGCAATAGCATGTACAAATCCAAGAGAAGAAAATCCCACACCAGGAACGAAATAGGAATGAAACGAGTCCTTTATTCAAGCAATCATGTAGTAATCATGTTCTTTGGATTTTAATATTGCTTGAATAAAGCACTTGTTTTACTCCTATTTTATACTTTGTGCTGAATTTTTTTCTTTTTGATCAGAACACTGATGGTATAGTTGTATAGACTTGCTAGTGTTTTCTATATTTTTTTCTCCTCTAGTCTACTTGAAACAGTGGACTTAAAGCAGAATACTTCATCTGATTCTCTGAATCTAAATATTGACCCTATTCCAGTTGTATGGCTGCATTGTTAGTTCTTGTACATGAAATTAAATTACACAGTTTTGCATCTGAGAGGATGTGACACTCCTCACTGAAAACATTACTGAAGAAAAAAGCAGTACAGAGAAGATGACTTAAGAATTATATTTTTATAAATAGAGGAGACATGTAAAAAAAGGCTTCAGATTCTGCTTTAAAATGTATACATGATTGGACTTTCTCAGTATTTTTTTTCATGCTTGGACAAGTCCACCAGAGAAGCCTACAGTAGGGTCAGAGTTTTGTAGACAAATGGGCACTAAAAGTCTTTTTGGAAAACATGAGTTAGTTCATTCTTAGCCAATCTCATCTTTATTGATTAGTAGCTGATATACCCGGTTTCACCTGAGTTCATTTGATACAGGTGTTTACGTGTTGTTTACATGGAAAGTTTTATGAAGTCAAGGTTACTTTAAAGTAGCCGAGGAATAAAATATGTATACATATAGAGAAGCATTCGATTATCCTCATTCTGCATGTACTGATGTCCCTTTGCAGAATGTGCCACACCTTCCACTCTCCTCATTTAGGACCTAAAGAATGCTCACGCCAAATTTCACGCTTGTACGACACCGACAAGTTACATTACATAGGGGTGCGCTTACTTTTGCAATTAGCATTGAATAATCGAGTTGTGACCCCTTTGCTTTTCCTACTTAGGACCTAAAGAACGATCATCTCAAATTTCCTATTTGTGCGACATCAGGATGATAGAGAATTAGATTTTGTACATTACACAGGGGTGCCAATACTTTTGCACTTAGCATTGAATTTTTGAGTTGTGACCCGTTTACTTTTCCTATTTAGGATCAAAAGAATGCTCATGCCCAATTTCATGTTTGTATGACATCGGCAAGTTAGAGAATTAGTGGCCAGTCAGTGAGTGAGTGCTTTCACTATATATATATATATATATATATATATATATGTCACAGAGGTTGTTAGCTTCTGTGATGTAGATCGGTCCAATTTTACTCCAAGCAAGCTATGTTAGGAGACAGGTGGAAGTGAGGAGGAGGTGTGTGTGGCTGGGAGAACCAGACTTCAGTTGTAACCTGACTTCTGTTGTGAGCAGAGAGACGCTGTGGACAAAGAGCTACGTTGTTCCAGCAGGACCCTTGGGGAATGCCTGCCCTAGGACTGCAGTCTGGAGACACTACGGCTTAAAGACCAGCTGTGCTCTGGACAACTACAGGACTGTGAAAACAAACTGACTT
Source organism: Eleutherodactylus coqui (assembly GCF_035609145.1). Classification (NCBI taxonomy): domain Eukaryota; kingdom Metazoa; phylum Chordata; class Amphibia; order Anura; family Eleutherodactylidae; genus Eleutherodactylus; species Eleutherodactylus coqui. Next base: position 168,190,421 of record NC_089838.1, on the reverse strand, counting down.
ATTACTGTTTCCCTCAGCTGTGGACTTACTTGCTTCTCCTGTGGACTGCGGAGGGTTAAATTGAAAGGACTTTTGCAACCTTTATCATTTCTCTGGAGACCTAGTAGTTTATGTTCTGCTAAAACTTATATGAATAAACTAACAAAGACCTAAAAGTGACCATTTGGCGTACTCATTAACCCCCGTAGCGTTACTATATATATAATGCAGAAGACTGGTATTATTCGCTCACATCACAGGTAGACACCAATGGGTTAAACTCCAAATTCCTATTTATTTTCACCTTCACAGCAATATCATCTTGCTTCAGCACAGCACTTCAAATAAAATTAAATGTCCTTTTGTTTCATAAAGTTTAATAAACAGTCCAACTGTCGTTCTCACCCACTCTCCAGGGCAGCTTCATTTAGTTGTCTTCAGCTCAGGACTCACTCTGTTTTCCTCAGGAATGCTTCACCCAACTTTCCTGAGGCACACAAACAGTCTCTTCAGCGTCCAGGTCTTTCTGTAGACCTCTTGCTCTCAGTCCAGGTCTCCCCCTGGACCTGTCTCTGGCTTACAGCCCAGGTCCCTCTCTGGACCTATCTCTGGCTCTCACAGCCCAGGTCCTTCTCTCTGGACCTATCTCTGGCTCTCACAGCCCAGGTCCTTCTCTCTGGACCTATCTCTGGCTCTCACAGCCCAGGTCCTTCTCACTGGACTTCTCTCTGGCTCTCACAGCCCAGTTCCTTCTCACTGGACCTCTCTCTGGCTCTCACAGCCCAGTTCCTTCTCACCGGACCTCTCTCAGGCTTGCAGCCCACTTTACCCTTGACTGTAGCAGGAATGAACACCTATATCCTACTTCCTGACCACACCTGTGGGTGTTTTCCCTTGTCTCAGGCACCAGACTGTCTTTCTGTTGCCCCCTACAGGCCATTCTCTGTAGTGCACCTCTAATATAATATATATATATATAAAATCTCCAGTGTATGCAATGACAGCGGAGATTACAATGGGAATAGAAGTGGTCTGGCACATGTTCTGCTTTGATGGAAGATGCTATTTAATGATATTAGGAGGTACCGGGCTTCTGACAAAAAAGATGCAATCTGGGATAAGCCATTTTAAAGGGAACCTGTCACTTGCCTAAAGTAATTTATGGTGCTGTTAGGGCAGCTAACGGGGTGTCTGATGATATATCTTTTGTGCTCCCCGCTACCTGGATCTAACAGCTCCTGCCGCTGGAAATCTGCATTGCGGCCAAAAATTTGACTCTCTTCAAAATCCCATTTGCACATTTTCCCATATAAGACGTATAGGAGAGCGTGTGCACAGGACTCTGAAAAGACATTTTTGTTTGCCATGTGGACTTTGGTGGTGGGCACCGTGACATCCACAGGGCGGGTGAAAATGAAAAATATATCATGCGGCTCCCTGTCACCTGCCCCAACAGCACCATAAATTAGACAGGTGACAAGTTCCCTTTAAAGACATTTTCAGTATAAACAACACTCTGACCATGAAAAGACATAAGATGTTTGTCATGTCTCTAATGCATACAATTTTCTTTTACTGCTGCATCATTTTGCAATTACAAGTGAACTGAAGTCTTTCCTTTTTTTTTTCTTCTGCTACTGTACCTTTGTTTTACAAACTCGGATACAGTCTGTCAGGTTTTGATGGAGACTGCAGTTAATAAATTAAATGTAATCATGAATAATTACTCTAACATTACACATACATATATTTTTTTTACATATGACACATGTTACAATACCTGACTGATCATCTCAGGATATCTAAGGTATTTTGCAGCAGGACGGATAGGGAGCACTCATTCTTCCAGAGCTTGAAACCTTGTGACCATTCAAATGTAATTACGTCTGCATTGCCTCATGTTCTGTAAATCTTACTGAATTCATGTACCACAGACTGGCTTAATGGGAAATCACATTCTTATTAAATGTACCTAACCTTTTCCCAGACATGCCAATTTGTCTTTGCCTCTATCTACCCTGTTCCTTTTTTTATCAGTTAGTAGTGCGGCACTTTTTATGTAACACAAGCTTTAGAAGTGAAATGGATTTTTCTCTCTGTTCTGTGTTAAACTTCACTGCTTTGTCCAACTCAGTGGAGCTTGCTGACTATTGGGATGACCTTTGGGTTGCCCTGAGTGTAAAAAAGATATTTTATGTTAAAGCTCCTTTGTTAAATGCTATCTTTTACTCTTTTCATATCAATCACAGACGCAATGAATGCATTTGAAACATCGCATTTCTCTTATGTTTGCTGTCCTCTGAACTCTACACTTGTTCTTCCTTTCTCTAGTCCCACTTTCTCAGCCTAAAGTCTGCCATTCTCTCCTGCACTGTATTTCTTATCTGTTCAGGACTGTAAGGGAGCAGTGCTATATAGCCAAGTGAACTTTTATTTAGAATCCTTGCTGCAAACCGTCTCTTGTAGGGATTTTGGTGAAAGCAGTTCATCACTTATGTGGTAATTATATTTACCTGCCAACACATGTATAAATTGATCTTATCTATTTGTATCTTAACCTTGATGAGAATAATGTCTCTGAGCACAAATTGTTGCTATAAAATAATAATGACCATTCATTAATATTAGGCAAAGTAATATCTTATGGAAAGAGGCCAATCAAATTTTAAGCTTGGCTTTTAGAAAATAACTTATACTTCTCTATGGTGCATATTTTTTTGGAAAATATTACGCTACTGGACCCTGTAACAATTTTAGATCACTGCATGTTTTTCTTTAAATCAGAAATATTAAATTACTGTGTGTTACTATTTTAGAATGCAAACAAGGCTTTTCCTCTCCTTTTGGCGTCTGTAGTGCGTTTCTGCAGCAAATACAATTCATAGAATGCTATGGAAAATCACTTCTTCCTGCACACTCAAAGAATCAAATTGTGATTTCCGGGAGCAGAGGAAACATCATAGCATGCTCTATTTTCGCGTGGATTCCGCACGGATGGCTTCCATTGAAGTCTATGGAAGCTGCCACGACCTACGTTCCTTCTGCAATTGACATGGCCTAGCGACAGTGTGGGAAGAAAAAAAATCTGTACTGCGCATGTCCAAAGGCAAACTGTCCAGACCATCCGTAGTACTGAAAATACAGGTACAGGACCGGTTGCGGGGTCAGGCCCGCCGCGGGGGGCCTGAGGACCCCCCACGAGTGGGCCCAAGCCGCTCAGCCGAAGTGGAGAAAGGTGGGATAGGAAGGCCAATAAAGGAAAACTTAATCAGCTATATGTTTACATTGTAAGTGTCTTATGTTGTAGCCCTTCAAACAAAGGTAAAGGCAAATAAGACAGATATGCAGGTGGAAGTGCAATTTAGTACTTATCAGCTATAGCTTAAGTCCACTTCTGCAGCTGCGTCTTCCCTCCGATAGCTCCCGCTATAGTTTTATTCGGAAAAGTCTTTAACTGTAAAAAACAAGTTCAGAAAGAAACATGGAGAGATAGGGAGCAATAGTGAGAATCAACCAGGACCATCGATTTTGTGAATGTCATATCAGCTAAGCTGCCAATTGGTGTCAAGTTGGGTTGTTCTATTGTTGAATTGTGTTCCTGCATCGCATAGTCTCCTATGGGTCATGTGGTGTGGGAGTCTCTGTGAGCCACGATTACTGGAAGTCGAGCCTGGCTCTGGTACTCCTATTTTTGGGTGACCTAGAGCGTGATATTTCCTTCCAAGGTGTCTGCCTCTCTATTTTCTTGCCACCTTCTCTTTCTCCAAGAGGCATCCATGAGGGGACCTGTATTGGCGCTATATCCAGCACACTCCAAGCCCTCTCTAAATCTGCTGGTGTGTGGATAGTGATGCGTTTGCCATCTTTATGTATCGCCAGTCCAAACGGGAACAGCCACGTGTACTGTAGGTTTTTAGCTCTGAGTACCTCAAGGAGGGGTTTCATCTGCCTTGTCTTGGCGAGGTGCTAAGTCCAGATACAGCTGGATATTGTTATCTTGGTATTTTATTTGGTCTCTGTCTCTGGAGGTCATCAGTAGTGCTTGTGTGTCATTAAAGGAGAGAAGTCCACATATTATATCTCTTAGGGGGTGTCCTGCACTTGGTTTGGGCCTGAGGGCTCTATGTATTCTTTCAGTAATGATCAGTCGGGCTCGTTCCTTGCCCAGAAGGTCTGAAAACAAGGTCACTGCCATTTTTCTGAGGGTATCAGGTGTGACAGACTCAGGAAGACCTTTATTTCTGATTTTTCGTCTACGACTCCTATTCTCCTGGTCCTCAATCAGGGTTAGAGCCCTGTCAATCTGGTCCCTCTGCGTCGCCACATGGCCAGATAGGTCATTTGTTTGTGCGATAATGCCCGTACATGTGTTCTCCAAATCTTCCACTCTATTGCCGATGTGTTGTATTTCTGTTTTTATATCTGTTAGTTCTATTAGGACTGAATGGATAGCTTGTGCTAACGCCTTTTTAAGAAAGTTCTTTGATAAACTTGACTTATGCGCACTATTTAGTTTTTTTTCGTTATCACTCTACATATCTGACGCTGAGAGGTTTTCGTCTTCTGTTGTTGGCGGGTTTTTTTTTTTTTTGGATGATCCCGCAGGAGATTAAGCACTTCTTTTTTTTTTTTAGGTAGCGTTGCAGGTCTGATTGGCTTTCAGATGTCGTCTGCTGTCCAGCAGCGTATAGGGCTTTTTCTTTTGCTGTTTTTACCATTGCGCTATCTGATGTGAGCAATTGCTTCTGCGTAGGGCACAGATGTAGGTTGATATTCAAAACATAATTGTTATGCAACCCTTGTTGCTTATAACAGTTAGAATTAGTCTTATAGTTGCTTGTGCTGTTACACTTGGGGGGGGGGGAGGGGGTGTAAGTGGGTTACAGTGGTGAGAATGATCACAGTAAACGGGATTGTGGACTGCCACCACCAAATGGGAGAACCTGTGCAGGTTAGAGCAAGCAAAATCAGGTCACAGTGGGAGCTGTGTCTTGAGCTCTCAGGGGTTATTCACAGGTTGGATATGTAGTCTATCCCTGAAAAGCCAGCCTGTAGTACACTCGCTCTTGAGAAGGTGCCCAGTCTCTCCCAGGAGAGGACACACGCTTCCTATGCAGGGAGATGTCAGCCCTATACCGGCTCTTTAGGAGACTGGAGCTCCTGCAGCTCCTGAACGCTGCCACCCTCAGGCCCCGGTAAGTGCCTAAGTCTCTTATGAGAGCAGGCTTACTGCCAGACTCCCACACCTGCCGCCGCTTCAGAGACTTCCTCTGTTCCTCTTCTTGTCCCTTCTGGTGTTCCACTGCAGCAGGAGGTGAAGCAGGGGGGTTCTCCTGCCAGGTGAAACGCTCCAGGTGCTTTCAGGAAGCTGCGGTTGGCCGCAGCCGCAGGTGGCCGAAAATATAGTCCCCCGCTCAGATAGGTCCGCTAGGCCTCACCCGCGGCGGCGCTTCTAGGCTCTCATTTAAGTGCGGCAGGGTCTTTTACAGCTCCTTCTGCCTCCAGGAGTTCTTGCAGTGGTTAGGGGAGCTTTTGGGTAAGTGGAGAGTGTGTTAGGGAACACAGTTTTGCTAAATCTCCAATGAGCTCTCTTACAGCGCGTCCTCCTGCTATGGTAGTAAGGCCACGCCCCCTGCATGTGGAATCTGACCTGTTCGTGTGCAGGCGGCCTTACTATCATACGGAAAAAAAAGAGGAAAATCTCAAGTTTTTATCAGAGCAGCTTCTGTTTACCTACACTGCAAATAGTATTATAGAGTAAACTTTTGTTCCCATTATTCAGATTTTAGAACCATCCAGGTTTTGCTTTTTGAGTATCTTGCATATTGCCCTTTTAATAAGTTATATAAAATATTTTAATCCCGTTGATTTAGTCGAACAATTACTACACGTTTGTTTCCTGAACCACTTTTTAATGTTCCCCATGACCACCACAGTTATTTGAACACATCCTAAAAATCTTTTCTTTCATTTTAGTATGACCCAAAGATATTAACGTTATATGGTAATTATCTACATCATGTTGTAGAATATTAAAATGTATCAGCGGCATAGTTTCAATAACAAAATTTCAAGAGCATCCACTTTTCCTTTTCTTTTAAATAATCAATTTGTCATTTTGTTGCAAAACTCGGCATGCAGTTATATTTTGGGCAGATATGCAAATGATTAGAGTTGTGCTATGATTAGATGAACGTTCTTGTCACCTGAGGCCCTGAAAGTGGTTCTCTCCTTGACCTATTAAAAAAAGCTCTCAGAGGCTACTTGTGAGTATGGACCCCCTTTTCCTCTTGTGTAGAACTTGTTGTGACCATAAGACGCCTCTACAAAGCTATCGAAGAGAACGCCAATTTAAGAGCTTGAGAGGAAATGTGTAATTTAAATGTGAGAAACTGGATAGTCGTATAGAAAAATTGCCTGCCACCTGGGCCATTCTGGCCTGACTGTTAGGAAGTGTAGGGACCTGTGGATGCATGAGGGCACATACAACAATGTGACTCGGCTCATCCAACAAGCACTAACAGCTCCAGCTGTTTTGTTGTCCACCATTTAGAGACGGGTGGCGCTATCATTACGGGACCCTGTGTCTGTTAGAACCATTTCCAGGCTCTTGACTGAAGAATATTTGGTCTCATTGCACCCATTACGTGTACTCTCTTTAATACCCATCCACAGTTGCTTCTGTTTACAGTGGTGTCATAAATGACAAAACTGGACTGCTAGTGAGTGGCACTGGGTTGTTTTCAGCAGCAAATCCAGATTTAGTTTGGGTGCTGACAGCGTCTATATTTGTGTCTCGAGACCTAGTGGTGAGCGCCTCAATCCTGCCTCTGCTATAGAGTGGCACACTGCCCCCACTGCTACTGTGGTGGTCTGGAGGGCCATCTTATGCTACAGTCAGTGACCCCCTAGTAGTGGTACGAGGGACAATGACAGCTCAGTGTTATACTCAGGGCATTTTGCAGCCACATGTGTTCCTCTCATGGCGGCTTCCAAAAGGCATTTTCCATCATGATAATACTCAGCCGCACACACAAGGAGGGCACGGGAATAACCTGGATGGCCTGCCTGGATGCTAAATTTATCGCCAATAGAACATGTATGGGACCCTGAGGGACAGCAGCTTAGCCTACAAGTTTGCGCGATCTAGAGGCTCTGTTACAGCCACTTAGATACTGAAAACCTCCATGTTTTCTATTGTTGGAATTTGAGTAAAGAATATGCTAATTTGGGGAGATAATGAAGAGAAGGGATTTGTGTTTACTGACTTAAAACATATTGGCCGGTACATCTTTGGGGTGTCATTGTTGCAATGGAGCTGTTGCATCCTTCTTGGTGTTTTCTTCTTTAGTACACCTTTGTTTCTAAGCTCCGCTGAGTGGATTAGTCAAGTGTTTGCAAGAAAACCATTCCACAGCATATAAGTCTCTCTTCGCATATCTTCTTTCCTCTCCAGCACTTATTTTGTCTTGGTTTTCGTCCTGTATACAAAAAGCTGCATAGAAAAGGGAAGCGAGGGTGGAACCATAAGGATGAATTTGTACAATGGAGTCCTCTTTAGTCTCCTCACATAGTTTCTGTCCCTGTCAGACTAACAGAGACAGGACCTATATGACGTAGAAACCAAAGTGGTCTCCATTGTATTTCTATGGTTCTGTCCTGGTTTCCGTTTCTATGCTATTTTCTGTATGGAAAGTTGAAGCCATAATGGAAGCCGATCTTGAAGAGGGGAAGCCAGGTGGGAAAAGAAAATTAGCCGGATATTTATGAAACAGTCTAAAACACAAACTGTCTTTGTTGCCTATAGCAACCAATCACAATGCAGCTTTCATTCTCTCTTGAAAATAAAGTTGCTCTGTGATTGGTTGCTGTACGCAAAAAAGTCCATTTTTCTTTTAGACACTTTTCATAAATCTGTTTCTTAGTCTATAAGAGCAGTTCTAAAATATAAACATTGTCTCATTTGCCCCCTTTTATGCTAGTTTGTTAATATTTGCTATTTAAAATAAAACTTCCCAGGCTATACTACAGGTTGTCTAACAAGTCATTTGTTCACATTTTCCTGTGGATCAATGTCTTACTGTCCTGTCATTTCAAACAGAAAGCTAATGCAAATCAGTCTGAGTGGTTCATTACAGTATCATTCAAATATGAAATACCCCAGCAAGTCAGGGGACACTTTCAAATATGTAATACAGAAGGAAAGTGTTATCTCATTTTCACACACCATGGAAAACTAGACATAAAAACATAAATATAGTTTTATGAATAATGCATAGGAATATGCAGTTTATTTTGAAATTGTTGTGACTTAGCATATTTAGCTCAATATTACATTTGAAGGTGAGAAAATCATTTTAGATGCCTATTATAGTTCTTCAAGTGGAAAAAATAAGTTAAATGATAAAGCTGGAGTGTTGTCTGAGCTGTGGTTGAACTGCACTGTCAGTTTATGTAGAACATAGTCTGAGTCTGCACTGTGGGGGGTGTAAATTCATTGAACAATTTTACTTTTATTCTGCTTGATATGTACAAAATATATTTGCAAGAAAACCTGTTACATTGCCACATTCTGTGCAGTTTTTGCATATGCACTATAACACATGCTGTTCAGTGTTTTGTGTAATGTGTAGCGAAAATGAAATGACAAAAAAATAATGAATCGTCCGCAACAGTTCCTGTAGATAATTTTTATAAAACTGATTTTTTTTTTATTTAGAAATATTTATAACTTACATATACTTGTGGTGATCTAAAAACTTCCTATAATATGCACCCCAGTATGTATATTCATGTTCCATTAAAACACGAGTGAACTATGCTGTTTGTTAGCTTCTTCACTTGCAGGCCGTATACCCCAATAATTTCAGTTGGTGCAGAGTAGGAGTAGATGTAAGTTAATGAAGCCCTTTAGATCAAGAGATAACTAAAATAACTTTCAAATATCTTACCAAGACAAAAAATTACAAGCTTGTGTCTGTAGATTGATTCTTGCTGGTTAATGAAGCCATGTGATCTCAGCAGCAATGGCAAGGGTTGAAATAAACATGTTGTGCGGTGTGAGAGGGGAAATGTGGAGTGTGAGCTGACAGGTTTGCAGAGAGAGGGGCTGAGCTGCAGCTCACCTATCTCTGTAACATGGTAGACAATAAGAACAACTTCTTGTTAGTGAATTGGGAGTAAGGAGCGCTCTGCAGGACCACCTTCTGTGCTTTGAAGGGAAAGGATTTTATTTTTCACTGGAGTTGAGCTTTAAAAGTACTGAAGTACACAAAAGTACTGAATAAATATAGTTTATGTAGAGATGAGCGAGCGTACTCGCTAAGGCAAACTACTCAAGCGAGAAGTGCCTTATGCGAGTACCTGCCCGCTCATCTCAAAAGATTCGGGTGTCGGCGGGGGAGAGCGGTGAGTTGCAGGAGTGAGCAGGGGGCAGCGGAGGGAGAGAGTGAGAGAGAGATCTCCCCCGCCGCTTCCCGCCGGCACCTGAATCTTTAGAGACGAGCGGGCATTTACTCACATAAGGCACTACTTGCTTGAGTAGTTTGCCTTAGCGAGTACGCTCGCTCATCTCTAATTATATGAATAAATATACAGTTGTACATCTGTATATGTTTATATCTTATTCTGTAAAGCCAATTTTGAATCATACAGCGCATAAATTGGTTGCTGCTTTATAGATTTCTTTTTGGGGGTTTCAACTTCTCAGTAGCTTGTAAATAGTTGCTGATCACCTATTCTTTGTGGAAAGGTGACAACAAAAGATTATTACAGTACCAACTGCAATGGATATGAAACATTAAAGTTTTTGTTCATATTTCCCATCCATTAAGACTTACAGAAAATATATATTGCCCAGTACTGATTTTTGTTCTTTTATATACAAACTTTATTGTATTTGAGTTCTGTACCTTTTGTTGTTAAGCAGATTGTCCATATTTCAACTATTGCCGACCTATTCTCAGGATAGGCTAGCAATAGTTGATTGGCAGGAGCCTGCCACCTGGGATCTCCACCAATCAGTTGTTCACTGAGCCAGTGTGCCCATGTGCAGAACTGCTGTGTTACCAGAAGCAGACCGCTCCATACACTCTGCAGCAGCCCCGGTTGGTATTGTAGGCACTGTTCTAATTGAATTCAGTGAGAACAGAACTTGCAATACCAACCCGGGCCAACGCAATGTGTATAGTGCTGTCTGCTTCCTAGAGCACAGCAGCTCTGTACACAAGCTCACTGGCCTCACAAAATGCTGCTCATAAACTATCACTTATCCTGAGGATAGATCATCCATAGTTCAAAGTTAAACTGCCTTTTAAATACTAGATCCAAGTATGGATTACATGTACTTTACAGCAGGGGTCCCCAACTCCAGTCCTCAGGGGCAACCAACAGGTCATGTTTTCAGGATCTCCTATAGTAAGAACACCTGTAGCAATGTCTGATGCACTGAGAATAATTACATCACCCGTGCAATACTGAGGAAGTCCTGAAAACATGACCTGTTGGGGGGTCCTGAGGACTGGAGTTGGGGAACACTGCTTTACAGGGTTGTCTGGTTTCAAAAACCAATTTTTAAATACTCAGAAACACCCAGCTTTGTATTACATGGCCAACCTATTGATTTTAATTGATAATCCTTTGCTTACCTTGTGGGGGTGACATACAATGAATATCTGTGCCAAATTCACCCACAGTTTACAGATGATCCCTAGTTGTCCATTTATATGGGGCGATTATCGTTCAGAGTTCAAATTCCCATGATCCTGTGAATGATAGTCATCTCATGTAAATGGGTGTGTTTTATATCTCCTTGGGGCACATTCACACGGGCATATCGTCACCGCGTATTACGCACGCATATTTCCCTGCATAACACGTGGTAAATGGAGGCAATGAAAGTTTATGGACTTTCACTCTTACGTTCACTCCTGCGTGTGGGCATATCGATACGCAGGAGAAATAAATCGCAGCATTTCTCTGTGTATCATTGCTCTATTTCTCCGAATATCAAACGCTGCCTTTGAATGGGCTGCATATGAAACAACGGCAGATAAAAATAAAAAAAAATCATACTGAATTTCTGTGATGTCATATTCTCGGGCATACACGGTGCCAATCACAACCTGTATGCTATCTCTGCCAGGATACTCGCAGCGTTGTACACATACACCTGTGTGAATGAGCCCTTAGATTTGGGACACTCTGACTGTTATTGCACTGGTGCCTCCTTTTCAATTACTGTGTAACTTACATGTGCCAGTTTATTAGCAACTGTCAGGGGAGTTTCTAAGCTGTTTTGTAATGTTGCAAGCATATTTCTTTTAAGTTTCATGTAAATGTGTTTATATTTCTATAGGATCAAAGAATAGAATTAGAATTACTATGTTATGCAATTCAACTGTTAGGACACTGCAGATCTTAGGTAGCATAATCATTAAGTCATACCAGTCCATATATGAAATCTGAATTATTTGGGTATCTTTATTTTGCAGATCTTTGAAAGGATTTTGTTTATATGGGCAATTCGACATCCAGCCAGTGGATATGTTCAAGGAATAAATGACCTTGTCACACCCTTCTTTGTAGTATTTATTGGGGACTATGTCGGTAAGTTATTTCAAGAACATATTCGTTCGCACAAGTTCAATGCTATCATCAATAAAGGCAATTGTATAAGAGTCACGTCTCATGCTCATATTGCTCCTCTAGGAAAAAAAAGTATTAAATGTTTTCTAAAATTGCAGTCAATTAGTCGGCTAATTGTAACAATTTTTCTTATAAAGACATGATTGCAGCAGGCAAGAACTGACCTCAACTCTGAGGTCGTTATAAACACGTAGTCAGCGCTGCAGCCAGTTATTGATGGCTTACAACAATTACATGTCATGTACTACTTATCACCACTGTGGTCTATGAAATCAGCAGGGGATTGCCCACTATGGCACACAGTATTAGGGCAGGCCTGTGGACGTGACAGCTCCTTGCTGTCAGTTCCCAGAGGAGCCACCCCCGCCCCCTGGCAATACAATCGCAATAAAGTCAATAAAAAGTTTAAAAAGTTAAAGATTTAGCTATCCTGATGGATCCGATCCATCAGGGCAGCTGAGATTACTCACCCTGGTCCTCCATGATGTCCCGTGGTGAAGTGGTCATTTGGGACCCGACACCGCTCTTTTGTGCATGCGCGCCAAACTATGACATCTGGCACACGCACAGAAGGCTGGGAGCCCCATCAAATTTGAAATCTTTTGGCTCCCAGCTCCTGAAGGTAGCCAAAAGACAGGAGATGTCACTGGGGACCGCGGCAAGCGGTCCTCGGGCCCGTGATTGCCGATATCCAATGAATACCGGCGATCACGGAAAAGTAAAAAAAGTAAAACAAAAGTTCAAATTTCAGCTGCCCCTATGGATCGGATCCATGGGGGCAGCTGAAAATACTCACCCCGGTCCTCCATGATGTGCCTCGGTGATCGGGACCTGCTGCAGGCGGAGAGTCTGGCAAATTAAAAATCTGCCTGCACCCGGCTGTTAAAGATAGCCATGTGCAGTGGGATGTGATTGGGAACTGCATCCATCGGATAACAGTGACCATGGAAAGTTTCAAAAAAAAAAAAAAGTAAAAATAAAAAGTTTAAAAAGTTAACTTCATCTCACCTTACGGATCGTATCCGTGAGGAAAGATGAAATTACATAACTAAGGTCCCCGGATTTGTGCCTCAATGGGATCTTTATCCGTGGACCTTAACTCGGCTTCTGCGCATGCCCTGTCAGTAAAATGGTGGACGCATGCGCAAAAGTCGAGGATTGCCCAGGAAATTTAAAATCTCCCTGTTCCTGGCTATCGAAGGTAGCAGAGAGCCTGGAGATGTCACGGGGGCCTGCGGTATGTGGTTCCTGGTCATGTGATCACCATTATCCAGTGGATAATGATGATCACGTAAAAGTTAAAAAAAAAAAGTTGAAGTTTCATCTCCCCTCATCAATGCAATCGGTGAGAGGAGATCAAACTTTTTACCGGAGGCCTCCGTATTTGAACCCCGACGCAATCCTCCTCTGTGGACGATTCCCGGCTTCTGCACATGTGACCGCCGGCAACATGCCAGACACATTCGCAGAAGCCGGGGAGGGCCTGGGAAATTTAAAATCCCCTTGCTCCTGGCAACTGGTGCAGTGATCGGTGGCCTCGTTAAGCGGTCCCTAGTCACGTGATAAAAAGGTAGCCTTTTACAATTAGGCCGGTCTCATACGACAGGATAGGAATTATGGATTCCAAATGTGTTTGATCTGCGGTGATACGTGGATCAATCAAATGCATTGGATTACACAATTATGCTCACATTAGTGGGTTGGAATTACATAATCCACTCGCAGAAAACAGAACGCAGCAGGTTCTATTTTACCGCAGATATCCGCAACATAAAGCCCATTGTGCTTTATGGTCACGGATAAACCCGCAGTCCATACGCAACCACATTGTGTACGGGCTGCGGGTATCTAAGTCATCGCTGAGCCACGGCGAGGGCAATATAAACGAGAAAAGGTGTACTGCGCATGACCGCCTGTGTGCGTACAGCCATGTAATGTGTAGTAATGTACATTACATGGCTGTACGCAGGGCTACGTCCGGGCTCACAGCTTGGATCTGCTGCAGGCCTCCATAAGCGGAGCTGTGTGAGCCGGCGTTATTGAGACCGCTATCTGTAATACGTAATTTACAAGAAGCCCCGGGAACACTCGCCTTCCTGCAGTTCCAGGAGCAGCTTGTTGAGCGCCTTCTGTGTGACACCGCAGCACCTCAGCAAGCTTATGATGCCTCATAGAGCGCCCCTTTGTACGCCCCATCCCTGCCGCTGAGGTCACAAAATACCCCCCAAAAAAGCATGGGTGGAGGAGGGATACCAGTTTAATTGCCCCATGTGCCCATCCCAACCTATGTAATTACCTCTGTCTTCAGACATACCACATAGTTTACATTATTATTTTTATCTAAGATCAAGGAAATGCCAAAAGGGTGGTGGTGGTGATGGGGAGGGTTAATTTTTTGGGAATCATTTTTTTTTTCCCGCACAAGTGAGCAATGGGGCCTGGAATTTATTCAGCTGTACCCTGGAATCCAACGGGTGTTCCCTCCATTAGAGGCCCAACCATGTGTCCTGTAAGTAGATTAAAGCCGCAATGGATATATCTCTAAACACAGGACAAACAGGGGTATCCATTTTGGGGTTAAAGCCTTTATTCATATGTGCTGTACAAATTGACACATTCTGTTCTGAAAGCCACCTGCTGCTTTTTTCTGTTTGGGCCCCTTGTGCATACAGACATAAGATTAGGGCCACAATGGGTATGTTTTTGAACACAGGACAAACAGGGGGATCCATTTTGGGGTTAAAGTGTTCATTGCGATGTAAGCTGTACAAAAAAAAAATTTTTTAAATGACATGATTGCCAAAAAATGAAAATCGTAATTTTCTCCTACTGCGTTGCTTAGATTCTTTCAAAAACTGTAGGGTAAGAATATGCATTACACCCCAAGATGAATTCGTTAAGGGGTCTAGTTTCCAAAATGGGGTCATTTGTGGGGGTTCTCTGTCGTTTTAAGCCGCTCAAGGGCTCTACAAGTGTGCAATGGGTGTAAAATGCCTTCAAGCAAAATTTCTGTTCTGAACGCCACCGGCTGCTCCTTTCAGTTTGGGGCCTGTTGTGCATACGGACATATTAGGGCTCTATGGGTATGTTTCTAAACACAGGACAAACAGGGGTATCCGTTTTGGGGGGTAAATCCCCATTTTAATGTGCACTATAGAAAAAAAACTGACTTTAAAATGACATATTAGCAAAAATATGAAATAATATTTTTTCTCCCCTAAATTGCATTAATCCCTGAAAAAAACCTGTTGGGTAAAAATACTCCTGACACCCCTCAGTGAATACTGAAGGAGTGTAGTTTTTAAAATGTGGTAATTAGTGGGAATATCTATCATTCTGACACCTATGAGCCTTTACAATCTTGGCTTGGTACAGGAAAACAAAGTGTTCCCCAAAATTTTGATAATCAATGTTAAATTTGTACGTCTCCTAAATGGTTAAAAAAAATGAAAGTATTTTAAATGTGTGTCCAGAATAAAGTAAACAGATGGAAATCTATATCTTAGCAAAAATTTGTACAGTATGTTTGCACTTGTTTGAGATATTGCAATTGAAAATGTAAAAAAATGATCATTTTTAAAAACATTTTCCCAATTTTGGCACTTTTAATAAATATGCATATATTCTATCGGTCTATTTTTACCACATAAATGAAGTACAATATGTGGCGAAAAAACAATGTCAGAATTACTTGGATATGCAAAACCTTTACGTTTAGTTATTCTATGTCAAAGTGACAGCTGTCAGATTTCCGAAATTTGGCTACATCACTAAGGCGCAAACAGGCTTCGTCACTAAGGGGTTAAATAGATTTTTAAAAATTACATTATGCAACACATGTAAGTATGTAAAACGAGGCTACTTTGTGATAATTCGATTAAAAACTATCTGCGAACTTTTGTGTATAAATCTCTTAGGGCTCCCACACACTTGCGTTTGCGTTTTTTAACATTATAAAGTCCTATTGACAATTGCATTAACAAAAAACGCAAACGCAAGTGTATGGGAGCCCTTATGCTGACCTGTGTATCTCCATACATCCATAGTTACCCTGTGTGGTCTGGTCCTACAGTCATCTACCAATCTATCCGTTCGCTCATCTAATGTCTGTAGGATAGAAGTAAGGAGGACGGAGGGAGTAGAGTAACATGTCAAGGACTGTTTGTAGCCTGTAACTGTAAGATCTGCATATACAAAACAGTATGTATAATCAGGACCATTTCTTTGCTTCTAATTTTTGATGCTTTGAAACAAAAAACTATAACTGTAACCGCGCACATGTTCTTTGTAGTTTGTAGCACTCCGGGCAGCAAATGTCTAGCGCATGTTCTAGAGATTTATTCTTGGGTGATGCTAGAATTTTATCACAGATTGTAACTTTATTTCATATAAATATGTTTAAGCAAAGGTACAATTGCAAGAAAAAGTAAAGAATCTTTTGGAACTACCTGGAAATCTGTATTGATTACCAGTTGGATACAAACATAATCTAACTGAACCAGTAACACAAAAACAGTCATGCCATTCATGTCTTTTATTCAGCACATTAACCCTTTCCAATCCACTGGCTGACGTCTTCATTCTGATTGAAGGCTGTACTGCTCCGATGTCGGAAGACGTCCCTCAGGGTGGTATTACCGTATATTACTGGCCGTTTTGTTGTTGGGGGGCCTCTCCAGCATGTCCCATACCGCGGTACTGGCTCTAGCCAGCAGATGGCGCCATTGTGTAATGGCAGAAAGAGAAAACCCCCTAGGAAACCCTGAATCCAAAATTGGATTGCAAAGGGTTAATTAAACATCCACGGGAGAAAAAGTAAGGGAACCATTGATTTTAATAACCCGCGGATTCCTATTTAACTTTGGTCACCTCCACAAAAAGATTTCTGTAACTGCAAATAAAATCTACACAAAATTGAGGAACTTTGGATCATTCCGCCGTGCAAATGTGTTTCAGTTTATAAATCTATCTAGGATACCTTGCATGCAGAGCCCTCTTTTTCAGGTCCTGTCACAACATCGTGATAGAGTTAAAGGGGCTGCGCCATTTGAGTGCTATTTCCTATGCACAGGGGAATCTGACCACTTAATAAATCCACATTTCAGACTCCTATAAGCGACACCCCAATGCGTTTTTCCCTTCTCCAGGTTCATCACGGAGACATTGAAAACAAAACTGAACTGAAAGAGTTAATCTTCTCCAACAGAAGTTTCTTTATGAAGCAGTCAGGACTTCCCAAGGGCCATGGTCAGCACTGAGCTGCATTAGTGAGCGATTTAAAGAGCTGTGGCAAAATTTGTCAGTACCATCTACCTCACTATAAACCTTACTCCAGTACGTGGAAAAAAGTGCCCATCATGTTCCAGGGGCTGCTCCTATGCAGGCACGATGTGAGATTAATGATGTCATTAGAAGTTACCGTACACCCATGTCACATGGCCTGGTCACATGTCCAGAAAAAAATCACATGACAGTGATATTATAAGGCGGCTCCAGATACATCACAATCATGTAACAGTGTCACATGTCTGCCAGTAATGTGATATATGATATCAAGGGAGAATCAAACCTCCCCTGTTGATTCATACATCAGTGGGTGGGGCTTAATGCCGCAACAGTAATGTATATTCACAATGTGCATTCTACACCTAGACACTAAGTGTTAAACACACACGTTTATTTCTATTATCTCCATGTATATCAGCTCCTCCTTATAAAGTCCACTAGTACCAGTGTTTCTGGTGGCGCAATGTGCCACTTCCTAATATAATATAGTAAAAAGGGATTGGAGTTGGTCAAAATATTTTTGTGCAAATAGTAAGCTATTGCCATTATTTGCAATTTTGCTGACTGTGTGATTTACGAACTTCAGCAGCTCACGGAGGAGACATGTTTGCTTTAGCATATCTGCTGCACAAGATTTACAAACTTCAGCTGCTCACTGAGGTGAAATTGTGGCATGTCGCTGTGTTATATAAGCTGCATTAGTTTCACGGCGGCGTTGGACCCTCTGTGGTGATATGTTTGCCCGACAGCAATGGTTAGTTACAACACTTGCACAACGGTTCACGATTACATGAATGCCGGTCTGGTGTTGGCGGCATTAGCACTTGAGATGACATGATATCATGTTCTGGAGATGTGAAGATAGTGGTAAGAGGACTATGCTTCAACGTTATTGGTCAATATGCATTGCCAGCTATGTTTGTGGACATTTGTGAGGTGTCATTTATTGGAGTCTCTACACAGGTGTCCAGCTGTCTCAGAACAATCTACAAACTGCCAGACTGAGTACTGCTGTGTCCATTATAACTGAGGCCGCCGGGGTTTGTGGGGGATGTAGTCTGCCCGTAATCCCTCATTCAGTGCACAGGGATGAAGGATCTGCGATTACGTCACTGTCGTGATCAGGAGCGGCGCTCAGAGCGCCCGTGACTGATCACATGAAGGTGACATCATATATTACCGGTATGTTCTTGGGGATCAGTGTTTTTATCAGCATTGGTTGATGCAGTTTGTAATGTAATTATCTATTCTACTGTATTATCTTTTTTGTCTTTTGGCAGATGGTGAAAAATATACTTTAATAATTTATATCATATACTTTAATAGATTTTTCATCATTTGCCAAAAGATGAAACCATAATAGAATAGATAATTATCTATAATTAACTGTTTAAATCGTTCATCCACTGCAGCTCAGTGCTGACCATGGCCCTTGAGAAGTTATGATTACTCCATAAAGAGACTTCTATTGAAGGCGATGAATATTAACTCTTTCAATTCTATTTTGTCTGTCTGTTTTTAATGATTCCCTGATGAACCAGGAGAGGGGGAAGCGTGTTGGGGTGGAGCTTATATGAGTTTGAAATGTGAATTTATTAAACATGCACCTTCAATAACTTGAATGATTGAAGTGTGTATCTAAGATATCATTATTGGAGGGGATTATTTAGGAATATATACAGTGAAGAAAATAAGTATTTGATCCCTTGCTGATTTTGCTAGGTTTGCCCACTGTCAAAGACATGAACAGTCTATCATTTTTAGGGTAGGTTAATTTTAACAGTAAGATAGAATATCCACCAAAAGTTCCAGAAAATCACATTGTCTAAATGATATATATTTATTTGCATTTTGCACAGAGAAATAAGTATTTGATCCCTCCTGCAAACAAGACTTAATACTTGGTGGCAAAACCCTTGCAGTCAGACTGTTTTTGTAGTTGATGTTGAGGTTCGCGCACATGTCAGAAGGAATTTTGACCCGCTACATTTTGCACATCATCTCTAAATCATTAAGATTTCAAGGGTATCGCTTGGCAACTCTGATCTTCAGCTCCCTCCATACGTTTTCTATGGGATTAAGGTCTGGAGACTGGCTAGGCCACTCCATGACCTTAATGTGCTTCTTCTTGAGCCACTCCTTTGTTGCCGTGGCTGTATGTTTTGGTTCATTGCCATGCTGGAAGACCCAGCCACGACCCATTTTTATTGTCCTGGTGGGGGGAAGGAGGTTGTCACTCAGGGTTTTACGGTACATGGCTCCATCCATTCTCCCATTGATGCGGTGAAGTAGTCCTGTGCCCTTAGCAGAGAAACACCCCCAAAACATAACGTTTCCACCTCCATGCTTGACAGTGGGGACGGTGTTCTTTCGGTCATAGGCAGCATTTCCCTTACTCCAAACACGGCTAGTTGAGTTAATGCCAAAGAGCTCAATTTTTGTCTCATCTGCCCACAGCATCTTTTCCCAATCGCTCTCAGAATCATCTAAACTTCAGACGGGGCTGCACATGTGCCTTCTTGAGCAGGGGGACCTTTCGGGCACTCCAGTATTTTAATTCATTACAGCGTAATGTGTTACCAATGGTTTTCTTGGTGACTGTGGTCCCAGCTGCCTTGAGATCATTAACAAGTCCCCCCCCCCCGTGTAGTTTTAGGCTGATCTCTGACCTTTCTCATGGTCAAGGGTACCCCACTACGTGAGGTTTGGCATGAAGCCCCAGATCGATGCCGATTGACAGTCATTTTGTATGTCTTCCATTTTCTTACTATTGCACCAACAGTTGTCTCCTTCTTACCCAGCGTCTTACTTATGGTTTTGTAGCCTTGAGCAGGTCTAGGATCTTGTCCCTGACATCCTTAGAAAGCTCTTTGGTCTTGCCCATGTTGTAGAGGTTAAGAGGTTGACTGATTAATTGAGTCTGTGGACAGGAGTCTTTTATACAGGTGACCAATTAAGACAGCTGTCTTTAATGCAGGTAACGAGTTGATTAGGAGCGTCTAACTGGTCTGGAGTAGCCAGAACTTTTAATGGTTGGTAGGGGATTAAATACTTATTTCTCTGTGCAAAATGCAAATAAATATATATAACTTAGACAATGTGTGTTGTTTTTTTTTGGTGGATATTCTATCCCTCAGTATTAAAATTAACCTACCCTAAAAATTATAGACTGTTCATGTCGTTGACAGTGGGCAAACTTAAAAAATCAGCAAGGGATCAATTACTTATTTTCTTCACTGTATTTATTTGTGTGTCCATATTTGAGCAAAAAAAATTAATATTGGTGATTTGAGTTTGTCTTCATACCTGCTAAAAGAATGGATCATATTCGGGTTTATGTTAAGGATGTAGGAGTTTTATATTGAACACATTCAATTGATATTGACCCAATTGATCTTTATTGTCCTTGGTGTTTTGATCATTTATTGATCGCATTGAATACAGTGTGCCAAGACTGAGAGGCAACTGTGTTATGATCAAGACTCCTCTATCAATAACTGAATGATGAATTAAAATATATATAGCTATTTTGATTGAATTATAAGTGGTGAACTTGTGGCATAAGAAGTCTGATGGTTGCATGATATTATATTGTTTGGGCCATGTATTTTGAATTTGGTTTAGGGTGAATTAGGGTAACTAGAGTGAAGTTCTGGTACTGGGCCCCTATTTTCATGGCGATTGCCCTGACAAATATTAGGGCCTTTGCTGAGAGTTACCATCTGTCCTGTTACCACCTACATACCTACATCACTTATTTTGAAGATACAGTTCCTCGGCTGACATTTGGTTGGTTTTAGCCAGTAGAATCTTTTTAATTTTGTTTCACCTGCGGACAATGATAGTATTGTAATAAAAGGGGAATGGGATTTATACGTTTATTTTGACAGTGACTACTTGTCATTGTCTTGTTGCATCATGCAATATCTCTTCAGGTTAGGATCATGGACTGCTTCCCTCATGTTCCCCTGTAAAATGTTTTGATACACCTTAGAATGCATTGTTCACTCAGTGATCGTAAGGCATCCAAACCCTGAGACATACATGATGCTCCCTCCACCATGCTTCACAGTTAGAATGAGGTTTTGGTGTTTGTGTACAGGGTTCTCTTTTCTCCTAATATAGGGTTCTGCATTTGTACTAAAATGTTCCAGTTTTGTCTCAGCTGTCCATTTAACGTTTTTCTGGAAGCATTGTGGAACGTCCAGGTGATCTCGGGCAAACTTGATATGGAGTACAAAGTTTTGAGTTTTTTTGGACAGTGGTATCTTTCTTCTTATGTCCTTTCATAAACACCATTCTTATTCAGTGTTTTTGAATAGTGGACACATGAACAGAGATTTTTGCACTTTGTAGAGACTTTTGCTGTTACACTTGGGTTCCTTCTCACCTCTTTCAGGACTTCGTGTTCTACTCTTAGATTTCCCTCAACTCGGTCTCCGCTCTTGGAAATAGGAGCAAAAGTGTAACGTGTACAATCAATCCACATTTCATGCATCTCTATGTCAGGTCTTCTGAAACTTTGTTTGCATCAAGATATGGTTCACAATATCCAACCATTCTTGAGAAAAACAGATTTGTCAGTAACCAGACTTTGTATGCCTTTGTATAATGGGCAAAGCGCCTGCAATATCCACACTTCCAATCTCATCTTCTCAACTGAAACATCTTTTGCCAATTAGCTCTTAACGAAGTCATTAAAACAGAGGTTAACATACTTTTTCTACTTACACTGTGGATCTTTACTCAATGCTATCAATAAAAGGCATAAAATTACAGCTGTTTGTGGGCTATAAGATTGTGTTTGTCTATACGTGTAACTTGTATACTAATCAAATCATGTTTTATTAATATTGCAAAAATCCTGGTTATTCCAAAGGATTCCCTTTTTCTTGCAACTGTTTGTAAGGCTCAAGCCTTTAACTTTATTTACTGCTCTCACTGTATTTGTTCTTTGTAGTTCAATATTAACCGAGCCATGTTATGAAATTCTGTTTTACCAATAAACTGTACTTCTTTTCTACCTCTCTTTTTTACGGAGCATAGAAAAGCAGGAGTTGATTACTAGCCGATCTTAAGTTGAGCTTTAAGAAAAGCAGCTGCTTCATGTATATATGGATGATATAAGGCACAGCTGTTGTTTTTAACATAAAGTTTATGTTGTATACTAATAAATACAAATTCCCAAGGACAAATCCGCTAAAGTTTATGCAGGGAGGTATAGATGCTCTTAAAATGCTTCTCCAGTTTCCCATTTCACCTTTCCCTGACTTCTGATGATTACACTGTGTGGTAATGTCACGTTTAGTGTTAATAGAAAAGGGCAAGCTGCCCTTGAGTTTGGATTTGCATCGAAACACCTTTTTTCTTTGTTTCCAATTCTTGTTTCATTGGCGGTCTATTCATTGCTTAGCAACTAATGAGAACTACTGCTGCTTACTCCCTAATCATCTCTTAAGTAGGGTAGAGGCCTACTCCTGAGAGTGCTTGCAGTTTTTGCCTTTTACTCCCTCATTTGACAGATAATGAAAATGTTCTTAATGATCCTAGAGCAGTTGGATCTCTGTTGGAAGACTTTAGAGTTGTTAATTGAAATAAGAAGTTCAGCTGAGATGTGATTAGAGAATTGATATTCCATGTTAAATAGACCATTTAATTAATGTGGTAAATAAGTTTGTCTTAACTACTTTGCCAGCAACTTGCATTGTAGGACCCAAGTGACTGTTAATGCAGTAGCATCTGTGTCAAGATCATAGGTGAACACAAATACGTATTTATCTTCTCACCAAATACAAGAGGGGCTTGTTTGCACTGCTTAATATTTCTTAGTCTATTGTTCATTTTCAGTATAGACCATCTACATACAATGACCGATGCAAGCACTCCTGCTACATCTATGATTACAGTACAACTAGATGTTACTTCTGTTATTATTTTGTATATTGACATCTAGTTGTATAATATGTGTGTGGATATATAATATATGTAAATTCATTGAACAAGTATATTCATAATTTTTTTTAAGCATAGTAAGTTTATTCTGCTCTTTATTCTGGCTAATTACTTACCACATTTCAATGTATAGTTTCACTTGTTGATTGTTGTGCTATCTTATTTTGCCAGTCCAGCATTCTGCCCGCGTTTTATGATTTAATTTGCTGTACAATCGTTGCCTTGTTTTACATAATACTATACTAAGATTGTATTAGAATTTTAATTTACACTATGCTGCAATATTTTATGACATATCAAAGGGACTCCTACTTGGTAAGAGGAGCTGTAGAAGTGTAATAAAACATATTGGGGTTATTTAGGAAAATGCTGCTTTACAAAATTTAATCGAATATTTAAATGCCGGAGACCAAGTAGTGACATGGGGCAAATTACAATTATAATATAAATCTTAGTTGTGCTTAAAGAATTGAGATCAATACAGTACTGTTTCATAGTCTGTTACTTTCATATCAGGAAATAACTTTTTTTTTCCTGTTAAACTCATATTTAAACAACAATTAAACATGAAGGAAAATAAGTCCAGAAAACTAACACCTCTAAGGTATTGTATGAATACAGAGGTGTAAAAATAGCATTGTTACAATGACCATTTCTGCTTCACTCAGTCTACAATTTCTCATATATGACTAGCATATAGAAAATCGTCTAGTAAAAGGAGAAAAGATAAGCATAGTTATGTTATAGAGGATAACAATTTAATGGCTTAGGGAAAAGGAGGGGAGGAAAAGCCAAAACCAAACAAAGGGTACTGGACACCATACAATAATAGGGCTTATCTAGTCAAATGGTACTAATGCATTTGGGAGTGGGATATCTGGGATATCCCAATATAACTAACTACACAATCATTTAATCTCAGTGTACATGCCCTATTATTGCTCAAAATTTGTCCAAACGGCCGTAAATGAGCGATAATTGTTACATGTAAACACGGGCATCGTGCACTTTTTGTTTGAAAGATGGATTTTAGCTCTGCATAAAATCCATCATTAAGCAACCGAAAGACTGAGCAAATTCCATTTGAATGCATTTCGCTCATCTGTCAAAAGACTGCAGGATACACAGTGTACTTCTCGTGTTGTGCTTTGCATAAATAACGAGTACACTGTGTACTCTGCAGGGAGGAGAAAAATGGAATCTACCAGCTAGTATATTCACGAATCAAAAAGATATGTCATGTGAGATGCAATGGAATAAAACTAACCCCTTGCTTAACCCCTTCATGACATGGCCTATTTTGGGCTTAAGGACGCAACAATTTTTGGCGGATTTTCTTCTCCGTTTATCAAAAGTCATAACTTTTTTATTTTTCCGTCGACGCGGCCGTATGAGGGCTTGTTTTTTGCGTGGCGAACTGTAGTTTTTATCAGTGCCACTTTTGGGTACATAGACTATATTGTAAAAAATTTTTTTTTTTTAATGATGGCAGGGAGAGAAAACGCATCAATTCTGCCATAGATTTTTTCATTTTTTTTTTAACAGCAGTACTCATGCAGCATAAATGAGACATTCCATTTTTTCTGCGGACCGGTACGGTTACAACGATACCAAAATTCTTCCATTTTTTTTAGGTTTTCCCACTTTTCTGCAATGAAAACCCTTTTTCTGGGTAATATTTTTTTTTTCTAAATTGCTGCATTCAAAGTCCTGTAACTTTTTTATTTTTTGATGTACGGCACTCTATTAGGGCTTATTTTTTGCGAGACGAGCTGTAGATTTTATTGGTACCATTTTGGGGTACATGCGGCTTTTTTGATCACTTTTATTGCGTTTTTAGTGAGGCAAAATGCTAAAAATTAGCATTTTGCCTCAGTTTTTTAGCGTTTTTTTTAGCGTTTTTTTCCGTGCACAGTCAAAAGCATGTGCAACTTATTGTACGCGTCGTTACGGACGCGACAATACCAAATATGTGGGATTTTTTTTTTTTTTTACCTTTTTTTATGCTAATCTGAGAAAAAGCATTAAAAAATGGTTTTTTTACTTTTATTTTTATATTTTTTTAAATTCTTTTTTTAATCTTTGTTTTTTTTACACTGTTTGTGTCCCTCTGAGGGACTTTAACCACTGCCCTGATGATCGCTGGTATAAGGCATGGCAGAGCTACTGCTCTGCCATGCCTTATCGCTTGTACAGCGATTATAGGCATAGGCAATACAGGACGCCAGTGTCTGGCGTCCTGTTGCCATGGTGACAGGCCGGGCTCTCGCGATGACATCGTGAGTTCCGGCCGGAGACACAGAGGGAGCCGCGCTCCCTCTGTGAACTCTTTCCCTGCCGCGATCTACTTAGATCGCGGCAGGGAAGGGGTTAACAGCGGGGGTCGTATCTCCGATGACCCCCCGCTGTTGCAGCGGGATGCCGGCTGTGACTGACAGCCGGCTCCCGCTGCGGGATAGCACGGGATCTTATGTGATCCCGCGCTATCTCCAGGACGTAAGTTTACGCCCTGTTGCGGGAAGTACCAGGCTGTCAGGACGTAAACTTACGCCCTGCAGCGGGAAGGGGTTAATATTACATGGCTAACACAGGAGGAAGTGCAGAGACGGTTAAGAAGGATTAAAATCGATAAATTGCCAGGCATAGATGGAATACACTTAAGAGTTCTAAGGGAACTAAGTAACGTAATAGACCACTATTTCTTATATTTAGGGACACTATTGAGACCCAGGTTGTACTACTAGATTGGCGCATTGCCAGTGTGGTCGCAATATACAAAAAGGTGTCTAAAAGAGAACCTGGTAAGTCTCCATTAAATTATTGGAAAAATATTCAATATCCACCTCACCCTTTTGGGAGCTTCTTCTGTGTGCTGCTGTACCCGCTTATTGTACATGGAAAAATATTCAAGGTGTTTCTGAGAGACACCATCCTAGAATACCTCCAGGAAAAAAGCATAACTCCTCATCAGCATGGGTTCATGAGGGGTCAATCATGTCAGACCAATTTGATCAGCTTCTACGATGAAGTAAGCTCTAGGCTGAGAGAGTCTATTGATCTCGTATATCTGGATTTCTCTAAAGCATTTGACACCGTGCCGCATAACAGGTTGATATATAAAATGAGACAGCTCAGATTGGGTGAAAACGTGTGTAGCTGGTTAAAGAATTGGCTCAGAGAAAGAAAGCAGAGGGTGGTAATAAATGGATCATACTCTGATTGGGCCACAGGTGCTATTGGGGTGTCACAGGGTTCAGTATTGGGTCCCATTCTGTTCAATATATTTATCAATGACCTGATAGAAGGACTGCACAGTAAAATTAAAATGTGGTTTAGGGGCGAAGGACAAGAACATTATCCTCCCACTATATAAGGCACTTGTCAGGCCTCACATGGAATACTGTGTACAGTTCTGGACACCGGTGCTCAGGAAAGATGTTGCAGTGTTTGAGGGGGTTCAAAGAAGGGCAACTAAAGTAATAAAGGGAATGAGAGGACTGGAAAACCCCGAGAGGCTATCAAAATTGGGATTATTTACCCTGGAAAAAAGACAGTTAAGGGATGATCAAATAACTCTGTATAAATACATTAGGGGCAACACAAGGATCTCTCCCATGATCTGTTTATACCCAGGACTGCGACATTAACAAGAGGAAATCTGCTACGTCTAGAAGGAAGCAGGTTTCATCATCAACGCAGAAGGGGGTTCTTTACTGTAAGAGCGGTGAGACTGTGGAACTCTCTGGCTGAGGATGTGGTGATGACAAAATCAATAGAGGAGTTTAAGAGGGAACTAGATGCCGTTCTAGAGTCCTATGATATTGCAGGATATATTGGGCGACCAGCGGTGTTGTTGATCCGGGTCTTAGAGTTAGGTTGGAACTCAAACGTTGATCCGGCTGCCATTATGGAGTCAGGAAGGAATTTTTTCCTCCAAATAAGCTAAATTGGAACTTTTCACTGAGGCAGAGAGTGTCTATATAACCAAAATCTAGAGCCCTTCACAGTAATAGACAAACTAAAACTACAATACTTTATTAATAATGGTTAAAATCTCACGGGTCTACACAAACAGACTAACATATATCATGCACAAAGAAAAGAGAAGAAATCTCTTATACCCTGATAGTTAAATTTATATCTCAAGGAGTCTTGGACCGATTTCAGATATAATTGGGCCAAGCGCATGAGATGAACAGCTCTGTCCATCATGAGTATATGAAAGGTGATGAGCGGGTCATGTGGCGCCCCATGTGACGGGTTGTGGCAACACCTCCATCTACGTCATGTGATGGGACGGCCGGACTTAGATTACTATGCTATTAAATGACCTGGTCCCTATGATCGTGTCATGTGCCGTCCCAGATAAGTCAGGTGATGATCGGGTCATGTGCCGCCCCATGTGACGGGTTGTGGCAACACCTCCATCTACGTCATGTGATGGGACGGCCAGACTTAGAATACTATGCTATTAAATGACCTGGTCCCTATGATCCTGTCATGTGCCGCTCGGCAGGTGTTTAACACTCCTCCAGCTCAGCAAACAACTCCTGGAGGAAAAAGAAGGTCTTTGTACATGCAAATGAAGATGATTAACCCCTTAATGGTGCATCCCCTTTTGTTTTTCATTTTTTCCTCCCACCCTTTAAAAAAATCAAAACTCTTTTATTTATCCATCAACTTCACTATATGAGGGCTTTTTTTTTGCGGGACGAGTTGTATTTTTCAATTGTGCTATTTAAAGTACTATATTATGTACTGAAAAACTGTTAAAAAATTCTAAGTGGAGTAAAAAAATAACAAAAAAAAAAACATTCCGGCATCTTTCAGTGTGCCTTGTTTCTACGGCGCACAAATTGCAACAAAGATGACATGATAAGTTTATTCTATAGATCAGTACGATTGCTGCGATGCCAAACGTGTAGTTTTTTTTTTTTTTTTTGTGCTCTACTACTCTGTTTTTTTTAAGACAATTTTTTTAAATTATTTTCTGCGGTCATCATGAGCGCACGATAACTTTTTATTTTTCTGTCGAAGTAGTTGTGTGAGGGCTCATTTTTTCCGGAATGCCCTGTACTTTACGTTAGTAAAAATTCGGAATACATACGACTTTTTGATTGCTTTTTACTGCATTTTTTCTGGGAGACAGGGTGACTGAAAAGGGGCATTTCTGGCGTTCTATTTTTTTTTTTTTTGGACCATGTTCACCGGGCGGGGTTAATAATACACTACTTTGATAGATCAGACTTATACGGACGCGGCGATACCAAATGTGTATTTTTCTTTTTTGATTTAAGTTTTTTATTATAGCTATGGGAAAAGAGGGGTGATTTAAACTTTTATTACTTGTTTGTTTTTTTTACAATTAATAAAACTTTATTGCTCATATTTTCACTTCTTTTAGCCCCCACTGGGGGGGCTACAACATGCGACGCTTTGATCGCTCCTACAGTATGATGTAATGCTTTAGCATTACGTCATACTGCGATTTGACAGGCAATCTATCAGGCCACCTCACGGAGACGGCTTGATAGGCAGTTTCCTAAGGCAGCTCTGAGGCCTTTCAGAAGGCCCCCGGCTGCCATGACACCTGTACCGCTCCCTGCGATCTCACGTGGTGGGCCGTACGGGACGGGTTTAAATGCCGCCGTCAGAATTGACAGCATCATTTAAAGGGTTAATAGCCGTAAGCGACCTCACGGCCGATGGCAGCTATTGCCCACAGTTGTCAGCTGTAATAAACAGCAGATGCCCGCGCTGTATGAAGAGACGTCGCCCCACGACCTCTCTTCATACATAACACGACGCTCCAGGATGTAAATGTACGTCCTGGAGCAGGAAGGGGTTAAAGTGTTAATAGCCATTAGAGCTTTCAATCTTTAACCCTTTCCAGTCCACTGTCTGACCTGTGAAGACATTATGGTTTAAGGCTATACAGCTCCGATGTTGGAAGACATCCGTCGGGGTTCTCTTACTGTGTATTGCCAGCCTCTCTGCTGTCGGAGCCACCCAATGTGTCACCTCATGCAGTACTGGCTTTAGCCAGCATATAGCGCCGTTGTATAACGGCAGAAAATGAGTAAGCCCCCTAGGAAAACCAGGATATAGATTGGATTGGAAAGGGTTAAATCTTGCTTTCAGTCTTTCGGCCGCTAAAAAGATCATTTTTGCGTGTAAAGGGACCTTTACACATTTTTTAACAATGTTATATGAGTAATCGTTAAACAATGAAGATTCACAGATTGTTAGTCTGCTATAGTTCAATCCGATCTACCGGAATTTCATTACTTCTGGAATAGATTTTCATTGGTTGGGAAGAATAATGTTTTTATGCATCAAATACATCCTAAAATGCTTCAAACATCTGTAACACTATTATTGCCAGCGTTACCGTCATTAAAAGTACAACGTATAGTAGCACCCTTCAACGTCAACCTGTAAATTGTTGTTTTGCTAGATAACCACACATTCATTAAAGATTAAAGTGCTTTTAGTTGCCTACATTAGAAAAGCACTCCAATATCCATGTCGATGTGGCTTTTGACCGCTTCCCGGATTCACCTTAGCCACGGTTCATCTTGAATGTATGAAAGACATTACATTTCAGAAAGATGGAGCGTATGAATCCATAGGCAATCTTTAGGCTTGGTGGAGGTAATGCTGGTGGGTAGTGCCCAGTCCAAACTTTGCTTTGCGGCTCATACTGCTCCAGTTACGCCACAAATGCTTGATCCTTGTAGAATGTGTCTCTGAATTATATGTAGTTATAATATGGTGCTCATTTATCCATGTGGGGGCTATACTATCTCTACCTGCCTCTTTTATCATGTGGCGCATTCAGATTTTTTTTTCTGTCGGATTCTGTTTGAATCTGAATAAAGTGGCATGCCCCAATGGATGCGAATTCTGTATTATAGGAGTATTCTTCCCCTAGGCATATCGCTACTCGGGAAGAATACCTGAGTAATGCAGCACCATACAGTAGAGTGTCAACTATGTGGTTTTCTCTGTCACAAATGCTGACAACGAATGTAACTTTGCACAAACGAAGACCATATTGGACTCCCATTTCAGTAACTGAAGCCTATGGTTCTCCCCAGGTTTCCATCTGGGTGCGCTTTTCAGCGCTCCACATAGAACCCAGGGATAGAGGTGAAAACGCAGCATTAAAAGTTTTTTTAATATTTTTATATTATCAGCAAGCATCTGACCATGACTGCTTTGGCGTTAGCTGCAAAAAATAACCAAAAAGCCCCCAAAACTTATGCTGGGTCCGTAGCCAGCCTTTAACTTAGCGATAGGGCAGTCGCCCCTTAATCTTCTGAATATAAAATGTGTGCCAACTAATCTAAACTTTAGAGCCCCTAGTATTTCCCAGTAATGTCTACGACAGGTAAAATGATTGCTATAATGATGAAACAACTTAATACATTCTCCCTTGTTGTCAGAAATGGCACAACTGTCCTATTCTTCTGAATGGTGCAATTAAAAACATATTTGAAAGATTGATCAAGAGTTCATTACTGTAATGCTAATTAGTTTAAGTGTCCTAGTATTAAAATGCAACTTGTTCTAGTTCCTCTCTGCAAGGACAATAGCGTCTGGAAACAATCTTGGCTATAAGTATTTACAGGCTTGCTAGATAAATGCTTCAGGCTCTCTTTCTCTCTTGCCGATGTCAGATAATTTTCAATTTGTGATATTGTTTGTTTAAACGCAGACATATGGTCTTCCGTCTAATGTGTTTGCTTTAAAGCTGGGCATGATTTTTAGCTTATGAAATGAATAGATTTCAGTATTCACTTAATTATTGTTTCATTTTGACACATGATCTTATGAATGCTCTGAATTCTAAGTAGCAAATTAAATGGCTTCAGTCACTGCATCCTCTATTCCCATTATCTTTTAAATTAAGCTGTAAGTAACATTCTTATTTGTGGTATAACAGTCACATTATTATTGCTTTATAGCCGTTGTATAACTTTCCCCAAGTTTATAGGACTCAATCATGAGATGTAGCCATTCACTTTCAATCTCTGACATTTTGCAATAGTCGTGGATATGGAACTAAGCATAAGGAACTTAAAGATGTAGCAATCGTTAACATGACTGGCACATTGCGATAACTTGATTTTACAACATTTTACTACATTGTAGTTAATTTAACATGTATGTGTTAAGATAACTTTTGCTACATCTGTATCTATAGCTTGCTATTCTTAAACTATAAACTTTGATAAAGTATAGATGGTTGTAATGCTACATGTGTGCTATGTCATTACCAAGTTATCCTTGAACAGGTGGTTTTGATTTACATTGAATTATATTTTACATTATTGTGCAGTGCTAATGAGCATTAGTGAAATAGACAACCATTGTAAATACATTAAATTATTTAGACTTTATTCACATCCCGTTTTAGGCAGCGTCAGAGTCATAGATTTAATACATTTTTGTTGTTAGCCGTTTAGTCATTAACGACCCTTGGTGACCCTAAAGGCGAGCTCCCTCCATGTTTTTCAGTTTTGCACTGCTTTTTTCAGTTGTGTGATATCCATGCCATTATCAGCTTTGACAGTATCAGCCATCGTGTTCTTTGGTGGCCAGGTCTTCTTTTGCCACTTATCTTTCCAAGCATTATAGATTTTTCTAGTGACTCTGCTCCCATTACATGGCCAAAATACGTGAGCCTGAGCCAGGCCGTCTTCCCCTCCAGTAATATATCGGGTCTTATACGATTCAGGACTTCTCTGTTACTCTTATTGTCCAGGGTATTCACCGCAGCTTTCACCAGCACCACAGCTGGAATGCATTAACCCTGCTTCCATTAGCTTTTTTCGCAGTCAAGCTTTCACATCATAGTAACCTAGTATGTTAGGCTGGATGAAGACAATGTCCATCTAGTTCAGCGTGTTTCAACCCCGCCTCCCCCTTGTTGCTCCAGAGGAAGGCAAAAAAACCCCGAGCCAATTCAGCTCATTCGGAGGAAAAAATTTCTTCCCAACTCCACAATGGCAGCCAAAGTTAATCCCTGGATCGGCTTTTGAGATCAACAACCCCGCCGGTCACCTAATGTCTATATCCTATAATATCACTCAGTCTAGAAAAGCATCTAGTCCCCTCTTAAACTCCTCTATGGTTTTTGCCATCGCCGCTTCCTCAGGCAGAGAGTTCCACAGTCTCTCTGCTCTTACGGTAAAGAACCCCGTTCTATGTTGGTGATAAAACCTTCCTTCTTGAAATAACATATGTATTACACATTACTAATTCTAGTGGCAGGTCCCTGCATATCCCCAAACAGATCTCGGAAGTGTTCCGGGAATACTACTAGGCGTTATACAATCCCCTTCACAGAGCAGGACAAGAATTCCCGAAGAACATTGATTAGGGAATATCTCCAACAGTTAAGCCTAGGCAGGTTCTCGCAGGAAGCAACAGAGATAATAGAGGCCCCAATAACACAAAACAAACTGACAAAAGCCCTCTTGGAATCCCCCACAGGGAAAGCTCCGGGATCAGATGGGCTCACATTAGTATATTACAAACAATTTGCGGAAACCCTCTCTCCTCATTTTATACGGGCCTTTACCTCTTTGACATCCAGGAAGGCAATACCGAGAGATACCCTAAAGGCTCACATAACAGTGATCCCGAAAGACGGCAAAGACCCTTCGCAATGTCAGAGTTACTGGCTCACTTCTTTGCTAAATGCGGCCTTAAAACTCTTTTCTAAAATACTAGTGAATTGGATCTCCCCCTATTTACCACATCTGATCCACAAAGATCAAATAGGGTTTGTCCCACTCAGAGAGGCAAGGGACAATACAGCAAAAGCCATTAATCTGATTTATTATGCCCAAAAACTCTCTATTTCAGTATTTCTACTGTCCATGGATGCAGACAAAGCATTCAACAGAGTGGACTGGTTCGCTACCTTGTCATATCTGGGAGTGGGCCCCCATATGATGCAGTGGTTATCCAGTCTCTACTCAAGTCCAACAGCCTCGGTTACAGTAAGTTGTCAGCTCTCGGCCCCCTTTTCTATCACGAACGGGACGAGACAAGGCTGCCCACTGTCGCCCCTGATTTTCATCCTATGCCTAGAACCACTTTTAGGCCATATTCGTTCCAATCCAAATATAGGCGGTATAGTGCTGGCAGGAACAGAGCACAAGATCGCAGCATATGCAGATGACCTTCTATTTTTTGTCCCTAAACCACAAATCTCCTTACCAAGCCTGTTATCCGAAATTCATCGGTACTCCCTGTTGTCCAATTTTAAGATCAACTACCATAAATCGGCAGCATTGAATGTATTGCTTCCCCAAGCTTTAGTGAAGGAGCTTAAAGATTCTTTCTCGTTCCCTTGGAAAAGGGACAAGATATTATATCTGGGGATTAATCTCACACCCACAGTAACGGAGCTGTACTCATGGAATTATCCAAAACTTATAAATAAGATCAGGCAAGATTTAAATTCCTGGGCGAAGGGCTTTTTCCCATGGTTCAGGAGGTGTGATATTTTTTAAATGAATATTCTACCGAGAGTGCTCTATCTGTTTCAGGCCTTACCGAGACAATTTTTTCAGCAACTATTTTCTCTTATGTCCAAATTCGTTTGGGCAGACAAACCAGCCCTTATAGCTCACAGTATATTGACCAGACCTAAAAAGGAGGGTGGCATGGACCTACCTAACTCGCCCCTTAACCCTCTTTTTTTCCACTGTAAATAACCCCAGTTTTGATAGCCTCTCTGGATATTCCAGTCCTCCTATGCCTATACATGGCTATAACGGTGGTTTGCACTATCCTGCGTTTAGTTGTGATGCCGATATCCCTACTTTTCCAGATTTTGTCCATGTTTAGCATTGCACTTCGCCCCAATGCTATCCTAGGTATTATCTCTGCCATAGATTCTCCATCCTGGTCTATTTTCAAACCAAGGAAGATGAAGTCTTGCATGCATTCTATGGCCTCATTGTCATTTTTTGCAGTTTTCATAATTTTTGTCTTCTTTAAATTCAGTTTAGAGGCCCATTTTTTTCACATTTAGTTTTAATGTTCCATATCAGCTGCTTCAGACCTGCTTCTGTTTCTGCAAGCAGAGTTGTGTCACATGCGTAATGGAGATTGTTGATGTTTCTGCCACTTATTCTCACCATGTACATGTCAAAAGTTAGAAAATTGTCCTGGCTACTAGAAGAGCAAAAATGTCCAAGACCACTGGCAGTCACATTTCTGTATCGTACCTTGGTGTCGGAGGCGGAAGTGTAATAAAACGCAGCTGCCTGTTGATTTCCGCCTTTGACATGGATGATGACATCCAGGCCCTAGAGGCGGGTCCCTGCAATTAACTATTCAGGATAGATCATCAATAGAATTTGCCTGGAAAATTGCTAATGACAGAACTAATCAAACTCTTGAAGAGTACCTTTTGATGCTTCATAAGTTCTCTTCAGGATATGTGAATGAACTGTTAACACACAATGAACTTTGCATATTTACATGGCGAGCATGGTTCAGCCTCCCTCACACAGGCGTTTTTTGCACAGCGTTTAGAGCAGCCTTTTCAGCGTGGCGCTGAATGCTGCACAACGCTCCCATTCATTTCAGTGGGGCTGCTCACCTCCAGCTGGCTGATTCCTCTCCTTCCTGTGAGTTCATGTACATTCACAGGCAGTCTCCTTCCTGCCCAGCAATGTACGCTACATCACAGTTCACAGCCTAGCAGGGGGCGTGCCGAGCTCTTGCAGAGACTGCTTATGCATCCTGTCTCTGCAATAGATTAGCATTCCCTCCTAGGCAGTGAAGGCTATCTCACAGGGACGTGACCTTCACTGACCTTACGGAAGGTATGTGAAGAATGCCAGCTGTAGAAGCTCAGGGGGAGAAGATGCCATAACGAGACTGCCCATGGGGAAATAGAGGAGTATAGAATTTTTTTTTTTTAAATCACAAAACCCCTTTAAGGCCCATTAATATGTTACGATTTTCGCTCAAAGTAACTAAAGTGTGTGATAATTGTTACGTCTTAACACAGGCCCTTGTGCACCTTTCGTTCACTTTTCAATTGTCGCTCAGTTGGTTTGCTCACTTCTTGATACTTCTAAACACTCCCCGCTCAATGTTTCACATAGGAGTGGGTAGCAGTGAATGACAAGTGAACAATTCTAAGTGATGATCTGCCTGTCTAAACATTCTGCAAGACCGTGAACAACTAGCGGAGATCTTACTTACTCATGCCCTCGTTCAAACGAGAATTGTCCTGTATAAAATGGAATGCAAACAACTAGCGGTGACATTGCTCGCTTGTGCACGCGTTTAAACGAGAATCGTCCCGTATATAATGGCCATTAAAAAGTAATTTCATCTGAAATATGCTTACAAGCCAAACCCTGGAATGTCTAGAGGTTTTCTTGCACGAAGGACTGTACTGTTAGGATTTGGACCCGGAAATTAATGTGCTCCAGCAAGCAGCTTTTTTTCACTGAGCTACTGGTGATTCTATCCACTTCCTTGATGAAACTATTGACTACATGCTTGATTCTTGGGATTCATTGCCTGGATTACCCAATTAGTCCTATCTCTGGACTCCCTATTTAAGCATGCCCTAGCATTTCCACCTTATCAGGTTGTTGTCCTCACTGCCTCTATTTTTGCATAGTGCTGCTGGGCTGCCTATATTAAAAACTTGCAGCTTATCCGTGTTCTGGACTTGGATTGCTTTTGACTACATTACTGCCTTACACAACAAGATGTTGCTGCGCATCGGTATTGTGAACCTGGACTATTGCTTTACTATGCTTGCATCATTAACAACATCGATGCACATTGTTTCAGCCAGTGGACTATGAACTTGCTTCCAGTACTTGAAAATTGCGTCTTTCTGTCCTCAAACCTGGGCAGAAAGTCCACAGTGTATCTGATATGTTTACTTATACCAATTAAAGTGCAGCTTTTGTAAATTGTCATTAGGACACAAAACACCCAAATAAAAAAGGGTTAAAATTCCAAAAGGAGGCACGACATCTGTGTTACAATATTGCAGAATTTCAAACCCTCTTCATAAAGTTTAGTGTGCTTGTTTTCAACTTAATGATTAGTTTATGTAAATCTATTTGCAAAATATTATTGCCATGAGGGAATTGCATTCTGATTTATGTAATTGCAGTGGCAAAGGGCATAAACTAAAAGCAAAACTCACAGCAGTTTTTAAGCAAATAAGGCTCCGTGGCTTTAAATTTGTTTTGTTTAAAATAAATTTGAAAAAGTCATATAATTTTATCTAATGTTAATGGGAATTCCATAATATGTTTTAGGATGCAGATTGAAGTGCTCCAGCAGTCATAATTAGTGTAACATTGGCAAAGGAAGCAAATGCTCAGG
This sequence comes from Eleutherodactylus coqui, assembly GCF_035609145.1. Lineage (NCBI taxonomy): Eukaryota > Metazoa > Chordata > Amphibia > Anura > Eleutherodactylidae > Eleutherodactylus > Eleutherodactylus coqui. The sequence goes on along the minus strand of NC_089838.1, from coordinate 168,154,172 downwards.
GTCTTTAGGGACCTAAAGGAGCAATAATGCATACAATTTACTATTAGATGAATCTCAGTGATGCAGTTCGTCTTTAGCTAGTTCCAATTATCAGAGTGTAAATTAAAGTTTGAATGACAGTAAAGGAAAGAAAAACTATCACAGTTATCATGTTGATAAATTAGAGTTCTATAAAGCAGCTGTACTTCCCTTATTTGCATTCATTCTTTTTTGAGTTTTTTTTGTAATCTGCTTAAAATGAATTGCCATCTTATGTGCATATTTTACGTTAACCTGCTTAACTAATCTCATTGGGGCAAATTTATTAAGACTGAATTGCAAATAATTTTAGAGGTGCCTGCCTCTTAACAAATTAGGTACATCTCTGGCTCCTCGTGTGCTTGACGTGAAATCTATGGCATCTTTGAGCTGCATAAAGTTCCATTATAATTTATGCCAGTTTATGATGTAAATAATGGTAAATCTGACGGACCACTGGAGGCCCAGCTGCCTCCCACTAATCCCTGCACCACTTACCACTTTTATAAAGGGACGAGAAAAAAAGGTCACAAATTTTGTCACGAACCATGGCCTGCTCCAAAATTTGCGATTTTATTATGCTAGTGTTTAGCATAAAATGTCTGATTTGTTATTTGTTTATTAATTTAAGGCATACCTGTAGTTTCAGGTGACTTTTTAGAATTAGCTGTTGTGGGCGTACATGAGGAATAACACAGTTTCTGACCATTATATGGCTGGTAGCCTTCATTTTTAACCAGTTCTGGCTCTGTGCTGTCTTTATTTCTAATGCTCAATGTTCCCTGAGTCAAACAGGAGAATAGGATATAGTTGGCCACAGTTGATCAATGTGATCCTGAAAATGATCTATTGTTAAATGGACTATATAATATTGACATGTAAATATGTACTATACCCCTCAATTGTTTCTTTGTAACTTTTAGTTATATTCTGCATTTATATACTTATGCAAAATTCAATAAATAAATTAAACATTCAATAAACAAAGAATAAATCTAAAAAATGCTCTGATTCATCCTTCCTCATTCCTCCTCTCTCCCTTTTATTCCAGTTTTGCCTTGTTTTTCCTATCTCCCCAAAATAGGTGCCTGATCGACCGCAAGGTTGTTTTTTCTTTGTATGTAAATCTATGCAGTCTGTGTAGAACTATAGGATTTTGTGTGTGTGTGTGTGTATGTATGCATATAGTATTTTGAGGACAGGGGAAAAAGAAAGGGGAGAAATTTTTGTACATGGTGATGATGCAGGGAGGAACAAAGAAGAAAGAGAACAAAGTCTTGAAGGGACTAGAGAATATATTTAGTAATAGGAAGGTTTAGTGGGATGGGGGCAAAGATGACCAGTTTAGTGTCCTCCATTTTGAATTTAAGAAAGCAGTAGGACAAGGAGGAGAAGATAGCTGGGAGAGAAAGAAAGGAGAGCCATGCGAGTAAGGCTGTCACAGTGGTGTGCAAGGTCCATGGCATGTGAACAGAGCCTAAATTTGGATGCCAGTGGTATTGGAATCCATGTTATTTTATGATCTGGCTTAGGCCAAAGGTATAGGTGGAAAAGAAAAGAGTTCCTGGAGCAGTACAGAATAATGCAGTGTGGGGCTTGGACAGCTCACAGATCACTAGAGACTTCAATGGAATTTAGAGATAGCTTAGAGATAGATTTGTGGGAACATGGAACATACCACATGAAGAAAAATAAATCTGTTTAGATGGAGAAAAAACATTTCCCATCAAGCAATTCTTTAACTGTGGCTCATCCCACCTTATTTATTTGACTGAGTGCCGCTGCGGCCTGAAATATATAGGGCGAACCACAAATGCACTAAGAATCATAGCCAACTAGCATAGATCCAATATCACAATGGGCTGTTTTCTCCATAGTGTGTCCAAACACTTTTTCCATCACCACAACAAGAATGCCCGTCCTGAACCCCCCCCCCCCCCATTTTGCATATTATTATACTAATTTTAGTATTCAAGCACCTTTATCTCTATCTTATTTTTTATCTTGTTACCTTGCGATATTGAATATTTATGCTTTTTATATGAACACATTTCATCCAGGTTTCATTCATGTATCCTTGTCTAAATCACCTTATCTCAATGTTTTCCTATGTTTGTAAATCCTTTTTTTCTTTCATGTTCTATTTATCCTCCATTTCCTAAAAATGTGACTTCCAATTTATTAGCATTTCCTCTCTACTACACCCAGAATACGAAAAAAACCCTGATTCACTCTCTTCCTAATCCCTGACATCTATCTGTATTGAATTAATGCCACTTCAAGCTTTTGGAGCGCACTATCATTGCAAATGGAACGCAAAACGTCACTTCCGCTTCCCGAGTGACGTTCTCCTCCCATGAGAACAAGGGGGTTCCCGACGTGAGCACCCCATTACAATGATTTAAATCCTTTCCCACAAGCTCCACTGCCTGTCATACACAAGCGGGCACCATCAAGGTAACATCCCCACTCTGTGGGATAGAATTTGTAGCGCTTTCCACCCACACTCCTAAGGTAACATCCTCACCCAGCAGGACAGTACCTACAGAGCTTTTCAATTACATTTTGTAGAATGTGCTACATTGCCACTACCATCTTTTTGTGTGCATTTTTTAACCAATGTACATCTCTATATGTATTGCTCCACTCCCCTTGATCCGTTTTTTTTTTTCAATTACAACGTTCACATATTCTCATACTCACCATTTCATTTTCCTCTTTACAATACCTTGTTCTATTCCTTTAGACATTTGTTTAAAAAAAGGAGCCATATTTGGTTCTGAAACTCGTTGCACCCTACGTCTTTGTCTTTGCCATCATGTGACTTATGTCACAAATAAATTGAACTGTTTCCTCAGACTGGATTCCTTCACTGTCAGTCCACACATGATTTTTCCTCCTTGGACGTTGGGGGGGGGGGGGGGTGTCAGTGGGCAACTACTGGAACTCCCTCCCTTGAGTAAGTGTAATTCACACATAACACTGGTGAATTTGAAACCCTGAGCGCAGGAGAACTTTTTATTTAACCACTACCTTCTGTTAAAGATCTTTGCAATGTATAAATGAAAGCGGAAAGATGCCAGGATTAGCGATAGTTTGGAGAAACGGTTTAGAACTTGGATAAAGAGATTGGGTCAAATGCACATGGCATTAGGTGTAATTAGTAAATGGTGGGGAAGCAGGTTTTGGGGGTTGGACACTAAGTAGTTATGTAGAGACTAGAGATGAGCGAACGCGTTCATCCGAGCTTGATATTCGTGCGAATATTAGGGTGTTCGGGATGTTCGTTATTCGTGACGAACACCATGCGGTGTTCTGGTTACTTTCACTTCCTTCCCTGAGACGTTAGCGCGCTTTTCTGGCCAATTGAAAGACAGGGAAGGCATTACAACTTCCCCCTGCAACGTTTAAGCCCTATACCACCCCCCTGCTGTGAGTGGCTGGCGAGATCAGGTGTTCGCCTAATATAAAAGTCGGCCCCTCCCGCGGCTCGCCTCAGATGCGGTGTGAGTTAGATGAGGGACAGTGCTGTTTATACCGGAGCTGCTGTAGGGAAAGAATTGGTAGTTAGTGTAGGCTTCAAGACCCCCCAAAGGTCCTTATTAGGGCCACTGATAGCTGTGTGTTGGCTGCTGTTAGCAGTGGGATTTTTTTTTCTCTCAAAATCGCCTCTGCAGACCGTTGCACCTGGCATTAGGGACAGAAGTGCTGCATAGGCAGGGAGAGTGTTAGGAGTGAGTGTAGCCTTCAAGAACCTCAACGGTCCTTTCTAGGGCCATATTTATCCGTGTGCAGTACTGTCCAGGCTGCTGTTGGCTGTGCTGCATTTTTTTTGGGCTTCTCAAAATCGCCTCTGCAGAGCATTCCACCCTCCATTGATACTGCAGGGAAAGAATTGTATAGGCAGGGCCACAACACAGTTATTATTCATAGAATATACGCAGTGCTGCCTGTTGGTGGGAAAAAACTGAAAACAAATCTATTTGTCCAGCCTCTGTCCGTCCTAACGCCTGTGGACACGTGTGAGCTGCGTGAAAAACATTGCTAAATCATACGCACCCAGCTACGCTTTACTGCTGGGTTCGCCATTTGCTTTCCTTAATTGGGAAAAAAAATACCTGCTCTCCAAGAGTTATAATAACTCTGCTACCCTCACGTTCTGTGACACATAAGCAGGGACACAGCACAGTTATTAAACTTCTCAGGTTCATTGAATATACGCAGTGCTGCCTGTTGGTGGGAGAAAACTGAAAACAAATCTATTTGTCCAGCCTCTGTCCGTCCTTACGCCTGTGGAGACGTGTGAGCTGCGTGAAAAACATTGCTAAATCATACGCAGCCAGCTACGCTTTACTGCTGGGTTCGCCATTTGCTTTCCTTAATTGGGAAAAAAAATACCTGCTCTCCAAGAGTTATAATAACTCTGCTACCCTCACGTTCTGTGACACATAAGCAGGGACACAGCACAGTTATTAAACTACTCAGGTTCATTGAATATACGCAGTGCTGCCTGTTGGTGGGAAAAAACTGAAAACAAATCTATTTGTCCAGCCTCTGTCCGTCCTTACGCCTGTGGAGACGTGTGAGCTGCGTGAAAAACATTGCTAAATCATACGCAGCCAGCTACGCTTTACTGCTGGGTTCGCCATTTGCTTTCCTTAATTGGGAAAAAAAATACCTGCTCTCCAAGAGTTATAATAACTCTGCTACCCTCACGTTCTGTGACACATAAGCAGGGACACAGCACAGTTATTAAACTTAGATAATTCATTCACTAGAGGCAGTGGGGCCTTTCGTTTTCCAAAAAGGGCAAAAATTATATTTGGCCTGCAGTCTTGCGCCAATTTATTTCCTGCCTGTGAAATCAAATCACTGGTAATACAGCATGCTGAGGGGTAGGGGTAGGCCTAGAGGACGTGGACGCGGCCGAGGACGCGGAGGGCCAAGTCAGGGTGTGGGCACAGGCCAAGCTCCTGATCCAGGTGTGTCGCAGCCGACTGCTGCGCGATTAGGAGAGAGGCACGTTTCTGGCGTCCCCACATTCATCGCCCAATTAATGGGTCCACGCGGGAGACGGTTATTAGAAAATGAGCAGTGTGAGCAGGTCCTGTCCTGGATGGCAGAAAGTGCTTCGAGCAACCTATCGTCTACCCGCAGTTCTGCGCCGTCCACTGCTGCCAATCCGAATCCTCTGTCTGCTGCTCCTCCTTCCTCCCAGCCTCCTCACTCCACTACAATGACACCTGCTCAGGAGCGGGAACACTCCCAGGAACTGTTCTCGGGCCCCTGCTTAGATTGGGCAGCAGCGGTTCCTCTCCCACCAGAGGAGTTTATCGTCACTGATGCCCAACCATTCGAAAGTTCCCGGGGTCCGGGGGAAGAGGCTGGGGACTTCCGCCAACTGTCTCAACAACTTTCTGTGGGTGAGGAGGACGATGACGATCAGACACAGTTGTCTTGCAGTGAGGTAGTAGTAAGGGCAGTAAGTCCCAGGGAGCAGCGCACAGAGGATTCGGAGGAAGAGCAGCAGGACGATGAGGTGACTGACCCCACCTGGTGTGCAACGCTTACTCAGGAGGACAGGTCTTCAGAGGGGGAGTCAAGGGCATCAGCAGGGCAGGTTGCAAGAGGCAGTGCAGTGGCCAGGGGTAGAGGCAGGGCCAGACCGAATAATCCACCAAGTGTTTCCCAAAGCGCCCCCTCGCGCCATGCCACCCTGCGGAGGCCGAGGTGCTCTAAGGTCTGGCAGTTTTTCACAGAGACGCCTGACGACCGACGAACAGTGGTGTGCAACCTTTGTCGCGCAAAGCTCAGCCGGGGAGCCAACACCAACAGCCTCACCACCACCACCATGCGCAGACATATGATGGCCAAGCACCCCGCAAGGTGGGACAAAGGCCGTTCACCGCCTCCGGTTTGCACCCCTGCCTCTCCCCCTGTGCCCCAACCTGCCACTGAGATGCAACCCCCCTCTCAGGACACAGGCACTACCGCCTCATGGCCTGCACCCACACCCTCATCTCCGCTGTCCTCGGCCCCATCCAGCAGTGTAGTTCAGCGCACCGTTCAGCCGTCGCTTGCGCAAGTGTTCGAGCGCAAGCGCAAGTACGCCGCCACGCACCCGCACGCTCAAACGTTAACCGTCCGCATCGCAAAATTCATCAGCCTTGAGATGCTGCCGTATAGGGTTGTGGAAACGGAGTCCTTCAAAAGTATCATGGAGGCGGCGGCCCCGCGCTACTCAGTTCCCAGTCGCCACTACTTTTCCCGATGTGCCGTCCCAGCCCTGCACGACCACGTCTCCCGCAACATTGTGCGCGCCCTCACCAACGCGGTTACTGCCACGGTCCACTTAACTACGGACACGTGGACAAGCACAGGCGGGCAGGGCCACTACATCTCCCTGACGGCACATTGGGTGAATTTAGTGGAGGCTGGGACAGAGTCAGAGCCTGGGACCGCTCACGTCCTACCCACCCCCAGAATTGCGGGCCCCAGCTCGGTGCTGGTATCTGCGGAGGTGTATGCTTCCTCCACTAAAGCACCCTCCTCCTCCTCCTCCTCCTCCTCTGTCTCACAATCAAGATGTGTTAGCAGCAGCATGTCGCCAGCAGTCGGTGTCGCGCGGTGTGGCAGCACAGCGGTGGGCAAGCGTCAGCAGGCCGTGCTGAAACTACTCAGCTTAGGCGATAAGAGGCACACGGCCCACGAACTGCTGCAGGGTCTGACACAGCAGACCGACCGCTGGCTTGCGCCGCTGAGCCTCCAACCGGGCATGGTCGTGTGTGACAACGGCCGTAACCTGGTGGCGGCTCTGCAGCTCGGCAGCCTCACGCACGTGCCATGCCTGGCCCACGTCTTTAATTTGGTGGTTCAGCGCTTTCTGAAAAGCTACCCACGCTTGTCAGACCTGCTCGTAAAGGCGCGCCGGCTCTGCGCACATTTCCGCAAGTCCCACACGGACGCTGCCACCCTGCGCACCCTGCAACATCACTTTAAGCTGCCAGTGCACCGACTGCTGTGCGACGTGCCCACACGGTGGAACTCTACGCTCCACATGTTGGCCAGGCTCTATGAACAGCGTAGAGCTATAGTCGAATACCAACTCCAACATGGGCGGCGCAGTGGGAGTCAGCCTCCTCAATTCCTTTCAGAAGAGTGGGCCTGGTTGGCAGACATCTGCCATGTCCTTGGTAATTTTGAGGAGTCTACCCAGGTGGTGAGCGGCGATGCTACAATCATTAGCGTCACCATTCCTCTGCTATGCATCTTGAGAAATTCCCTGCAAACCATAAAGGCAGCTGCTTTGCGCTCGGAAACGGGGGCGGGGGAAGACAGTATGCCGCTGGATAGTCAGGGCACCCTCCTGTCTATTTCTCAGCGCGTACAGGAGGAGGAGGAGGAGCATGAGGAGGATGAGGAGGAGGGGGAAGAGACAGCTTGGCCCGCTGCTGACGGTACACCGGCTGATTGCCTGTCATCCTTTCAGCGTGTATGGCCTGAGGAGGAGGAGGAGGAGGAGGATCCTGATAGTGATCTTCCTAGTGAAGACAGCCATGTGTTGCGTACAGGTACCCTGGCACACATGGCTGACTTCATGTTAGGATGCCTTTCTCGTGACCCTCGCGTTGCACGCATTCTGGCCACTACGGATTACTGGGTGTACACACTGCTCGATCCACGGTATAAGGAGAACCTGCCCACTCTGATTCCCAAAGAGGAAAGGGGTTCGAGAGTGTTGCTATACCACAGGACCCTTGCGGACAAGCTGATGGTAAAATTCCCAGCCGACAGCGCTAGTGGCAGAAGGCGCAGTACCGAGGGCAAGGTTGCAGGGGATGTGCGTAGATCGAGCAGTATGTACATCCCAGGCAGTGCAACAGTCTTTAAGGGCCTGGCCAGCTTTATGGCTCCCCACCAAGACTGTGTCACCGCTCCCCAGTCACGGCTGAGTCGGCGGGAGCACTGTAAAAGGATGGTGAGGGAGTACGTAGCGGATCGCACGACCATCCTTGGTGACGCCTCTGCCCCCTACAACTACTGGGTGTCGAAGCTGGACACGTGGCCTGAACTAGCCCTGTATGCCCTTGAGGTGCTTGCTTGTCCTGCGGCTAGCGTCTTGTCGGAGAGGGTGTTTAGTGCGGCTGGGGGAATCATCACCGATAAGCGTAGCCGCTTGTCAACCGACAGTGCCGACAGGCTAACACTCATCAAGATGAACAAAGGCTGGATTTCGCCAGACTTCTGTTCTCCACCAGCGGACAGCAGCGATACGTAAGCAATACGTAGGCTGCACCCGCGGATGGAAGCTACGTTCTCTCTCACCATCCAAAACGGGGACATTTCTGCTTCATCAATCTGTGTCTAATATTCCTCCTCCTCCTCCTGAAACCTCACGTAATCACGCTGAACGGGCAATTTTTCTTAGGGCCACAAGGCTCACTCAAATAATTTTTCAGAACAATTTTTATAAGTTTCAATTAGCTTAAAAGCGTTGGAACTTTAACTTGAACCAATTTTTCGTTACACTGGGCTGCCTCCAGGCCTAGTTACCACTTAAGCCACATTAACCAAAGCGATTCACCTGCCATCTTGGTTGGGCATGGCCAATTTTTACTGAGGTACATTAGTACTGTTGGTACACCAATTTTTTGGGGCCCTCACCTACAGTGTAATCATAGTAATTTCTATGTTCTTCGCCTGCACTCATGGTACAGAAAGGTGTGTGGGGTTGGCCTACAGTTTAGCTACATAAATGTCACTTGTGCCTTGGCTATACTAAGGCTACTGAAATGGAACGAAGACTGCGCTCCCGCTATACTGCTGCTTCAGAATTGTTACTGGGGCCTGTCTTGAGTGCTACTATTGCTTACATGGAACGAAGACTGCGCTCCCGCTATACTGCTGCTTCAGAATTGTTACTGGGGCCTGTCTTGAGTGCTACTATTGCTTACATGGAACGGACACGTGGAGAGGACACGTAGTGCCTCAAAAACATCCCCCTCCTCCTCCAACAGGGAAAACATTGTTGGCAAATGCCTTTGCATTGGTTCGTCTGGCGGCAGTCCAAGAATTTCACCTTTACCGACACTACAAGAGAGCCCCCCCACCATCCCCCCGCCACGGCCCACTTAATCCTGGCCACATTCCGAAAACCAACAAAATACAACCGTGGTACTAGGTCCGCAGTCACCACCACATTACCACCAACGCGGTTACTGTTAAGGTGCATATAACCACGGACACGTGGAGAGGACACGTAGTGCCTCAAAAACATCCCCCTCCTCCTCCAACAGGGAAAACATTGTTGGCAAATGCCTTTGCATTGGTTCGTCTGGCGGCAGTCCAAGAATTTCACCTTTACCGACACTACAAGAGAGCCCCCCCACCATCCCCCCGCCACGGCCCACTTAATCCTGGCCACATTCCGAAAACCAACAAAATACAACCGTGGTACTAGGTCCGCAGTCACCACCACATTACCACCAACGCGGTTACTGTTAAGGTGCATATAACCACGGACACGTGGAGAGGACACGTAGTGCCTCAAAAACATCCCCCTCCTCCTCCAACAGGGAAAACATTGTTGGCAAATGCCTTTGCATTGGTTCGTCTGGCGGCAGTCCAAGAATTTCACCTTTACCGACACTACAAGAGAGCCCCCCCACCATCCCCCCGCCACGGCCCACTTAATCCTGGCCACATTCCGAAAACCAACAAAATACAACCGTGGTACTAGGTCCGCAGTCACCACCACATTACCACCAACGCGGTTACTGTTAAGGTGCATATAACCACGGACACGTGGAGAGGACACGTAGTGCCTCAAAAACATCCCCCTCCTCCTCCAACAGGGAAAACATTGTTGGCAAATGCCTTTGCATTGGTTCGTCTGGCGGCAGTCCAAGAATTTCACCTTTACCGACACTACAAGAGAGCCCCCCCACCATCCCCCCGCCACGGCCCACTTAATCCTGGCCACATTCCGAAAACCAACAAAATACAACCGTGGTACTAGGTCCGCAGTCACCACCACATTACCACCAACGCGGTTACTGTTAAGGTGCATATAACCACGGACACGTGGAGAGGACACGTAGTGCCTCAAAAACATCCCCCTCCTCCTCCAACAGGGAAAACATTGTTGGCAAATGCCTTTGCATTGGTTCGTCTGGCGGCAGTCCAAGAATTTCACCTTTACCGACACTACAAGAGAGCCCCCCCACCATCCCCCCGCCACGGCCCACTTAATCCTGGCCACATTCCGAAAACCAACAAAATACAACCGTGGTACTAGGTCCGCAGTCACCACCACATTACCACCAACGCGGTTACTGTTAAGGTGCATATAACCACGGACACGTGGAGAGGACACGTAGTGCCTCAAAAACATCCCCCTCCTCCTCCAACAGGGAAAACATTGTTGGCAAATGCCTTTGCATTGGTTCGTCTGGCGGCAGTCCAAGAATTTCACCTTTACCGACACTACAAGAGAGCCCCCCCACCATCCCCCCGCCACGGCCCACTTAATCCTGGCCACATTCCGAAAACCAACAAAATACAACCGTGGTACTAGGTCCGCAGTCACCACCACATTACCACCAACGCGGTTACTGTTAAGGTGCATATAACCAGTCTGACTGGGGCATGCAGACACCTTGACAGAATGAATAGTGTGTGGCACATAGGTTCCCCATTGCTATGCCCACGTGTGCAGCTCCTGATGGCGGTGGCACAGGATTGTATTTCTCATTGCTTCTGTACAGCATTGTGGGCTATCGCCCCGCCCCTATTAAAGAGGGTCGCTACCTAGCCGTGCCAACCCTGTGCAGTGTGTGCCTGCGGTCCCTCGTCGTGGCAGACGCACTTCTAAATAGACATGAGGGTGGTGTGGCATGAGGGCAGCTGAAGGCTGCGCAGGGACAGTTTGGTGTGCGCTGTGGGGGGGAGGGGGTGCGGTTGGGCAGCATGTAACTCAGGAGAAGTGGCAGTGGAGTGTCATGCAGGCAGTGATTGTGCTTTGTTGGAGGTAGTGTGGTGCTTAGCAAAGGTATGCCATGCTAATGAGCGCTTTTCAGAAGTAAAAGTTGTTGGGAGGGGGGGGGGCCCACTCTTGCCGCTATTGTGGCTTAATAGTGGGACCTGTGAACTTAGGATGCAGCCCAACATGTAGCCCCTCGCCTGCCCTATCCGTCACTGTGTCATTCCCATCACTTTCCTGAATTGCCCAGATTTTCACACATGAAAACCTTAGCGAGCATCGGCGAAATACAAAAATGTTCTGGTCGCCCATTGACTTCAATGGGGTTCGTTGTTCGAAACGAACCCTCGAGCATCACGGGAAGTTCGTTACGAATAACGAACACCCGAACATTTTGGTGTTCGCTCATCTCTAGTAGAGACGTTGTTAGGCTTATAGTTATATGCGGTGTCTAATGGTATTGTTCTCGTTTTTGTTGGCTATTTCAAAGTCTTCAGCTGAGATAAGAGATATAGGGGGAGGCACTAGGGTCCAAGTGGGGAGTTAGTTACTAAATAATTGGAGTCTACAATATGTACTAGTAATTATTAGGAAATTATAGTACCAGTGTTTCTGGTGGTGCAATGCGCCCACACAGCTCTGCTGCATGCATGTCACACACACACACAGCTCTGCTATGTAGCTATCGCATATGAGCTGCATGTGTTTTAAGAACTTCAGCTGGTGGCTGAGGTGAAATCGTTACTTGATGCTGTGTCATGTAAGCTGCATTACCTTCACGGCGGCATTGAATCCTCTGTGGTGACATGTTTGCACAACAGCGACGGTTAGTTTAAACACTGAACAATGGTTCACGATTAGATGAAGGCTGGACTGGTGTTGGAGGCATTAGCACTTGAGATTACATGATATCATGTTCAGGAGATGTGAAGATAGTGGTGAAGGACTATGCTTCAATGTTGGTCAATGTGCACTGCCAGCTATATACGTGGTAGGCTGGGGTGTCACGTTTTTTCCTGTAGCGAAAAGCCGCGAGATTTCCGCCGGGAAATCTCTGCTTCAAAATCCGCGGCACTTGGCCGTGGGTTTTGGAGCGGCTTGGCCACACGCTTTTCCGTTGCAACCAGTGCTCCCTTAGAGGTTAGCGCAGCCGCAACGTGAAAATAAAATTTTACATGCTACAGCCAGGGAATCCGCACATAGCGCCAGCTTTGCCACGACGGATCGCCCGTCAAATTTCCTCCACATGGCTGGCTAACTCGGGGACTAGCGGCTGCAGGCGGACTTGCCGCAGCAAAAGTCCGGACAGAATTTCTGCGGCAAATCTGCCCTGTATGAACCCAGCCTAAAGGACCTGTGATGACGTCACCGCCATGTGATGAACGGGCGGAGCTAAGAGATGGTATGTGTAAATTTGTGAGGTGTCATTTATTGGAGGTGTGCAGCAGTGTGACAACCAGGTGCAAACTGGCAGACTAATTAGTGCTGTATCCATAGCAACTAAGGCTGCAAGGGTTTGTGGGGAATACAGTCTGCCCACAATTCCTCATGTACTTCAGAAGGAGGATAAAGGACCTGTGATGACTTCACAGTCATGTGATCAGTGGACAGAGCTAAGAGCCGGTAATAACTGACTTCATCACAGGTGCTGTAAGGCTGTGCATGTAATTCGCACGTCTCACACACATACAAATTGGATGGACAAGTGGTCATTAGTAGTTTGATGTATGTCTGTGTGTGTAATATATTAGCATTTTATCATTTTTGTAATGTTTTTCTTTCATCTTGCTCTTAGCCTTACTCTTACGGTACTCGGTAATTGAACATTCTAAAATATTTTTAAATATAATTATGCTCAGTACGTGGAGTTCATCTTATGGATCCATTAATTAATCAATTTTTTAACCATGGTAGCTTTGCATCAGATTTTAACAGTAGCAAAGTTAATTTGTTTCTAAAGATTAGTGCTAGATAGCAGAGTGTAGTGGGAGTTCATCGAAAGGAACATTAACTGAAACAGCAAGTTGGAAAAATGTTGTGTCAGGGGAATGCAAGGAAAATAAGATTTTGAATAATGATGGCAGGACTCAAATGGAATTGAACTAAAGCCAAAGGATGTCTGTAGGTGTCAAAATTAAAGAATTATTAAAGAGTGGAAAGCTAATTGCAATTAATGCAATTGTGAAAAGGGGAATGTATTCCAAGGGAGCAGCACAGTTTAGTTCTATGATGTGTGCATTTTCGGGCATCCCTGCGGTATTCACTTAAGCGATTTATTTTTTCCATCTACTGATCTTGAACCTAATAAAAAAAATAGATTGCTATTTTAAGATAGAATTATTTGCAAACATTTTCTTCTCAAGTAGCTCAGGAATGCAATGGCTTTGGCATCTGTATACCATAAAACCTTCAATTCTAATAGCGAAATAAGTTTATAAGAAAGTCTTCATCGTAGTAACATAGTATGTTAGCCTGAAAAAAGACCTATGTCCATCTAGTTCACCTTTCCCTCCAATGTTGATGCTCTGTGTAATGCTACCTTTGTTATTATTAAATACATAGCTAGTACATGTAAATGTATTTGGTTTTCTGGAGTACATTTTTGTCATGGTTGTTCAGTATTCATTTCTTTTTTTTTTTTTAGCTATACACATTTATAGAATGATAGGCAATATATTCCAATGTTATGATCTACCATATATTTACCATGGATGGAAATTAAAAACACAAAACTAAAAACAATTTAACACATTTATTAATTCTGCCCTAAATTCATGCTTTTAATCTATTTATTGGATTTTGGAAGCAACCATAACTATGAAGGTTAAATGAAACCCCTACATATTATCCATCAAGAGGGGTACATCATAGACTTCAACATGAGTGATGAAAAGTAGGAAATTCTGCTCAAAATTCAGACAGGCAACAACTGTGCACAATATATCACATGTGTGATAAATGTGGCTGGTTTTGCTAGACATCTTGTACACTTCTCTTGTGTATGCAACCTATTGGCTGGCGTACTTTACATCGGTGTTTTACGCAAACAAAAGGAGTTCACCCTTAATAAATCTGACACATCTACTAATCCTCATAGCCACCTCTCTTTATCTATACACTTGGTGCAAAAATCTTCTAAACCATGGTTTTTGTGCATGTTGTGTACTCTGTTGCCATGATTCTTGCCAGAATTCTGAGGCATTTTGCTTATTAAATCTCTCTAAATGTAGTAATAAATTCCTGAAATAGGTTTTTAGAATTCCACCACCATGAAACCTGAGAAAAATACTAATACCTCAATAATGAATTGAGGCTCTGTCTGCTGGACTTTAGTGTTGGTGTGACTCTTTCATTGGTAGAATCGGTTGGGCTCCCACCAATCAGAAGGTACTAGCATATGCTTGCAATGTGTCATCACTTTGTGATGGTAAAAGCCCTGTGAGTGATTTAATAAAACCTTCAAATTTGATCACATTATTTCTTATAAAATATATAACCATCTGCAGTATGTGGCGATGTGCTAGCGATCAGTCAATGATATGTGAGGGAATCAAGCATACTGTAGATACTGACTTCTGTTTCGGTTTTCGTCATATTTTAGGTTTTTTTTTTATTAAAGTTTTAATTATGGTGAATAAATATATGGAAGAGGTCTGTCAAGATATCTTATGATATCAAATACAAATATGCACTCAACACATTCATTTATTGTAGTACCAATGATCAAAGACAGAAACATGCAGATGAAGCAGCACCAAACACTATGGGTGGCTGACCCAACATTAATAATATAGGTGTGCTACATTGACTGTTATCAACTTTGACTGGCTACTGTATACAAATACTGTAGGTGAGCACTCCGACCTCTGTATATTTGCGGCGCTGACGGCATGCGCCCTCTCAGCTGATCGGTCAGGGTCCCAATCAACGGACCCCAGGTAGTCCACTATTGATGACCTATCTTAAGGATAGGTCATCAATAGTATTCTCCACATGCTTTAACATAACCAGTGACACTCCCCTCTGCCCGCATCTCCAGCGCGGCAGCTAGTTCCTCTATGCCTGGTGTTTTTTTTAATACAGTCAGCTACTTGAGCGCTGAGGTCTGTGATTGGTTCTTGCATCTTGTGATGTCCTGTATACGGGCTACTACAGCCTTTAGGGCCCCTTCACACAAGCATATTTGCGTGGGCAAAATTTGCACGTGCAGTACGCAGAGAATAGAACCCATTGAATTCAATGGGTTCACATTTCTGTATTTTCCAACACATTGCAGTCGCGTAACAAAATAGAACTTTTTTTTTTTTTTGCTTATTTGTGTACCAAAGATCCTCATGGAAGTCAACCCCTTTAGGAAGGTTTATAGTATACACAATACTTGTATATATCTAAGATCCTGCACACCCTTATGACCTTCTTGCTACAGCCCTATTTGTTTTCCTTTTTCCATCCCCACTTTCAAAAAATGATAGAATTTTTTTATTTTTCCGGCAACACAGCAGCATGAGGAACTTTTTTTTAAAAATTAAATCACTTTTTATTGGGACTTTTTTTATTTAAAATTTTCAACAGAGTTGCATTCCTTTATAATTATAAGTAGATTTCAACAAAATTGCATATATATCAATAGCATTTTCAAGAATTTACCACGTGTTTTTCCCTAGTACTGTTTAATGTACTATATAATGTTTTGGAAATCTTTCACGATTTGGTAAAGTGGATATGTTTTCAATATTCTGTGAGTCAGTACTATTACAGTGATACCAAATTTATATAGGTATTTTTTAACCCCTTAAGGACGAAGCTTTTTGGTAATTTAAGGACCAGACACTTTTTAGGGATTTTACCCATGTGGCGGTTTTACTGCCCTATTTTGTTTCCTTTAGTTACCAAAATTATTTTTACAGCGTTTTTTTTTTCCGTGACATATACGGCAATTTAAAAAAAATCTTTTTCAATTACTTTTTTTCTGTTTTTTTTTAGTTTTATTGGGGGTATAATGCTAGAGAAAATGATTTTTTTAACATTTATAGTTGTGTTTTTTTATTTAGTACATTTATGCTAAAATAAAGTATGGGAATGGGTTCCTCTATTTGTTTCGGACGTTTTGATATATAGTATGCATGGTTTTGGTTTACAGGGCGCATACGGCGACTGTTTTGGTTGGCGTCAGCTTTCTGTTATTTTCTTTCTTATGTATATATTGTTTTATTCTGTAATTTTTATTTACTTGTGTATAGAATTATGTTTTTTTCTATCTATGTCCCCATGACGTCATATAAGACATTCATTTTTTTTTTTACTTTGACACTTTTTAATTTGACACTTTCCCACTGTAGCTGGGGCATCCATAGAAGCCCCAGTTACAGGGGAAAGCAACCCCTGTAGTGAAATTAGTCACTGGCAGAGCTCGCCAGGGGCTAGTCTGACCCTCTAGCTCTGCTGTAGCAGGGAACCTCGGCTCCCGTAGTGAAAGTTACACTTTTCTTTCACTTTCTAGTACAAAGTGCTCATTGACCACTGTGTACTCAGGCAAGGAAAGGGTTAAATACCCCTCCTGCCTTCTACTTCAAGTTATCAGCTGTTACTAACAGCTGACAACCGTCCTGCCTCTAATTGATTGCAGAGCCAGGAGGCTTAAAGTGCCATCGTAATTTTACTATCGGAGTGCTTTAAGCCCAGGACCAGGCGCCGTACATTTACCGCTCCTGGTCCTTTATACTTGAAAACAAAATACATTTTTCATAAAAAAAATTAATAAATTGCTCTCCATTGTAATCTTTTGAAACCTAAAGCTTTATTTTTCAGTCTGTGGTGCTGTGTGAGGACTCGTTTTTTATGAGGCAACCTAGAGTTTTAATTGGTACAATGTAAGGCTTCTTTCACATGAGCGCATATCGGCCGGCCGATATGCGATGTGATCTGATGCATTGGATTCCATTGGATTTCTGAGATGTAAAAATGCCCGGCCAAGCCAATATAGCGCCCAGCGTTTTTACTTTGAGTCCAAAAGATCCTGGAACTATCTTTTGGGCTGGAATACGTCGGCCGCTGCATGGGCTCCTATGGGAGCACATGGCAGTGGCCGTAGGTTGGAGAGAGTTTAGCAGTGTGGCTGCTAAACTCCTTCCCTCTGTTCTCCTCCCCCCCCCCCCCTGCAGGCTCGTCTCTCTTCCTCCCCGCTTGTTCTGTGCAATGGGGGGGCGGGGGGGAGGAGGAGTATCCACGTGCCTCCCATTCATGCTATGGACAAGGGGTGTTCCAGGGGCGGAGTTAAGTGTCCACCCTCCCGCCCATTGTCCATAGCTATCAATTGGAGGAGGCGGGGTAGACCAGTGCTTACCTCCACCCCTGTTCCGCCCCCTCCCATTGCACAGAACGAGCAGGAAGGAAGAGCGGTGAGCCTGCGATGGGGGAGAGAGGGGAAATGGGAGACGGCCTGGTGAGATCGGCGCACTTGCCGGCCTCACCAGGCCATATGAACAGGCGCACAAACGTTTGATTTGTGCGCTCGTTCACCTGTTTTTTCTCGCCAAACGTAGCGCATATCCACCGGCCATGAAAATAAAGGCTTTAAATGAAACAGGATGCCCACTCCCACCTGATTGTCATCCCATTGATTGAAAATACCTGACTTTAATTTCACTTTCAAATTATCTGCTTATCCTAAAGGTTTACATACATTTGCCACTCTCAAATATGATATTGGATAATTTTCCTCAATATAGTCCAATATTTTTGACTAATTTGTTCTCTTTATCTACTTTTCGGACTTGTGCAAAAATCTGACATAATTTAGCTCTTCTATAAGCTGAAATATGAAAAATGCTGAAGGATTCACAAACTTTCAAGCTCCATTGTATCTTATCTAAATAGTGGTTAACACTGTTGTAACGATAGGGGTCACAATTGCAACTCTGTCCCTAAGTGCCCCGAGGTCCCCTGACCAATTATATCGCTGCGAGACTCCCCTGTGCTTTTGACTTTTCCTCCAGGTCCTCAGGCACCTCTCTTGCTTCTACTTGATTTCAGGAACAAGAGTGTTACAGCTGTGCCATAAATTTTCAATGGTGCATTGTTAAGGCTCAGGACTACATGCTGTGAATGTGATAAACAGGTCATTTAACATGATTTTAAGATTACTCATGGACAAGTTTTCTGTAAATACGTGTAGTTATCATTTATTCAACCCTGATTGTTCACAATCCTATAACCATGAGCATAATAGTGGTTGACCATAAAGCCAATTTCTCCCGAGCACATTGATGTGCTTGTAATACGGATGAGTGTCCTTGCTTGATCGTGGATCTACTGACCCAAACTCGGAGCACCAGTGTCCTTTAGTATGATGAAGTCAAGAATGCCTGTATTGATTTATTTTCTATTGTAAATATGCTATGTTTGTCTAAAATTGATGTGAGTTTAACAGCAACCTCCTGTTCCTGCAGCAGAAACTAGCCATGCCCTTATCGCTTATAGCGTAATAATTCAACCTTTTTGTGAGCCATTTGTGTTTTTAAAGCTCTTTTTAGTGAGTCATCATATATTCTGTGTTCATTCAACCAAGGAGACCTGTAATGTTTGTGATAGATCATGTACTATGACAGTTTGATGTCATTTTATCAATAAATTTTCTCTCTAGTCTATTATTTGTTATGAATTGTCCAGTAAAAGCAAGAATGTATGAATCCACAAAGAACTATTAGGCAAATGGATGATATTCCATCTATGATTTATCTCCTATTTTATAAAACAACCATGAAAATATACAAAATGTTCATATGGTGTATAAACTTGCTTTAAAAATGGTAGTTATAAGAGATATTCATAGGTAACTTGACACTCATAGTTAAGAGTTTTGACATTTTTATTTCAAAAGGGTTTATTTAACATAAATGCTTCATTGACCAAATGTGTTACAAGTTAAACAAATTGTATCTTTTTTTTCTTATTTATTTATTTCTCCTATTAAATGCAGGGGCTAGGGCTGCATGGTGGCTTTGGCACGAGCACATATCACACGCCGAAAAAAAGATCACAGCGTCGCCATACCACATCACAACCTAATATAAGTGAATGCTGTCCAGTAGCAATTCGCAATTACCATGATCCTACAATCACAAGAAATCTAACCCTGTTGGCTTCCTTACAATTGTTTGGTCGCAGCAACTTGCAAATCACAATGTGGCCACACTTACTGTTTAGATGCTGATTCTCCTTGTAGAGAAGGGAAATTCAATACTTTCCTAGAGCCAGGTTATGTATACAGTTGGTAAAATTGAAATAGAAGTATGGGCTCACCTCTCCTGCAGTATCTTAGTAGCTTTAGGCCGCCTGCAGACAGGTGGAAATTCCGCGGCGGGATTTCCCGCAGAATTTCTGCCCGTACACGCCTGCATAGGATTGCATTACAATACGCACTCCTATGCAGACGGCCGCATTTCTCTGTGCGAAATCCCGCGCAGAAAACAAACCGCGGCATGCTCTGTGAGCCCCGCACAGAAACGTCACTGCCTGGCCGCCGGCTCCGCTCTGCGCATGCGCCGGCTGCCCAGCAGCCGGCACATGAAAGAGCCGGAGCTGCGGGAGTGGTTGAGTTGCACGCTGCTCTCTGCAAGCGTTCGGGTCGGGTCCTGCTGCGAGAATTCTCACAGCCGGATCCAACCCGGCCGTCTGCAGGCGACCTTAGAAAGATGGGAGCTGGATCCTCAAAGTACCGTCGGCTAGCGGCTGTAGCTGAATTCCAAAGAAAAAAAGGTGCAGGAAAGCTTCAACCATAAAAAAACATTTTCTTCTGTATTAATTATTCCATTAAAAAGCAATCTGCTTGCAAATATTGTATGCAAAAACGCTGAACGCGTTTCGGCCAACTGGCCTTTGTCAATAACCAGTTTTTTATGGTTGAAGCTGTCCTCCACCTTTTTTTTCTATGTACAGGTAGTCCCCGACTTGCGAACAGGTTCCGTTCCAGGAGCCTGTTTGCAAGTCCATTTTGTTCGCAAGTCGAACAAATGCTTGTATGGAGCGGGATCGCGGGTGGATCCCGCTCCATACAACTTCGGGTGCCGGCTGTTCTTACAGCGGGCACCCGGCGGCAGCAGTTCCAACGAGCCGCGCCGCTAGCCTGAACTGTTAACACTTTAAATACCACTCTGACAGCGGTATTTAAAGTGTTAACAGTTCTGACGAGCGGCGCGGCTCGTTAGAACTGCTGCCGCCGGGTGCCCGCTGTAAGAAACAGCCTGCACCCGACGTTCAGGCGGCCCGTACAGCATTCCACGATGAGATCGCGGGACGCCGTGTGGTTGCTAGGCAGCCGGGGACCTCCTGAAAGGCCCCAGGGCTGCCTATGCAGAGTGCCCATCAAGCGCACGGCTTGATAGGCGCTCTGCATAGACAGCCCTAGGGCCTTTCAGAAGGCCCCCGGCTGCCTACCAACCGCCATCTGTCGGGCAGGCTTCTATCAGGCTTGATAGAAGCCTGTCCGGTCCCTGCACAGTATGATGTAATGCCATAGCATTACATCATACTGTGCAGTACAGATTGTTTGCATCTTGCGAAATTCGTAACTCGAATGTTCGCAAGTCGGGGACTATCTGTATACATGATCTAAGATGGCAAACCATTTTATTTGTTTGTACTAGGTCTATTTTTGTTACATGAATTTAAAATAAATGTAAATAGTGCACCACTGCTTGTAGGATTAGTGCACATGCATCCTTGAACACCATTGATTGATTTTTTATTTTAATTTTAATCTCTTTCCTAAATCTAGATAGATTTACATCTCTGCACTGATAAGGACCCTTTTAGGCAGAATGGGCCATTCAGACTATTGCTGGATCATGCAAGTCTGCACAAATCGCTCAATGTAAACCCTGCCAGTGACTGAACGACGGACATTAAATTGCTTGCTTATCCTTTGTCATTCAATTTAGGCAGACCTAAAAATGAGAAAACAATCAGCCTGTGTAAACAGCAATCACTCATCTAAGATCAACTGCCTGTTTACTGTAAAGGGAGGCAGGCGGCTGGAAGTGGTCACTCAGCGATCATCGCTCCAGTGTGAAAGCACAGGAGGAACAATGCCCCATACTAAAAATCCGCTATGTGGCTGGATCTCTGTTTATCTGGTACAGAGCTCCAAATCTCCTGCAAAGCCATAGTTAGACACTCCTTTAAATGCTTTCATATGTCATCCTGTTTTTATTTTATTTCTATTCTGTTTTTAATAAATCTTTTCAGCTTGGCCTCAGAAAGCGGTGACTGTTTCTCTTGGAACAATTGACCTCTGATACCAAGGCTGTGTGATCTGATTTGTTTCAGAAAAACCCTTTTGTCTGTCTTTGCATCCTGATGGATGGATCAGTCGGTGCTTTATGCATTATTTTAGGCTGGCAGAAATAAAATGATTACATTATGAACGGGTGCTGAAAACAAGTTATCACTTTTTAAATATTCTTCATTACACAGAGCAAATAGAATTATTTTTAACAGCCCTTCCTTTTTATTTTCGGACTTTTGTCATTATTTTTGTCTTTTTCATGTTCGTGTTTTCAACTATACTGGTCGTACTTGAAATGCTAAAAAAAAGTTCATTTACTGGAAATAAAACGTAGATGATATTATATGAGATCTTTCACATCCTCCAGGCAATGTAGACTATCCAGGTTGCTGATTATTTTCTGCTTTTTGTCCTACAGGGAATTTCATAAAAATTGGTTTATGTCCTACATAGAAATAACACTCACTAATGGCATAACTTGCAGTTCCAAAGTCTATCATAGAGAGTTTCTCACTTTTTTTATTTTCAAGAACACTGTTGGTAGTATAGTTTACATTTTATAGATACAATGCCATACTTTCCAGAAAATTGTAGAGCCTGAAAATCACCATTGTATCAGTTGTTATGTATAAAAACCATACATTGCAGCATTACAGTGACCCATCAGTCCTATACAAGCAAAGATGCCACACACCACCACCTGATGCTCACTGTGCCTCAGCATGAATTGCTAGTGTAAGACACTGTTCTCAGTAAAAGAAACCAAGTAATCTTGTAGATATGATACCTTTTAATGGCTAACAAACATACATGATGTTATAACGAGCTTTCAAACCCGTTTTGGGTTCTTCCTCAGGCTTAATGGAATAGATCCAAAGTGTGTGTGTATGTAATATATAATTTTAATTTGCACTTTAAAAATATCAGAACATGATGAGTAACTACTTAGTCTATTGATAAGGATGTGAAAGTCTCTAAATTGGTATTAGGGCAGGGGTGTCAAACTCATTTTCACCGGGGGCCACATCAGGTTTTTGGTGACCTTCAAAGTGCTGATTGTAAGACAGTACAGTAAGGGCTCGTTCACACCAGCGTATTTGCGTACATAATATGCAGAGAACAGAAGCCATTGATGTCAATGATTTCATTCACATGATGTATATTCTCACACAGCATGACCTATATTGTTTCAAACTACGCACCCCGATAGGCCATTGAAGTGAATGGGCCACGCAAATACGTGGTGAATGCGCAGGAAGCCTATGTATTCAATGCATATTTGCGCACCATCTCAGGGGCCCATCTACGTTCTTTTCTGCGTGCCCAAATACGCAGGCATAAGCGATTTTCGATTGCGCAAATACGTAGCGTATTTGTGCGACCGAAATGCAATTACGCCCGTGTGAACGAGCCCTAATAGTGACCCCCATAGTGGTCGCAGTAGTAATAGTGACTCTGATAGTGGCCTCAGTAAAAATAGTGACCCCTATAGTGGTCGCAGTAATAATAGTGACTCTCATAGTTGCTCTAGTAAAAATATTGACCCCCACAGTAGACCAGTTAGTAATAGCGATCCCCACAGTGGCCCCAGTAGTAATAGCGACCCCTACAGTAATATTACCCGCTCCCAGCAGCAATATTACCCGCTCCCAGCAGCAATATTACCCACTCCCAGCAACAATATTAACCCCCCCCCACACAGCAACATTAACCCCTCCCAGCAACAGTATTAACCCCCACCCACCCAGCAGCAATATTAACACACACACACACCCCTCCTCCCCTTCCCAACCCAGCAGCAATATTAACCCCCTGCCAGCAACAATATTAACCCCCTCCCAGCAGCAATATTAACCCCCACCAGCAATATTACCACCCCACCCAACCCCCGCAGCAATATTAACCCCCTGCCAGCAACAATTTAAACCCCTCCCCCCCAACACACCAGCAATATTAACTCCCTCAGCCCCGGCAGCAATCAGCATTATTAACCTTCTCCCAGCAACAACAATATTAACCCTCACCCCCCAGCAGCAATATTAACTTCCCCCTTCCCAAGCCATATGCTTACCTCCTCCTTGCTGTCAGCACCGTTCCTCCTCGGATCGTGCTGAGCCCGGGTGGCATATGAACTTTTCCCACAAGACTTCTGCACTATTGAGCAATTCCAGCAACCTGATTGGGGAATCAGCCAACCCAGAGAACCAAACAACCAATCAGATTGCTGGAATTGCTGACAAGTGCAGAAGTCTTGTGGAAAAAGTTCATATGCGTCCGGGTGTGCACTGACATCAGTGAGCAGCACGGCACGCTTCCTCCCTGAGTCCTCTCCTGCGGAACTGAAGAGCAGGGGAGAAGGGATCAGCGCTGTCAGTGTGATTACCAGCGGGGAGCTGCGGCACCCCAGCTGGTAATCACTACAGTGGTGAGCGGCCGTCGGCACGCCGCGGGCCACATAACACAAGGCAGCGGGCCGGATTCGGCCCGCGGGCCTTGTGTTTGACACATGTGTATTAGGGGGTCACCAGGCCTGTGTGTCATCTCTACTCTAGATTTCTCATATGCTCCACTGTAGCATAAAGCCTCTTGAAGTATTTAGAGTTTGTAAGTGTTGAGAATCTCAAAGATGGGTAAAAACTTGTACTTCCAAATTCTTCTATGACTTTGAAATTTGAAGTTGCCTTTTAATATAGTAACCGTCATATGTTCTATGTTGTGCCCGTAACTAGAAAAGTGCTCCACCACAGTTAATTTGGTCTTTCTTTCTTTAATTTTGTGGCAATGAGACCTTATCCTCACTTTAAGTTTTTGTCCTGTTTCTTCAACATAAGTGTGTCAGAGGGCAATGAATTCCTGATTATAAAGTTCCTCAAATTCGGAGGATGCCTGTAACACAGAAGGGGAGGGTTCGGGAATATGGTTTTCAGACAGTCATCCTTGTTTAGGGTATGATGGAGTTTCCTTGCGGTTTTCCTTAGTACCTCTAGCTGTGAATTGTAGGTCACTACTAGAGATACACAACTGTTTTCTTAGTTCTCTGTGTATCGCAGTAGTTGGTTTCTGGGTATCCTGTTGGCTCTGGTGATTTAGTTATCAACTGAGGTGGGCTGGTAGCCCTGATTTATAAATGTCCTTTTAAGATGGTATGAATGTTCATCTCAAATCCATCGGCTATAGTCAAACCATTAGATAGTCGGATATGCTGTAGCCCAACAGAGAGGGATGAACATTAATACCATCTAAAGAGGGCATTTTTAAATCTTCCAAAAGCCACCGCAGCGTTTCAGAATAAGATATACATGGGTGCATTGCACATACCAGCCCCAGGTTTTGGCTAACATGAACATGGCGACAGGTTCCCTTTAAGATCTGTCTTACTTGCCCTTCTTTGTCTTTGAGCACAGTTAAGCCGGGCTCACATGATCATGTCAGATTTCACATACGGGAGGCCCGTAGTGGATTCTTGCTGTGAGCCTGGCTGGTGACCCTGCATTCATCGCATAATGATATTGCGTATGACCGTGGAGGCATGCAGGCGGTCATGTGCAGTACAACGCTTTTTGTTGCTTGTTTGTATTTTGTGCGCCATTGCTTAACAATGAGACAGGTACTCGCAGCCCATACGCAATACAATTGCATATGGGCTGCGGGTATATCTGTGATCAACAAGCACAATTGCCTCTATGGTCGCCATTTAGCAGTAAAATAACGCATGCTGCGATATTCCTTCCGCTTGCAATTTGAACCCGCAGGTGTGAAGGAAGATTCGAAACTGCCTGCCTTTCAATGCCTGCGGATCGTCCGCGCAGATGGCGATCACGGAATCCGCAATTCAAATCCAGTTACGTGAGACTGACATAGTTGAGAAAGCTAATAAAATGAACACAAGTTAATATTAATCTTACATCTTACAGGAGTTTGTGCATTTGACTCTTATTTCAGTTTTTCTGTCTGCTAATATCCCTGCAACTTCTAATCCTGGTAATCTTGGGTATTCCTTAAAGGGGTTGTCTCGCGAAAGCAAGTGGGGTTAAGCACTTCTGTATGGCCATATTAATGCACTTTGTAATATACATCGTGCATTAAATATGTGCCATACAGAAGTTATTCACTTACCTTCCCTGCGCTGGCGTCCCCGTCTCCATGGTGCCGTCTAACTTCAGCGTCTAATCGCCCGATTAGACGCGCTTGCGCTGAAAGAATCTTCTGCCTTCGGGTCTAATTCGGGTCTCCTGATTGGCTGGAATCGGCACACGTGACTGGGCGGAGCTACGCGATGACGCGTAGAAGGGGCGGAGCCAAAACGCAGCTGCTGCCGGACCGAGCCGAAGGCAGAAGACCCTTCTGGGCAAGCGCGTCTAATCGGGCGATTAGACGCTGAAGTTAGACGGCACCATGGAGACGGGGACGCCAGCGCAGGGAAGGTAAGGGAATAACTTCTGTATGGCTCATATTTAATGCACGATGTATATTACAAAGTGCATTAATATGGCCATACAGAAGTGCTTAACCCCACTTGCTTTTGCGAGACAACCCCTTTAAAGAACCCATAAGCTGCATATAATTCCTTGAGAACTGTAGCTATTTTAACTATAAGATTTCTATTTCAAAATTTCAGTTTGTGACATTGTTCTATGAAATGCCTTAATTTGTGAACAATAGGTTTCTGTTCTTAAGTATGATTTGCCCTTAATACAGTGGCTGTTGTCGTCTCATAGCGGAGCACAGTACGTTTACAATTATATTTCTGAATTATGTGTCAGAAGAAGCAGGGAATGTTTGCTCATGGCTTGTATAATGGAGCCATTTGCTGCAGTCCATTTTCTTTTAGCTGATTGCTCATTGCCCAGTTGCTTTGAAGATCCTAGCAGATAAAAGAAAACATAAAAGGAAAAAAACACTTCAAGACAGCATCCTTTCTTTGATGCTGACCTAGTTTGCAGTGTTTCAAAAGCATTCATCTGAAAAGAGATACATATCTGATTCATCATAGATCTGGAAAAGAAATGAGTTGCTCTTGACGGCAACACAGATGAGTGCATCCGGACATCTGGACATCTGACCATCAAACATTCTGAACTCAGCAGCTCTTCCTAGCTCACTTCAGCCATTGTTTGACATTATGCCGGTGGGCATACTTAAACATGTAAAAGAAATGATACTTGGATTTATGTACATTTCTGTAACCATATAAAACACTACCAATTCCTATATTGTTCAGTCTTTCTGAAATAGCACTTAACGGAATGTGTTTTTTATTTCATATTAACTGTACTAGAAAGGCTTAGTCCATAGGATAAAAGAGAAGTCCTTTTAAGTGACACTGCAAAATCTGAATGAAACGAAAATATTTTGTTAGCAAAGGAATGTCCTTTTACGTTCCATTTACCTGAAATTTTCAAAACCTGCATTCACAAAAAAAGGTTTTTGAATATGAATGCATTTTATTTATAAGGATAAAAAAAAGGAAAAAATGAAAAAAATAACCAGTCATACAAACTTTTGGGAACTGCAAAGTAATATGCTAAATGAATTTTGCTGCTGCATATTTTCAATAAAATCCGTGTTGTTATTGTTCGTTTGATGATTGGCTTTAATTTTGAGGAAAACTGTTAAAAATTGTCAATGGAAAACTGAAAAGGCAGACAGGAAGTTAAGACCTTTTTGAGATGTCATCAAAGCTTAGTTGTCAACATCCAGGTTAAGTCTTAGGCAAATAAGTAAAAATGGACCCACTAGTATGGTCGTTGAACTACTTAAGGACAAGTGACAAGTATGCTCATCACGAATGGCAGATAGTCATAGTCACATTCTAGTGGTGGTGATCAAAAGTCCTCTGATCTCTGCATTTTAACTCCTCGCAGTTTATCAAGAAAGAGAATGAGGGTTTTCCCTTTTAATTCCATCACAGAAAGGCTCTGTAACATGATGTGGTCTCATAATGTACCTTTCATGGGAAGACAGCCCATTGTCTATAATGCTTATATATTCCATAATTTATGGCTGTTTTCTATTAATACACAGGCTAATGTACTGCTGTACACATGTTACTACACTGACATGAAATAAGTGTAATTGGCACTTTTCTGAAAGGCTGTTGGTGACCTATGCAATAGTGCATGCTCTGGTATGGTCCCAAGTAAAGATGAGCGAGCACCAAAATGCTCGGGTGCCCGTTACTCGAGACGAAATTTTCGCGATGCACGAGGGTTCGTTTTGAGTAACGAACCCCATTGAAGTCAATGGGCGACTCAAGCATTTTTGTATATCGCCGATGCTCGCTAAGGTTTTCATTTGTAAAAATCTGGGCAATTCAAGAAAGTGATGGGAACGACACAGCAACGGATAGGGCAGGCGAGGGGCTACATGTTGGGCTGCATCTCAAGTTCCCAGGTCCCACTATTAAGCCACAATAGCGGCAAGAGTGGGCCCCCCCCTCCCAACAATTTTTACTTCTGAAAAACCCACATTAGCAAGGCATACCTTAGCTAAGCACCACACTACCTCCAACAAAGCACAATCACTGCCTGCATGACACTCCGCTGCCACTTCTCCTGGGTTACATGCTGCCCAACACCCCCGCACGACCCAGTGTCCACAGCGCACACCAAAGTGTCCCTGCGCAGCCTTCAGCTGCCCTCATGCCACACGCTGGCCTCATAGCCACACCACCCTCATGTCTATTTATAACTGCGTCTGCCAGGAGGAGGAACCGCAGGCACACACTGCAGAGGGTTGCCACGGCCAGGCAGCGACCCTTTTTAAAAGGGGCAGGGCGATAGCCCATAATGCTGTACAGAAGCAATGAGAAATCCAATCCTGTGCCACCTCCATCAGGAGCTGCAAATGTGGGCATAGCAATGGGGAACCCATGTGCCACACAATATTCATTCTGTCAAGGTGTCTGCATGCCCCAGTCAGACCGGGGTTTTTTATAAATAGTCACAGGCAGGTACAACTCCGCAGTGGGAATTCTGTGTGCACCCACAGCATGGGTGGCTCCCTGGAACCCACCGGCTGTACATAAATGTATCCCATTGCAGTGCCCAGCAGAGCTGAGGTAACGTCAGGTTTAATACAGGTGGGCTTCGGCCCACACTGCATGCCCCAGTCAGACTGGGGTTCTTTAGAAGTGGACACATGGAGTTACAACTCCGTGTGGACCGACAGCATGGGTGGGTCCCAGGAAGCCACCGGCGGTACATAAATATATCCCATTGCATTGCCCATCACAGCTGAGGTAATGTCAGGTTTAATGCAGGTGGGCTTCGGCCCACACTGCATGCCCCAGTCAGACTGGGGTTCTTTAGAAGTGGACACATGGAGTTACAACTCCGTGTGGACCGACAGCATGGGTGGGTCCCAGGAAGCCGTCAGCTTGGCAGCCGTCAGCATGGGTGGGTCCCAGGAAGCCGGTAACGTCAGCTTTAATGCAGGTGGGCTAAAAATGACTAGGATTACAATGTAGGCGCGGGCCCAAAAACATTAGTGTACCAACAGTACTAATGTACCTCAGAAAAATTGCCCATGCCCAACCAAGATGGCAGGTGAAACCCATTAATCGCTTTGGTTAATGTGGCTTAATTTGTAACTAGGCCTGGAGGCGGCCCAGTTATAATAAAAATTGGTTCAGGTGCAAGTTTCAACGCTTTATTGAATTGAGAATTGAAACGTATAAACATTGTTTACAAAAGTTATATGACTGAGCCTTGTGGGCCTAAGAAAAATTGCCCGTTCGGCGTGATTACGTCAGGTTTCAGGAGGAGGAGCAGGAGGAGGAGGATGAATATAATACACAGATTGATGAAGCTAAAAGGTCCCCGTTTTTTATGGTGATAGAGAACGATGCTTCCATCTGCGGGTGCAGCCTACGTATTGTTTAGGTATCGCTGCTGTCCGCTGGTGGAGAAGAAAACTCTGGGGAAATCCAGGCTTTGTTCATCTTTATGATTGTAAGCATGTCGGCACTGTCGGTTGACAGGCAGGTACGCTTATCCGTGATGATTCCCCCAGCCGCACTAAACACCCTCTCTGACAAGACACTAGCCGCAGGACAAGCAAGCACCTCCAGGGCATACAGCGCGAGTTCAGGCCACGTGTCCAGCTTCGACAACCAGTAGTTGTAGGGGGCAGAGGCGTCACGGAGGTCGGTCGTGCGATCGGCTACGTACTCCCTCACCATCCTTTTACAGTGCTCCCGCCGACTCAGCCTTGACTGGGGAGCGGTGACAGTCTTGCTGGGGAGCCATAAAGCTGTCAAAGGCCTTGGACAGTGTTCCCCTGCCTGTGCTGTACATGCTGCCTGATCTCCGCGCCTCCCCTGCTACCTGGCCCTCGGAACTGCGCCTTCTGCCACTAGCGCTGTCGGATGGGAATTTTACCATCAGTTTGTCTGCCAGGGTCCTGTGGTATAGCATCACTCTCGAACCCCTTTCCTCTTCGGGTATGAGAGTGGAAAGGTTCTCCTTATACTGTGGGTCGAGCAGTGTGTACACCCAGTAATCCGTAGTGGCCAGAATGCGTGTAACGCGAGGGTCACGAGAAAGGCATCCTAACATGAAGTCAGCCATGTGTGCCAGGGTACCTGTACGCAACACACGGCTTTCCTCACTCGGAAGATCACTTTCAGGATCCTCCTCCTCCTCCTCCTCAGGCCATACACGCTGAAAGGATGACAGGCAAGCAGCATGGGTACTCTCAGCAGTGGGCCAAGCTGTCTCTTCCCCCTCATGCTCCTCCCCCTCCTCCTCTTCCTCCTCAACGCGCTGAGATATAGACATGAGGGTGCTCTTACTATCCAGCGACATACTGTCTTCCCCGCCTTCGTTTCTGAGCGCAAAGCGTCTGCCTTTATGCTTTGCAGGGAACTTCTCAAGAGGCATAGCAGAGGAATGGTGACGCTAATGATTGCAGCATCGCCGCTCACCATCTGGGTAGACTCCTCAAAGTTTCCAAGGACCTGGCAGATGTCTGCCAACCAGGCCCACTCTTCTGTAAAGAATTGAGGAGGCTGGCTCCCACTACGCCACCCATGTTGGAGTTGGTATTTCACTATAGCTCTACGCTGGTCATAGAGCCTGGCCAACATGTGGAGCGTAGAGTTCCACCGTGTAGGCACGTCGCACAGCAGTCGGTGCACTGGCAGATTAAACCGATGTTGCAGGGTGGCAGCGTCCGTCTTGGACTTGCGGAAATGTGCGCTGAGCCGGCGCACCTTTCCGAGCAGGTCTGACAAGCGTGGGTAGCTTTTCAGAAAGCGCTGAACCACCAAATTAAAGATGTGGGCCAGGCATGGCACGTGCGTGAGGCTGCCGAGCTGCAGAGCCGCCACCAGATTACGGCCGTTGTCACACACGACCATGCCCGGTTGGAGGCTCAGTGGCGAAAGCCAGCAGTCGGTCTGCTCTGTCAGACCCTGTAGCAGTTCGTGGGCCGTGTGCCTCTTCTCTCCTAAGCTGAGTAGTTTCAGCACGGCCTGCTGACGCTTGGCCACCGCTGTGCTGCCACGCCGCGCGACACCGACTGCTGGCGACGTGCTGCTGCTGACACATCTTGATTGCGAGACAGAGGTTGCGTAGGAGGAGGAGGAGGAGGGTGGTTTAGTGGAGGAAGCATACACCGCCGCAGATACCAGCACCGAGCTGGGGCCCGCAATTCTGGGGGTGGGTAGGACGTGAGCGTTCCCAGGCTCTGACTCGGTCCCAGCCTCCACTAAGTTCACCCAATGTGCCGTCAGGGAGATATAGTGGCCCTGCCCTCCTGTGCTTGTCCACGTGTCCGTTGTTAAGTGGACCTTGGCAGTAACCGTGTTGGTGCGGGCACGTACAATGTTGCGGGAGACGTGGTCGTGCAGGGCTGGGACGGCACATTGGGAAAAGTAGTGGCGACTGGGAATCGAGTAGCGCGGGGCCGCCGCCGCCATCATGTTTTTGAAAGCCTCCGTTTCCACAAGCCTATACGGCAGCATCTCCAGGCTGATCAATTTGGCTATGTGCACGTTTAGCGCTTGAGCGTGCGGGTGCGTGGCTGCGTGCTTGCGCTCAAACACTTGCGCTAGCGACGGCTGGACGGTTCGCTGAGAGACATTGGTGGATGGGGCCGAGGACAGCGGAGGTGAGGGTGTCGGTGCAGGCCGGGAGACGGTCGTGCCTGTGTCCTGAGAGGGGGGTTGGATCTCAGTGGCAGGTTGGGGCACAGGGGGAGAGGCAGTGGTGCAAACCGGAGGCGGTGAACGGCCTTCGTCCCACCTTGTGGGGTGCTTGGCCATCATATGTCTGCGCATGCTGCTGGTGGTGAGGCTGGTGGTGGTGGTTCCACGGCTGATCTTGGCGCGACAAACCTTGCACACCACAGTTCGTCGGTCGTCTGCACTCTCAGGGAAAAACTGCCACACCTTTGAGCACCTCGGCCTCTGCAGGGTGGCATGATGCGAGGGGGCGCTTTGGGAAACAGTTGGTGGATTATTCGGTCTGGCCCTGCCTCTACCCCTGGCCACCGCACTGCCTCTTCCAACCTGCCCTGCTGCTGCACTTGCCTCCCCCTCTAAAGACCTGTCCTCAGTAGGCTTAGCAAACCAGGTGAGGTCAGTCACCTCATCGTCCTGCTGCTCTTCCTCCGAATCCTGTGTGCGCTCCTCCCTCGGACTTACTGCAATTACTACTACCTGAGTGATAGACAACTGTGTCTCATCGTCGTCCTCACCCACTGAAAGCTCTTGAGACAGTTGCCGGAAGTCCCAAGCCTCATCCCCCGGACCCCGGGAACTTTCCAAAGCTTGGGCATCGGTCACGACAAACTCCTCCGGTGGGAGAGGAACCATTGCTGTCCATTCTGGGCAGGGGCCCGAGAACAGTTCCTGGGAGTCTGCCTGCTTCTCAGAATGTGTCATTGTAATGGAGTGAGGAGGCTGGGAGGAAGGAGGAGCAGCAGCCAGAGGATTCAGGGTTGCAGCAGTGGACGGCGTAGAACTCTGGGTGGTCGATAGATTGCTGGATGCACTTTCTGCCATCCACGACAGGACCTGCTCACACTGCTCATTTTCTAATAAAGGTCTACCGCGTGGACCCATTAATTGTGAGATTAATCTGGGGACGCCAGAAACGTGCCTCTCTCCTAATCCCGCAGCAGTCGGGTGCGATACACCTGGATCAGGGGCTCGGCCTGTGCCCACACCCTGACTTGGGCCTCCGCGTCCTCGCCCACGTCCTCTAGGCCTACGCCTACCCCTCAGCATGGTGTATTACCAGTAGTGCAGAAACAGAACGCTGTAATTAAATGTGCCGCTTATTGGCCTGTGATTGGAGGCTGACTTCGCTTACGGAACGCATAGCAGAGCCGGGAAAGAATTTTGCGCAAGCCTGTAGTGAGACGTAGGTGCGTATGACTGAGCTAGTGGAATTCACAGCACAGAAGCAGTCAAGTTTCCAAAGGCCACTAGTAGGCCTTAAGTATTTTGCTTCTATTTTTTTTAAAGGCTGAGCTTAGATAGCAGACAGATACTGTAGGCAGCGTATATATGTATACTGTTTCCCTCTGGACGGGATGACGGCGGTGATGTAACGGGCAACGCAGAGCCAGGAAACAATTTTGCGCAAACCTGCAGTAACGCTTAGCTGCGTAATAATTAGGACTACTACCCCCAGCAGAGACGCAGTACACTCAAGACGGTCACAGGCAGCCCAAAGATAGTATTTTTCCCAAATTTGTTTGAAAAAGCCCACTGCCTATATGGACAGTATATCTCTTTCACCTTTCCCACTGTCCCTGCCTCACCAGTACTGGCCCTATACTCTGTACAATGACTGCAGACTGAGAACGCAATGCTCTGCACGCCCGATATACAAAAAAAAAAAATTGTGCAACACTGCTCACAGCAGCCTCAACAGTACTGCACACGGTCAGATGTGGCCCTAAGAAGGACCGTTAGGGTTCTTCAAGCCTAAAATAACTCCTAACGCTCTCCCTATAGCAGCTCCGGCACCAGCAGCACTGTCCCTGAACTATGTCAGAATGCATCTGTGGCGAGCCGCGGGCGGGGCAGATTTAAATACTCGGGTGACATCTGATCTCCCCAGCCACTCACTGCAGGGGGGTGGTATAGGGCTGGAACATCACAGGAGGAAGTTGTAATGTCTTCTCTGTCTTTCTATTGGCCAGAAAAGCGCGCTAATGTCTCAGAGATGAAAGTGAAAGTAACTCGAACATCGCGTGGTGCTCGTCTCCAGTAACGAGCATCTCGAACACCCTAATACTCGAACGAGCACATTCGCTCATCTCTAGTCCCAAGCCATGTGGTGCTTTGTCTATATCCTGGTTTCATCTCTTCTATAAAAAAGGTCTCCTTAGATTCTTCAAGCTGCCTTTCTACAATTTCTCAATGACATAGTAAGTTTTCCAATATGCATATCGTTGGGCTGGAGGAACTACTTGCTGGTGATTGAAGCTGGAATGATAAGTAGCTTCGTATCAGGCTTCTGTACAAAGAGCTTTTAATTTGGCTCTCTGGGGCAATCCCATTTTCCTTCCTATTACTCTTTTGTTAGTGTTATTGGCAGTAGTGCCACTGTTCCTTAACCCTTCACTACCACAGCATGTAAATTAATCGCTAATAGACTAGTCCTTGTGCCTGTAGCATGTGTTGAGAATTATGGCACTGTTCACTGGTGTACTCAAAGCCTTTGGTGGGTTTGGGTTGACGCACTGACAGTCTTATCTTGTACTATGAGAGGGAACTGAAATAATCTATTCCTTGTCAGAATAAAACCCAAAACACAGCACCTTTAGGCCGCAATTACCCGGCCGAGAAAATTGTGCAAGATTTGTGCGTTGCGAGACACACAAATCTTGCATGAACGCTCCATTCTTTTGAATGGTGGTATATACATGAGCAAAATCAGTGAATGTCGTTCCTATCTTTGTCCATTCCCCTGCCCACTTTGTCTATTGTTTTCAATGAGGCTGGAAAACACATTGCACGGCAACCGATGTGCATGTGAGTGCGATGCAACGTTTCTTATTGAAAACATTGCCCCGCAGGAGGATCGCAACTGTACTTAAGTGAAGGGAGATGTTTTTGATACAAAAACGCCTCATATCCAATGGGACAACGCACGTTCCTGAGCCCGATGTCCGACCGAGCTCTACGACACAACAGCCTCAACTAATAGTTGCCGAGCATTAACTGATCAACGATATAGGGGTAGTTTGGGCAATTACTGTCACGTAATGCAGTAATATGCAGCATTGGGGTGGCATGGACCTATAATATATAGAGCACCTTGGAGACTTGAACTTGCAAGATCAGAGTGTAAGACTTAATGTCCTTGGTGGCTTTACTAACGCTAGTCATATTTTGCCAATTCTGGAAAATTTCCTGGCGTTTCAGTTTAAGTTAGCCCTCTAACAGGACCTCAAACCTACTGAGATATCCCAGCACCGCTGATTCTCTCTGCTGGGTGCGGGCATGTTTAAGAGACATTTTGAATTCACTAGTGTAGTAAACTCCTTAGTGACCAAACCTGTTTGCGCCTTAATGATCATGCCACATTTTGGAAATCTGATGTGTCACTTTAACATAGAATAACTCCGTAAAGGTTTTGCGTATCCAAGTGATTCTGACATTGTTTTTCGCCACATATTGTACTTCATTTAAGTGGTAAAAATGGACTGATAGAATTTGTGTATATTTATTAAAAACACCAAAATTGGAAAAATGTTGAAAAAATTGTCATTTTTTTTTCACATTTTCAACTGCAATATCTCAAATATGTGCAAACATACTGTACAAATTTTTGATAAGATATATATTTCTATCTGTTTACTTTATTCTGGACGCACATTGGAAAAATGTCAGTTTTTTTTAACCATTTAAGAGACGTACAAACTTAACATTGATTTTTAATATTTTGAGGAACATTTTCTTTTCCTACACCAAGCTAAGATTGCAAAGGCTCATCGGTGTCAGAATGATAGATACCCCCACAAATGACCCCATTTTAAAAACTACACCCCTTAATGTATTCACTGAGGGGGGTCGTGAGTATTTTTACCCCACAGTTTTTTTCTTCAGGAATTAATGCAATTTAGAGGAGAAAAAAATAAAATGTAAAATACAAGATTTTTTTTCTAAAGTGCACATGGAAATGAGTATTTGAACCTAAAATGGATACCCCCGTTTGTCCTGTGTTCAGAGACATGCCCATTGTGGCCCTAATCTTGTGTCCATATGCACAAAGGGGCCCTAACCGAAAGGAGCAGCTGGTGGCTTTCAGAACAGCCATTTTGCTTCAAAGTGACCCTATTTTGAAAACTAGACCCCTTAACAAATTCATCTAGGGGTGTACTGTGTATTTTGACCCCACAGTTTTTGAATGAATCTAAGCAAAGCAGGAGGAAAAAAATAACGATTTTCATTTTTTTGGCAATTATGTCATTTTTTAAAACCGTTTTAGGTGTATAGCACACACATGAATGAAGACTTGTACCACGAAATGGATCCCCCTGTTTGTCTCGTGTTCAGAAACATATCCATTGTGGCCCTAATATTATGTCTGTATGCACAACGGGGCCCAAAAGGAATGACGCAGCCGGTGGCTTTTAGAACAGACATTTTGCTTGAAGGCATTTAAGGCCCCATCGCCCACTTGTAGAACCCTTCAGCGACCAAAACGACAGAGAAACCCTGCAAATGACCGCATTCTAAAAAGTAGACCACTTAATGCATTCATCTAGGGATGTACTACGTATTTTTACCCCACAGTTTTTGAATGAATGTGAGCAAAGCAGAAGGAAAAAATTACGATTTTAATTTTTTTGACAATTGTGTCATTTTAAAAACATTTTTTTTGTACAGCGCATGTTCGAATGAAGACTCTCACCCCAAAATGGATCTCCCCATTTGTCCCTTGTTCAGAAACATACCCGTTGTGGCCCTAATACTATGACTGTATGCATAACGGGGCCCAAACCGAAAGGCGCATCAAACTTCAACTGTGTCTTAACTTTCGCGATTATCCATTGGTTAACGGTGATTACGTAGCCGGGGACCGTTCACTGAGGCCCTTGGTCACTGCTCCAGGCTCTTGGTCACCTTTAGTAGCCAGGAGCAATGAGACTTTAAATTTCCCAGGCCCTCCACAGCTTCTGCGCTTGCGTCCGCCATTTTGCTGATGAGCACATGCGCCAAAGTTGGGGAAAGGTCCCCGGATAAAGGTCTCGTCGGGGGACATCGCCACAGGCTTTAGGTAAGTTATTTCACTTCCCCTCACGGATCCGATTCGTGATTGGAGGTGAAACTTTAACTCTTTTTACTTTTACGAGATCGCCGTTTTCAATTGGAAAACGGCGATCACGTGACCATGGACCGCATACTCTGAACCCCCGTGAAATCTACGGGCTCTTGGCTTTGTTTGGTAGCCAGGAGCAGGGAGATTTTAAATTACCCTGGCAATCTGCAGCTTTTGCACATGCGTCCGCCATCTTGGCAGCGGGCATGTGCGCAGAAGCCGTGGTGACGTCCACAGGTAAATCCAGGGCCTAAGGTACACTATTTCATCTCCCCTCACGGATATGATCCGTGAGGGGAGATGAAACGTAAACTTTTTTTTTTTTTTTTACTTTACATGATCGCTGTTATCCATTGGATAGCAGCGATCATGTGACGGGAACCGCATACAGCGGCTCCTGGTGACATCTCTCTGCTCTCGGCTACATATGGGAGCCAGTAACCAGAGAGATTTTAAATTTCCCGCGGCGCGTGCACAGAAGGGCATATGACGTCTGGCGAGCATGTGCAGAAGGCGCCGACAAGGCCCTGGAGGCCGGGACATCACGGAGAAGGCGGGTGAGTACTTTCAGCTGCCCTGATGGATCCGAACCATCAGGGCAGCTGAATTCTTTAACTTTTTTTTTTACTTTTTCATTGCCTTTTAGATGATTACTTTTTCATTGACTTTTAGACGATCTCCGGCATTTGTTAAATGCCGGCAATCATGTGAACGGGGGAGGGGACCCGCGACCCGGAATGGCAGCTCCAGGTGCATGGAGCTGTCACGTCCTCAGTTTGCAGGGCCTTGATCCCTGCTGGAAACATGTTTTTATGTCCTCAGGGATTAAGGCCCAGCAAGCTAGGAGGTAAAAAGACAATGGGCTGGTCACTAAGGGGTTAATATTCGTATATACCTAAGATGGGTCCATCAGAGGAAGTTTCCCACCTCTCCCCAATATTTAATGCTTTCTTTTCATGACTGCACATTTGACCTACAACTCCAAGAAATGATAAACCACATTCGCTCATCCGCGATCATTTTAGCGATAATGTGCGTGTAAATGGGCGTGGGGCACCCGCATATCGGGCACTTTTTGCTGATCATTAAAATCAAGCTGACCTAAAAATCATTGCTCACTTTTATCAGTAGTTCTCCACAGGGAGAGTGCTAATAGCATTGTTTCCCGTGGAGAACAAAGGATCTGAGCGCAGATAATAGCCTTGGGCTTTTAGCTGCATTCAGTAAAAGCTTCATTTGCATACATAATTGGTATTTAAGTAGCTGAGCAGCTACTTAAATACCAATTACTTTTTATGCAAAATAATCGCTCAAAGCTGTTGCTCAAACTGTCCTTTAAGCGATCTTTGAGTGATAATGTGTAAATGGGCCTTAAATGTTCAAGCATAGTGAGGAATAATTGTCCTACGTTTGTAAACTATTATATCTATTTACAAAGGATGATATCTATATACAAAGCATAAAAATTACAAGTTACGATATATCATTGGCTACACATTGGTTTACTTATTACCAGACAAATCATTAGGAAGTGGACTTATCTGAGCTAGCAACTGGGGAAGCCAAAACAGTGCTATGACAAAATATGTTCTCCAGTAGAGCAACCGGTATGACACATCCTCATCCCGTCTCCAAAGCTTCCATACCATCAGAAAGTCCAATGCTTCTAAACCCTATCCTGTCTTTTATATATATTGCTTGAATATTTGCATTGCGTATATCAATGCATAGAGTTGTTTGTCCGAAAAGGTCACAATCTGAAGTGACCATTCCTCAAATAGAACCAGATCAGACAAACAAAACTGATTCCTAAAACAAGCACAACAATAATCTCCAAATATACATAAAGGTCCTTTTACAGGCAAAGATTATCTTTCAACCAGCTGAAAGATTGAAAGATTTAACGATCTATTTGCATAAAGTGTTAATGGCCATTTAACATTTTATCATCTTCATTTGCATGTAAATGGACCTGCAGGAGTTGTTTGCAGAGCCCAGTATTTGTTTAAACACACTCCCAGCTGTGCAAACAGCTGCCGACACATTCCACTGTTCTCCTTGCGGCAAGTATAAACGTGCCGTGGGGAGAACATCCTGCAGTCTTTTGAAAGATAACTAAAAGGCATTCAAATGTAATGTATTTGCTCAGTCTTTCAGTGACTGAACAATGGATTTTAAGTGAACGATACCTGCGTTTACATGTAACTATTATCGCTAATTTTCGGCCACTTGGAAGAATTTTGAGCGATAATCTTTTTGTGTAAAAGCGCCTTAAGGCCCCTGTTCAGTCTTAAGAGGATGATAGATTTGCATGAGTAATTAGACAATAGAATCACAAGACACTATAGACAATGGTGATACTATGTCTAGATACGAACAAGGTTCCAGCAAGTCTTTAAGACTCAGTTATGCAATCCTTATAATTTATACATTGAACATTCATGACTGTTCGAATACAAGATGGGAGGTTACAAATAGCCAATTACATTTTCACCGCACTGTTTTATATGGAAATGGTGGTCTAATGTACACCTCTTAGTCCTTTTTTTTAACCCCTTAGTGACCACCCCATCGCCATCTTACATCCTAGCCTGCTGGGCTTTAATCCCAGAGAACGTAAAACATGCTTCCTCAAGGGATTAAAACCCTGCAGGCTCTAGACATGACAGCTCTATGCTGTCGGTTACTGGAGGTAGTCGACATCCTGGAGCTGTCATTCTGTGCCACGGCCGATCACGTGAAAAGTTAAAAGACAGTTGAAGTTTGATGCTCCGTTCGGTTTGGGCCCCGTTGTGCGTCCTGACAGAAGATTAGGGCCACAATGGGTATGTTTCTGAACACTGGACAAACGGGGGTATCCATTTTGGGGTGGAAGTCTTTACTCATATGTGTGTTGTACAAAAAAAAACTATTTTTAAAATGACACAATTGACAAAAAAGCAAAAATCGTAATTCTTTTTCTTCTGCTTTGCTAAGATTCATTCAAAAACGGTGGGGTCAAAATACGCAGTACACCCCTAGATGAATTCGTTAAGGGGTCTAGTTTCCAAAATGGGGTCATCTTTGGGGTTCTCTGTCGTTTTGGCAGCGCAAGGGCTCTACAAGTGAGCAATGGGGCCTAAAACGCCTTTAAGCAAAATGTCTGTTCTGGAAGCCACCGGCTGCTCCTATCGTTTTGTAACTCCGTTGTGCATATGGACAGAGGATTAGGGCCACAATGGGTATGCTTCTGAACATGGGACAAACAGGGGTATCCATTTTGGGGTGCAAATCTTCATTTTCACATGTATTATAGAAAAAAAATCCTGTCTTTAAAATTACATATTTGCAAAAATATTAAAACTGCGGGGCCAAGATACTCCAGACAGCCTTCAGTGAATATATTAAGGGTTTTTTAAAATGGGGTGATTTGAGGGGGTATCTATCATTCTTACACTTATTACCCTTTTCATTCTCTAAATGGTCAAAAAAAAGAAATGGGAGTCCAGAATAAAGTAGACAGATGGAAATATATATATACTCACACACACATACATATATATATATATATATATATATATATATATATATATATTTGCACATATTTGAGATATTGCAGTTGAAAATGTGAAAAAAATATGATTTTTTTTTTTCTTCAAACCTTTCCCAATTTTGACGCTTTTAATAAATATACACATTCTATCAGTCTGTTTTTACCGCGGCCCCTGGGATTCAGTGCTGCAGCCCATTGTGATTGTTTTTACAAATGATATCACAGGAAATCAGGTGACCCTTCAGACAATAAGAAGCTGCGGCATCACTTTCCTAAACTACTGGCATCATGGCTGTCTGGATGGGAGCGCCAGTTTGATGCTGCAGCCTGTCATTGGTGCAGCGGTCACCTGATTTCCTGTGACATCATCTGTCAAAACAATCCCTGGCATCCTGGCACTCACGGAGGGGTAAATATATTACAATTTATTATTTTAATGTAGGCAGCCATATTAAAGTTGCGTTGTCCAGTGTGGTCCCCTTTAATGTGTACATAAGTTCGTTTTGTAATATATAGACATTCATTAAAGGTGATAAAGCTTTGAAAATAGAATAAACTAATAGAATTTATTTTATAAGGTGTATCATGAATTTATTTTATAAGGTGTACCCCAAAATTGTACCAATAAACACTACAGTACAGCTAGCCCCGCAGTGAACAAGCCCTCATATGTCAATGGAAAAAACTAAAAAAGTTCTGGCATTTGCAAAGTGGAGATGAAAATCCCCCCAAATTTTGGCGTCCTTAAGTACCAAACTAGGCCGCGTCCTTAAAGGGTTAAAGGTGTTCTAAATCGGGTTTCTCATTCTGCTAAGTGCAAACTGTAATAGTCTCCCTTCTCTGTTTTTTGTGTTGCTCATCCTGTCAATATTTCTGTGCTGTGTCCTGCGTGACTTTCAGCGCTCACTAATAGAAATGGTTTGCTAGGTCCCAGCTTTCCTCTAGCTGCCAGGGTTGTTGATGTTTATCTTGGATTACATTTTTTTGCAAATGGTTGTACATGACCTAGCTATATGAACCTGCACACTCTGCCTACTACACTGTCTTCTCTGTATATTTTAGCTGAAGAAGAAGAAGTGGAAAATGTTGATGTTTCCAGTCTGCCTGAAGAGGTGCTGCGGAACATTGAAGCTGACAGTTACTGGTGCATGAGCAAGTTACTTGATGGCATTCAGGTAAATTGATTCCCCCTGTCCTCGTGCATTTATAACTGATTTATTTCATGAGTGTGGGCTACTGCTGGGACTCTGGGAAAGAAAGTGTAAGCTGAGAAATAAGCACATTTGGGAAAACCTGCTCCATTGAGGAAATCTGTCTGCGTTCTATCATTGCAGCTGGCTTATAAAATGACAAATGTGTTCTTACACTGTAACAGAGCCGGGGCTCGAACCCCTGGATATTCCTTGCAGTCTCTAGGTATTACGGTAGTAAGAATGGCAGTCAGTTGCCATCCATGTGACAGTTTGTTCTAAGTAATTTCAGTTTAGGTTTAAGGGCTCATGCCCACGAGCAACGCAGGATACGCCCGTGAATTTATGCCACGGGAGTACCACGATTAAAAAACAAAAAAAGTTCCTGTGAGTGATCGCGGATTTCCGTGGTCTTCATTAAAGGGGTTGTCCCGAGGCAGCAAGTGGGTCTATACACTTCTGTATGGCCATAATAATGCACTTTGTAATGTACATTGTGCATTAATTATGAGCCATACAGAAGTTATAAAAAGTTTTTTACTTACCTGCTCCGTTGCTGGCGTCCTCGTTCCCATGGAGCCGACTAATTTTTGGCCTCCGATGGCCAAATTAGCCGCGCTTGCGCAGTCCGGGTCTTCAGCAGTCTTCTATGGAGCCGCTCGTGCCAGAGAGCGGCTCCGTGTAGCTCCGCCCCGTCACGTGCCGATTCCAGCCAATCAGGAGGCTGGAATCGGCAGTGGACCGCACAGAAGAGCTGCGGTCCACGAAGACGGAGGATCCCGGCGGCCATCTTCAGCGGTAAGTATTGAAGTCACCGGACCGCCGGGATTCAGGTAAGCGCTGTGCGGGTGGTTTTTTTAACCCCTGCATCGGGGTTGTCTCGCGCCGAACGGGGGGGGGGGTTTAAAAAAAAAAAAACCCGTTTCGGCGCGGGACATCTCCTTTAAGGCTATATTTATGGAGACCTCACGCAGCGTAAATCCACGGAAAATAGAACATGCCATGTTTTTTTCCTGATCGTGGAATTCCACATGTGAGCATTGGCAGGCAGAAAGCTATTAGGTTCAATAGAACCTAATAGCTGTGGAATTCATGCCTAGTTTTCCGCAGTGGGAAACGTGTAGCGATTCCGTCCATGTGCATTCACCCTTAGAGTACCTATTCCATTGGAAAATTCACCTGACATCACATCAAAGTAGCATATGCCTCTTATGTAACTGGATCCTAAACCGTGACAACACCCCAAGGTGTTGAGTTAGAAATATTCTCTGCGCCTCGGCAGTCGTTTGTTTTATCTAATTCCTTTAAACTAAAAAAATGCAGCAACATTGTGTATTGTCTTGATTAACAAATATCCTGCTTTAGTGTATAGAATTGCTATGTTCATGATTGAGGCATCTTCTTCACAGCACCTTGTATGTTCCTCAAGAGGCTTCTGACATGCAGAGAAGTGCAAGCTTGCACAGCCATGGCTGATGGAGGGATGATGGAGAGCAGTATTGAGGAGAAGACTCGGGTACATAGGCTAGAGGTTTTAGAGAAGGGAAGGAGACGAAGCGTGATTTACAAGGAATGCACACCTAGAACAAAGCCTTCGGCTTTACATAGAGGCATGTGAGTGAGTGCAGAAAACAATGCCGAATTTGAGTAAATAACATGATCCAGTTGCATGCCCTGCAAGTACCATTTGCTAATCTGCGCGGGGGAGCGGTTGAGTAGCGGCTGTCAGCAGGAGGGAGCGGGGGGGAGAGAGGGAGAGAGAGATTTCCCCTCCGTTCCACTCCACTTTCCCCCGCAGCTCCCTGCTCGCTGCCGGCACCCGAACCTTCCGTCTCGAGCGGGCAGGTACTCGCTAAAGGCAATGCTCGCTCGAGCAATTGCCTTTAGTGAGTATACTCGCTCATCTGTACTTGTGACTTTTACATTGCAACCCTTAGTTTTTCCAAAATGTGGGCGGTGCTTAGTGGAATCTCACTGCCAACAGATTAATATAATTTACGCCAGGAGATGGCATAAACAATGATACAAATCTGCACGATCTCATATGGTGGCTGCCACAGATTTGATTTTCTAGTGCACCATATGTATAGGTGTATACCTCTTAATAAATTTGGCATCTATTACTCTGGTGCACAGCCCCACTTCACAGTTTTAGAAGCACTGATGCACAGATTGTCTGTTGGGGACAACAAGAGAAGTAAGGCTGCGGGCTACAATTTCAGTCAGTAGCTGCAGGTGAGTAAGTATTGCAATTGTCACAGTCACCGTCACATATTTGCATCTCCAACACTAAAAGAACAACACATTCCCACTTTTATGAGTGTGAATATTATATGTATTGTCATAGGCCAGCCAGATATTAGGAAAAAAGTATTGTGACTTCAAGCTCGGGAAACTGGACACAACCCTCAATATTGGAAATGTAGAAAGTATTCTTTTATTTAGTTTATAAACCTATGCACACAGGTCCGTTGCTTTCTTGTGTATTATAAGTCCGGCCATGTCTCTTCTTGGCACCTCAATGCTATTCCAATCTCCTAAACATCACACAATGATTAAACTGCAGACATCAAGATTCAGGGTGTAAAGTGTGTGCACATAAAAGTGTGCCTTTGCTTTACATAGATTGCCCTAAAGCTATTGTCGGTTGCAATAAGTGGCTTCTAAAGAGCCAGTAACTCATTCTGTCTGGCTTGCAACCTGCTGCCAGCTCTACAATATAGGAAAAGAGATATCCTTTGTAAGTAATATACAATGTCACGTACTAATGGTATCTGTGATTGAATCTATCACCGGCTGCAGCATAATGGTGAATACACAATGTTTACTACTTTACTCTCACTGCCATCTTACAATGACACACTACAGTGTACATGCTTAGTACAACACAATGCATTGTAAATGAAGGGCATAGATGAAAACACACGTGTATTTCTAAAGGTTTTTATTTCCTTATATATGTTACACATTTCTACTATTCTTTGAGAAAAAAAGTACATATACCTAAAGTCAAAATTCAAGCACCTACGGTAGAAGTTGTTGTCAGAATCGAATAAAACTTAGTGTTAGTGTAATGGTGATATAAGTGATTACAATTCAGAACAAATGGATAATTTTTTTTGGAAAACTGAACACCTTAAGGGAGACTCTAGTAGCCTTTTTGGCCATTTCTGGCTAGATGCAAGATGTGATACAGGCGGGCATGAAGCCTTACAGGTTTTTGTATGGTGTGCTGCGGCATGTCAGTCTAAATTTACTGTAACTGAGCCTCTAGATCATGCAAGCTTGTATGCTCTCGAAGTTTGTGTTCCAGATAGCCCTATCCCATACATGTTCTATTCATGATAAACCTGGTGACTGGGCAGGCCACAGAAGTGTAGCCATGTTGTAGAGGAATTCCTGT
This sequence comes from Eleutherodactylus coqui, assembly GCF_035609145.1. Taxonomy (NCBI): domain Eukaryota; kingdom Metazoa; phylum Chordata; class Amphibia; order Anura; family Eleutherodactylidae; genus Eleutherodactylus; species Eleutherodactylus coqui. The sequence continues at coordinate 168,109,479 of NC_089838.1, read as the reverse complement.
GACACCCTTGGAAGCCCTGCCATGAGAAGTGCAACACGTGTGACTGTCGTATGCAATGGACTCTCAGAATATTACACCAACAGTGGGGGCGGTGTGCTGCTCAATAGCAAAGGTAGAATTGAGGCGCTTTACCATTAGGTCTCCAGACATGAACACGGCCGTCGTCAGTGCCGATACTAAACCTTAATATCTTTGCTGAAGACAACCTGGTTCCATAGCAGACCAGTTTCGTAGTTCACAACACCACTGCATACAAAGGTGATAGTGGTGTTAAAGGCAGTACATGTAATGGGTGCCGTGAGACGAAATGTCCTTCAGCCGGGCACAAGAAATACTTACGACAGGCACAGGGGTCTGTAATGATGACTCCGCCTGTCTTTGATTGGTAGACAATGAAACAGTTGGAGCAGCTCTTTCTTGTTGGATGATCAGATAATCCTTTCTACTGGTAGTCTGTCAAGGGTGTCCTGAGCCCAGTCACCTTGTGTGTGTGCCCTCATGCATCCAATGACCCCAACACCACCCAACAGTCTGGTCAGAACAGCCCAGGTGGTGGGTAATTCGTTGATACAACCATCCAGCTTCTCGCATTCCAATAATGTGCTACCTCGCAAACTCTGTTAGCAAAAATTTCTTTGATTACATCATAGAGGCATGGATATTGGTCAAGAAGCACTACACAAGCGGAAAAAGAGGGTCACTACACACAAGTAGCCTTTTATATGCAAAGAGTGGAACTGCTTTTAGGGCCTCTGTTAGCAAGACTCTTCATCTAATCACACCATAACTCTAATTATTTGCCTATCTGTCTGAGATGTAACTGCATGCAGAGTTTTGCAGCAAAACAAAAACTCCTTCTTTGTGCTTATTATCATTTTTTTTTACAAAGAGTGTATTTTAGGCATGCACTATAGCACCTTTGACAACCTACCAGTTGTTTTTCTTTCGGTGTTCTCTTTTTACTACCCTTTGCCCTGTAAAGGCCTTCGTAAGGGTGTTTCATCTACAAAGGACATGCTGGGCTAGAACTTGCAGACATGCACAATAATTGCTTACAGTGCTGCGGTCAAAACAAACTAACAAATAATAAATGAGAAGTCTTTACCTAAATATGTAACGAATGAGGGAGAGGGACCTGCCTCAAATGGCAGACTGATCGCGTCGATAGATGCAGGCCTGCACTCATTCCTGTGACTTAAGTACTACTACTTGGTGAAACAGATAAAGGACAAAACAAAATAAAACACAGCACTTAGCTTTAGTAGAATAAGCTGCAGCACACAGATCCGTCCGGAGTAAGGAACAGTGGACACCACGTTGTCCACGGGAGCTGCTAACTGCCAGCTCAGACAGCGAGCAAACGACAATTTACAGCACTTTAAAGGGGTTGTCTCGCGAAAGCAAGTGGGGTTAAGTACTTCTGTATGGCTATATTAATGCACTTTGTAATATACATCGTGCATTAAATATGAGCCATACAGAAGTTATTCACTTACCTGCTCCGTTGCTGGCGTCCCCGTCTCCATGGCTCCGTCTAATTTCAGCGTCTAATCACCCGATTAGACGTGCTTGCGCAGAAGGGTCTTCTCCCTTCTAGTCGGTTCGAGCACGAGTGGCGTTCTGGCTCCGCCCCGTCATTTGTGCCGATTCCAGCCAATCAGGAGGCTGGAATCGGCAATGGACCGCACAGAGCCCGCGGTGCACCATGGGAGAAGACCCGCGGTGCATCGTGGGTAAAGATCCCGGTGGCCATCTTGGAGGAAAAGAAGGAAGAAGTTGGAAGAAGAAGGATTCGGGTAAGTAAAATTATTTTTTTAATTTCAACACATCCCTTGGGTTTGTCCTGCGCTGAACGGGGGGCCTATGCAAAAAAAACAAAAAAACGTTTCGGCGCGGGACAACCTTTAACTTCCTAATCATCCCATTTAAATAGCTAGCTAATCATCTACAGAACTGTGCACATTGTGTCACAACTACTAAGCAAGAAGGTGCAGAACCATGTCTAGAATCCGCACCGGACTCCTTCAACCTGGCAGCGATCCCAGGACTGCTGCAGGAAAGAGCTAGTACACACTACTGCTAATTATTTCTGTTAGTCTGGGAAGTTACATTGCATAGGGGTGCACTTACTTTTGCAGTTAGCAATGAATAATCGAGTTGTAACCCCTTTACTTTTCCCTTTTTTAGGACCTAAAGAATGGTTTGCCAGATTTCATGTTTGTACGACAGCGGGAAGTTAGAGAATTAGTGGCGTCAGTCAGTGAGGGTTTAAACACAAACAACACATATATGTATATATATGATGGCTAACGTTCATAACGGAGCCATAGCAGCTATGCTGGATTTTTTTTTCAAACACAGACTATGCTATTCTTGCCTTCAAAAATATTGTAACCCTAGTCAAATATGCCCAATAAAAACACTAATATGAACAGAGCCCAAGTAGTAGTTACCCTTTCTTGACTAAGGGTCATTGATGCTCCTATATCCAGGTCACATTCTACATTCCCATCTTCACAAAAACTGTTTTATTTTTTTCATCGATAGGGCTGTGTGATGATTTGTTTTTTGCTGGGCTACCTGTAGTTTTTATTGGCACTATTTTGGCGGTTCATACAACTTTATCACTTTTTATCCAATTTGTTTTTGGAGACAGTGAAACGAAAAAAAGCACAATTCTGGCATTACATTTTTTTTCTGATGGTGTTCACCATGTGGGATTAATATTGTGATATTTTGTAAAAACAAGACCTTATTTTTATTTTTTGTTCTAATTGAAGTCTTTTTAACATTTCTTAGTTGTTTGATCGCTTATACTGTATACTGCAATACTGTGGTATTGCATTATACTGTATTATAGGCTGCCTATTAAAGACATTACACAGACACGTTTTAATAGTCAAACAATCATGGCAGTCCTGGGGGCCTTCAGAAGGCCCCAGGTTGCCATGACACCTAAACAGCACCCATCAGTACCCCTTTAATCTTATCGCGGCATCTATATATGCCCTAACTTCGCAGAGTATGTGTGTGTTCAAAAGGGGTTAAGGAGTGTATTCCTGTAATTGTCTGTGGTTAAAAAGGCTCTTGCATTATTCAGCTATCTTTCCAACAAATACAGCAGGGAATCATTTTTATGACTTCACATGGCTCAAAAAATTGTAAAGAATGTCCATACTGGCTCTTCCAGAATTAATAACTTCAGTCACACATCAAGCCATTATGCTCTTACATACTTTGACAAGGTTGAATTTTCCCAAGTGCAAAGGAATACTCACTATGGCCTCCAGCAATGTAGTGGATGCATAGAACCCAAGTAACCTGACGCAGGCCAATTTGGCCACCATTCATGTGTTATCCATCAGGGTTGCCATTTTTTACTGCATAGAATAACACAGCAGAGAGGGAACTGCAACCGTGTGCATCATAATATTAACCATAAATATGTACTTTTGTGTTGTGACACACCTGAACAATCCTAAGGTGTGTGAAGTTTGAAATACCCCAGCCCAAATATTTTCCATGTAGAGGCATCTGGTAAAAATAGGTATATCATTCACTCTACTTTTTTCAGTGGCATATGGGTTAAGGACTTTCATTGTTGCCATCAGAGATTCTATTGGTATATTCTTCAGATATACGCTGCAAATGCAGTATATAAGGAACCTTAGCTGAGAGCCCAGTGCCCTTAGTAACTACTGTGACAACACAGGAATAGTTTCCAGTTCAATTAAGCCTGGCATAATAGATTTTGCTTACAAAGCTGTAATAACGGCCTGTGAATTCCAGGTTTACATGGGCCTTTGGGCAAAAGGATCTCAGTGGACCCCTTTGTAGTGTGTCATACCAGCATTACATGTTTCTTTTTATACTTTAACTTTTTTTTATTCTTCCGTCAATGTAGATCTATGTGGTCTAGTTTTTTGGACACATAATATAGCCTATACCCGTCTTTCATAATGAAAAGTTAAAAAGAAAATGTATCGTAGTAGAGTGGGGAATAGCTAAAGGCTCCTGGGTCTTGATGCAAAAGTTTGGATTCTCACCCACTGGTCATGGTTGCACTCAAAACTCATCCTTCTCCAGGTAGCAATAAGGGGCTCAGTGTTCCCTCAATGTTAAGGCAGCACTCACCTGTCCCGTGACCTGACAAGCCAGGGGCTTCTCCATATGCTGCAGCTAATCCTGCCCTGTACCTGCTCTTCTTGTGGGCTCTGCTGCATATGTGCTATGCCGTACTTGAGTTCATTTTACACCTTTAGCTGCCACAGAACGGAGTACTGGTACTCCTGCACCATTCCCTAATCTACGAGGTCCTGCAGGTAGCAAATACTATTCCTTGGCCACCGTAACTCCTGTGCCTGTATGGTCTGATCAGTGGTCTGCAATCATGACCAGATGATTGTGATTCATTGTAGGTATACTCATTTGCACAAGGAAAGACTAAAAGCAATGTGATGAAACTGACAGGGAGGAGACACAGATTAGATACTAGAAAAAACTGACAGTGAGGGTGATCAACGAGTGGAACATGTTACCACGGGGGGTGGTGAGTTCTCCGGTATTGTTGTATCTTGTAACCACCAGGAAGTACTGGTGGAGACAAGAGTGACAAGCAGGTGACTCCCCCTGTAGCTAATTGGCTGCACAGCTGGCGGCTGTTCAGGTCTTGCAAGGGCACTAAGCTTCTCCCACAGCAGCAGAATTGGGAGCATGGGCGGGGCCAGCACATGTACAGCATTCACAGCCAGCGTTGGCAGGGGAGGACAGCGGCTAACCTGTGAGTGGTGCAGTGCTGGCGTTGGGAGCACATGCACACCATGCAGAGCCACCGTTGCGAGGGGAGGACATGGGGAAACCTAGCAGCGGTGGCACAGGATGCAGAGGCTGCGCCGGCAGGGGAGGACAGCGGCGGCAGGACATGGGCAGTCAGAGTCGCCAGGAGAGGCACAGGCGTCCAATATCCCTGAAGTGCTGCTGCGCCGCCAGGAGACACACAATGCCAGTGTCCCTAGAACACCCGGATCAGTGAGGCCGTGGAGGCAGTGTTGTTTACTGGTTGCCATGGGAAGATGGTAGGGATACGGCTGCAGCAGGCACACTCCTAGCAGATGCGTGTGTAGAGATTGTTGTGTGGCCAAGGACAATTAGGCTTAGGGGTCGTGTTCATGTTAGGCGCAGATTATTAACACTAAATGCTTGCATGTTACCCCTGTAACATGGAAGTATTTACAGCTACTAATCTACACCTAACATGAACACAGAACTCTAACTGTCCTTGGCCAGGCAACAATCTCTACACACGCAGCTGTTAGGACCTTACAGAAGTCACCCTATCGGGAGCTAGGGGTGTGACGGGCGTTCCTGCTTCCATGCTCTGTCAAACCTCTAGCGTCCAGTGGTGACAAGATACAATAATACTGAGTTCTCCTTCAATGGAAGTGTTCAAAGAAAGGCTGGACAAATATCTCTCTGGGAGGATTTAGTGAATCCTGCACTGAGCAAGGGGTTGGACCAGATGACCCTGGAGGTCCCTTCCAACGCTACTATTCTATGAGTCTAGGTGGAGACTGACGAGCTGGTCACCCAGCCAAGAAAATTACTACTCAAACCAGCCAAACAATGGAATCCCTGCCCCCCAATATCTCTTGAAGTTAATGCACTTCTGGGCCGCTAGACAAGGCCCTTCTGTAAGGCCACTACACTGGGTCTGTGTAGCCCATTGATGCAGTTATGGTCTAGAGAATATCAGTGAGGCACAGTGGGGCCGAGCTTGCTGGGTGCTGGCACCAGCTCTTTGTGAATGGCTTAGTGTTATCAACATGTAGCCAATACCCATTACAGTTGCACTTTCATATTCATAGAACTGTGTTATAATTGTGTGTAAAACAATACAACAAACTGCTATTAGCATTTACCTTAGCTGAATGGCTTTAGTAATCTGAGGTATTCCAATACTGTAAAATGAAGCTTAAATTACCATTTAGAAAAATGTAGCTCTGTGGCTTGACTGATGACTAGACCTTTCTCCAACAGGCCATTAACGTGATATGTGTAGCCGGCATAGCATAGTTGCTTGACTCCCTGATCATGCACTCTTTTACTTTATGTTGCTTTACGTTAGAAGAGGTAAATGAGTAATTATTGCATAAAGCGTGCTTTCAACATTTTTGCAACGCTTGCAGTTCATTGCTACTAGTTTGCTGCCGAATTGTTAGTCAAGGTCCTTTGAAAAATAAAAGGTTGGCATTCATCTATATTTTCAACCAATAAACCTCTGGTCTCATCATAAAATGATTCAATATGTTATTGACAACACCAACAAAGTAAAATTATAATGACATTGAGATCTTTATTTTGCTGCACTTTAAAGAAAAACAGTCATTCATCTTTTACACTGCTTGCATTGATTGAAGATTGTCTTACATGACAAGAGCCTATATAATAAATTAATATTGTCCTTGGTAAAATCATGTAGCTAATAAACATAACTGTGAAGGGCTTTCTTTTGGGTGGGCACAAAGGTTATATATTTTATTTTTGTCAGCATTGGCTTTCTCTCCTTTTTGTCTTTTAGTCCCTCCAAGTTTACAGTTTATATATTTAAGTTGTTAGTTTCATGGAGGTTGTGCCAAGATATAAAAGTATCCCCATTCACAAGATAGGAGATAATATTATGACTGGTGGGGGTCCAACCACTGTGATCCCGACTGAACCTGAAAGCGGGGGCTTTGAATGTTTTCACTTGAATGGAGTGAAGGTCACGTATGTGCACCATCGCTCCATTTATTTCAATGAGGAGATTGCTGATTGCTTGTACTTAGCAATTTCTGACACACTTGTTGAAATGAATGGATCAGCAACACACGTGCATAACCTCAGCTTCATTCAGGTAAGGACCTTCAGGACCACCTGTTCACAGGACTGCTGGGGGTCCCAGTGGTCTGATCCCACCCACCTGTGGTTAGCAGATAACTTTGTGTCTTAGCACAACCCCTTTAAATAAAAATGTCTCATGCTCTACTGTTATACCTCATGTCAAGTGTGGGGAACATGCATAAACATTAACAAGGATCCTTGCTCTGAGCTGCTGGCTACATCAGGTTGCAACCTATACATATTTGGTATCCTTGATCCCTGTTTTAAAGATATGTTTCCATCTCAGCCAAGCATGGCTGTGATGAAAACATCACTTGTGTACAAAGTGGCTGGGAGGATGGCAACAGCCGAATGGGGCTGTGCTATGTTTTTTCTATAACTCCCACAGAAGTCAAACGGCATAGCACAGCGAGCTAGGTCTTTTCCGCACCTCCCAAGTTAGATAAACAGTGTAGCTTGCTTGTGCTATGCATGTTGCATAACTTCGTAACTGCTATGGGAATTACAGAAGCAGTATAGTGCTTGGTCATTTCTTTATGCTCCAGCCACTGTATACAGTTGGGTCAAGGGGCAGTGTGAGGGCTACAACTCAAGATGGTCCCACTTCTGAGACCTGTAGTTATGACTTCATACCATATATTGTGGATTCAATGGTTACTGCAACTTCATTAGAATACGAAATGAAAGAAAGGAAAATTAAAGTTTCTCCTGCATAATTATGACGAATCAAACTAATTTGTTCCTTATTGATTCTATAAGAATGGCTAATGTATCCCGCCAAAAAGACTATAAAAATAGAATATGGAAGAACAAAAAATCCCTGTACAATGTGCAATAATGACTTTCTTCTAAAATGGTTAAAAGAGGTGTGAGCATATATATATATAGTCAATAATTATGAAAAATATCCTATGGCCACATAAGAACAAATTGGTTGGGAAAGTAAAGCAGAAAAATATTTACTGATGAATTGAACTATGTTTTACGATAAGGAAAATGATCTTGAAGTTATTTTGCCAGCTTGTTTATGATCGCGCTATGCTTTGTTTACTTTAATAGCTACAAGTATGGCTGAATAATACCGATAATTAGAATCTACCATCTGTGTACCTGTCCTAGCAGAAACGATCATGGTTTTCTCCCCTTTGATCAGGTTAAACAGGGTTCTATGCAGCATCATTACAATCTAGTATTGATTTCTCTTTAGTGCTGTGAGTTAACCAAATGCACATTATTAAATGTTGTTCCATTTACTTGGCCTAATGAGCTCAAGACTTAAAAGATTTTTTTTTGTGCTACTGAGGCATTAGTAAATTGGTACAACAGCAGTCAGAGTATAAAGCCTTGCTGACGGACTTCTGTAAACTTTCTCTTCTACTAGGTATTTTGTACTTTCCACTCAGGCCTGTGTATGGCTGCACATATGCAGTTCTGTTAATTAGTAATAGAATAATGAAATCTGCACATTTTTAGCGTTCAGTCGAAATATGGACATTTAAGAAAGGCGTAGAGCTCTAGAGATTTCATAATTGGGCACTGCTAACTATAGAGGCATTCACCGAGTTCTTTATTAAACTTTTGAGAAAAGTGTTATACTATCAGTATATTAAAACTTGAATGAAAAGTGCTTGTACTGAAATATCTTACACGGATATTTAGAAACCGGAAATAAAGTACCTAACATTCATGTGGACATGCCTAAAATCTTCTGCTGCCCAAGGGTATGAACTGCCAATTTCTGTAGTTGGCTTAAGGTCCCTTTTAGACCAGATTTTTGGGGAACTGTTGAACAGCTTGGTTTCAATGGGATCTGATTTTGCTGCTGGTGCAAAATGGACTCTTCCCACATGGACCCATGTTACCAATGTTTGAAAGCAACTATGGGGACTTTTGAAATGCAGAAGGAAAGGAAGTTTGATTTGAACCAAAAAAAAAAAAACACAAGTTTTTTCAGTTTGCAAAGTGTCATCTTGGTGATCTGCCTTTAATATGGTAGATGCATTCCTCTACACAACGATTTTTTTCCCTCTAAACATCAGTTATGCTTGACAGTACATTACGTTTGAATACAAGTATTCACATCATGTGCAATTTGTTTTTATGATATAAAATTATATTTAAGCGCCAGATGCACAATTTACACAGATGCCATCATGCACTGCTGGAGAAGAGCAACAAATCATAAATCATACAAGTCAAGATTTTCTACTTAAAAAAAAAAAAGTATAAGATATTCAAATATATCATTGTGCTTTGTTAACCACCGAGGATAGAATGATTTCAACTTATTAAAAGCATAAAATATCATAATTGGACCTTTTAAGTCTAGAAACTTATTGGAACTCCATCATTATTTGTTGCTAAGCAGATGGGGTTCTGTTTTAGAAGGTTAATAGAAATCAAAGTACTAGAGCTCATGGGGAATAGACTCGTAAATGAATCAGATATATAAAGCCTCTTTTCCCACCAATATGCTGTACCGTGTAATTAGTCTTATTTGGCTTTCACTTGACAACCCAGTATACTTGTAACAGAGGCCATATTGCTAATCAACTAATGTTCCAGAAGCTGCTCTAGAGAATCTTGTGCAGTTTGACACAAACAGCAATGGGGTCTATTTTCATGGGACAGATTTGTTGCAGAAATTTTGGTTCATCTCATTGGAGTTGTTTCTGCTGGCACCATTTAGATGAATGGGAGAGTTGTACAATTTTCTTCAACCAATTTGCCGTTTGTAATTATACCCTTGGACATAACATGCAGATATTGACCAAGATGTCTCAATAGAATGACTTGGTATTTGCCAGTCACAGTTATTATATTGATTATTCATCTTTTCATGAGAAATCTTACATAAAGACTTTAAAATGCTACTAGCTCCACATGTGCCTTATATTATTAGGGAACTGTTTATTAGCAATTTCCTAAAACGTTAACAGATTTTATCAAGGCTATAATGGATGTTGCTGGTTTAAATAGTTTACAGCAGGATTTAGTTTTATACCAAGAGCTGACCAAGCCTAATAAATTGGCAAAGGCTGTGTATTTATGCAGCTTTGGTTAAAATAATTACCTTTTAACTCATTTTTGGTTTCCACTGTCCCCATCAGTGTCACAGTCCTAGTTATTAGTTGTGGATCGGTAACAGTGTCCTAACACATTGCCTTTTCCTTTCCTTGACTCCAATTACATTTCCTATGTAGACTCTTGGGTTACTGATCCTCACTTAAACCTTTAAAAGTCTCATTGATTAATAATCTGAAGAAGACTCTTGGGAGATCATGTGTTCTGTTACTTCTGTGCAGGCAGGGGTTGCTCTTTTCAGAAAAGATCAGAAGTGCCATAAGACATGCTTGGTTCTTCTTGGACAAGTCAAAATAAATCAGCTACCCTGAAGACATCTGCACACGCACCAGGATTCCTACGCTACTGCTTCAAATGTGTCCGATTTCACTTGGATTTCATCCTATGTTCTGTTCCAAAAAATGTGTCTAAATTGATTACAAGCCAAATCCCCCCACATGTGAATGGGTTGCTTATAACCGCTTTTGAACGTGAAAGAACATTTCATCAGAACCTTTTCTTCACTCTGAAAGTATCTGCTGCAGAAATTAGTGATTTACTACTCATCTTGGACAGAAACACTAAAGATAACCCACGTTGAATGTTGATGAGGCTAATCGTTGTGTAAGCCTGCTGCGGATCAGCAGCAGATATACAAATGTCACTCTGCAACAGAATTACACATGAAATTATTACTGATGAACAGAGCCTTAAAAAGTAGCAGAAACGTAGGGCGCATGTGTGATCACTCAGGCGGAACACTGCAGGCGGACGTAGACCTCTCGAATATTGCTAAAAGATAAGGGGAAACTGTTGCAAAGACGTACATTTAACCCTTTCCAATCCATTGTCTGACGTCTAAAGACACTATAATTTAAGGCTGTACAGCTCTGATGTTGGAAGACATCCGTCAGGGTTCTCTTACTGTGTATTGCCAGCCTCTCTGTTGTCGGAGCCTATCCAACGTGTCACCTCATGCAGTACTGGCTTTAGCCAGCATATAGCGCCGTTGTATAACAGCAGAAAAAGAGTAAGCCCCCTAGGAAAACCAGAATACAAATTGGATTGGAAAGGGTTAATAACCACTAACATTTTATGTGTGAAAAATCAAAGCAGCATATACAATTAAAATAGACCTGTTTTTAATTGCAGAACAATTTCTTAAATTGTGCTGATTTGGATAGAGTCCATCAGTCTTATTAGTACCATAAATCCAGTACTGTACAGTATACAACCTCTGAAAAATATCCCTGCTACCTCTGCAGAAAACATGTGCAATCTCTTCTGTTAGTATCTGAAATGAATTCTGTTATTCCTAGATGGCTTCTCCATTACGTTCTGTTTGTTACTACTTGTATAATCCTTGTCTCATTAGAATAAATGAGTTCCAAGATGATCCACTGTAACAGCATCCATAATACAATAGGATGCCCATATCTCTGCAGATATAATCTGTAGTTGTGCCCTCAACTTAATTTGTACAGAGGCAATAAGGTAATAACTTAATGAATATTCCGTGTTGTTCTGTACCATCTTCACTGTGATGCTTGAAATAAGATGATGAGTACAGATAATAATGCTTTGTATGTATTATCAACATGGCGCCAGTAGATTTGGGGCACCCACTGTAAACATTGACAGATTTTGCATTTCTCTCTTGCTGAGAAATCTGGACTGAGGCACTAAGAGCTTAATGATGGGGAAAGGAGTTGGTACTCTGCAGGGGGCTAAGTCTGCTGTATTAACTGCAATTAGGTATATGGTCCCTAATGCTTACCGACAGCTGCAGGGCAAGAAATAATGTCCTGTAAGTTGTTTCATTTTATAAACTGCCATAGGGAACAGGACAAATAGAGTGAAAATGAAAAAACAAACAAGTATAGTGTAATGGAAACCAGAAAAAAATGGTATGAAGTTTGTGGAGGTAGCAAAATAATCCAGTATTATCATTTACAAATGAACATGTTTACCATCTAGAAGGTAAATAGGAATATAGTGCTTAACAATTATGTATGCGATAATGCAAGTAGCTCGGTAAAAAACATCTATTTTAGCAAAGCATATATCATATTTTTTGTGCTAGTCGTAACTGTTTTGATATAGTGATTTGCATTCTGTCTAAGCATTTTATGTTGTATAGTTTTTTTGTACCGCAGCTCGCAAGCTTGTATAGTTACCGAATGGTTGTCTGACTTCCAGTGTTACATAGTTATGAGTTTTTCATCATCTTCTAGCCTAGTTTTAAAGCAAAATGGCATTCAAAACCTGAAGACCTGAAAGTTTAGGTTTAATTGTTACGTTGGCACATTCTCTAAATCTCCCAGGAGTTACCCAGGCATTGAAGCAAATGTTTTAAAAAGAAAAAAAGTTGTAAAAATTATAAAAGGAAGGGAAAAAATTCTCGCCCCTAGCCCCGCAGCCTGGTTGTTGTTTACAAATGGGTGCCACTTGACCACTGCAGCCAAGCAGACATTAGTCATGTGACGTACTCCTGGCATCACCTCTCAGATGATGGGAGTGGTCACATGGTAACCATTTGTTTAAGAAAAAAAGATAGGAGCTGCAGTGTGGGATTACCCGGGGAGAGAATAGATGAGTAGTGCTTCCTTTTATTATTTTACATCATTGATAACTCTTTTCAAGTCGTACGCAAAGTTTAAAAGGTACAAATCCGTGCTCTGGTTTGCAGAGTTCTTGAACCTATAGAGCTTAAGGGTGCATTCACACCTCCATTACAGCTTTCCAGCAGAATTCTTGAAGTTTTGTGAAAAAAAATGGAATGAGTAAAGTTTGCTTTGGTTGCTTTGGGTTTCCATTTTTTTACTGGGACAAATGGTACAGTCTGCAGCACTATTCCTTTAAGATTGGAACCATAACCCAACAGAATGAAACTGAAAACATTTGTTGTCTTTTTTTAAACCCATTGAAATCAATGTGGAAAAAAGGAAATGCTTAATTCCATTTGAATTCCATTTTTCTACTCCAAAACTTAACAAACAGACAGAATTTAAACAGAAATCCCTAACACACATGTGAACGAGCCAACTTCTATACAATAGTCCAAACAAGAATAATGGACTTCAGGACTGTAAGAGAATAGACGTCCATACCATATTCTGCAAAAGCAAAGTTGTGTAACATCTAATTATAGCAATAAAAGGAGTTGCACAAAGCAATGCTGAACTGTCCAAGTGAAACGAGGGAAAAAAGCTTTACATTTTAAAGACTTTGGACACCTCTGACATGGAAAAATAATTTTTTAGCAAATGTTAGTGGTTACCCAGAGTTAATAAATTTGCTCTGACTTTCATGCTTCAGGCTACAGTCTCCATGTCTTCATTCATTCATTTTCCATCCCACTGATATGCAGCTTGTAATCTGCTCCTAGATTCAGACCTTCAGTCAGTGCAGAATGCCGCTACCTTCATTTAAAGTGTTGTACCAAAAACAATCTGTATGACCAATCCATAGAATAGGTGATAAGTTTGAGCTCTGCACTGAGACTCCTACCGATCCTGAGAACGGAGTGTCAGTCTTGCATATGTGGTGCTGCTCTGTCCATTTCAATGGGGCTGACAGAAATAGCCGAGTACAAGTTCTGGTAGTCCCCTTGAAAATAAATGGAGCAGGACTGTACAGGCGATGACCACTCCATTCAATGTCTCTGAATGGGGTGCAGTGAGGAGGGACACTGGACCCTGGTTCTCTGGATCAATGGGTGTCTCAGTGGTGAACCCCCCTTCTCTATGAATAGGTGATAAAAGCGGTTTTTGATACAACCACTCTAAGTCTCATATACAAGCACAGCACAGCTTCATTTCTGTACGAATGCCTCCTACAAACCATGGAAAATCTTTCCTTTCTTGTGTTGATAGACGCTGATTGACGGATAATGAGGAGTGTGTGACTCCCATCCTCTTACACAATTTGCAGTGAATGCTCTTCCTTTTCTTTGCACTGATTCTCACCCTATATGATGCTCCCACTCCTCTTGCAAACTGCTTTCTCTGTGCTATCTGTATAGCCTATGTGAGCTGTCCTTCATAATGACATGGGTCGTTTTTCTCTTCTCCACGCTATGATTCGCTGTCTACAACCTCCTCCCCCTGTCTGCTGCTGTCTCTAACACTGTAAAGGCCCATTTACACACAACGATTAGTGCTCAAAATTAGTTCAAGCGATGTCTTTTTAGCGATAATCGTTGCATGTAAATGCTACCATCGTTGGCTTTTTGGATGAACAATGATTTTTAGTTCAGCACAAAACCATCCTTCGGCTGGCCAGCTGATAGTGGGGACCGCACGCTGTGATTCTCCATGGGAGCGCCGATAACATTGTTTTCAGCTGCTGTCTCCTGGGAGAACAATGGAGCTGTATGCAGATAACAGACCACTCGCTGTTATCTGCATACAGCGAAGGGAGGCTCATTTGCACGCAAATGAAGCTAATAAGCTACTAATTGGCGTTAGTGTCCATTAGTAGTTTACGCAAAATGATCACTCAAACTGTCATTCATCCTATTTTTTTAAACGAATTTTGAGAGATCATCTTTGCGTGTAAATAAGGCTTATGAAGGGAGCCAAAAAAAACAGAAGCAATGATCTGTTGCATCTGCCATAGATTGATCAGAGCAGCCAGCTACTGTAGGTACAGGAGTTAAACCCTGCAGCAGCAAACGTTTTACTTAGAGAATGTGATTAGTCCACTTTAAAGTGCTTATCTTGATTTGCAGCCTGTGCTCTAGCCTAGAGCTACAGGCACATTTCTGGACCTTTACACTGGATGACTATCGGCTGAATAGTTCAAACGATAGTTGTTCAGTGTAAACATGGTCACCGACGGGGTGATGAGCAGTAGGGTGCTGCTGATTTCAATTCAGCTTGCCAAAAAAATAGTTGCTGGATGCTCAAAAGTCATCTGGTGTAGTTATTTTTGAACAAATATGCATGAAGCTCCCTTCTATGAACTATATCTCTGCAAATACCAAACCGTTTATAAGGCCACTCTCACAGATGCACTTGTGAAACCGCGGCAGTTTTTAATTCAGCATTTACTGCATTTTCATCTGCATTGACATGCATTTTTGACAGCGTTTAACTGCGTTTTTAGCTGCATTGACATCCGTTTTTGACAGAGCTTAACTGCGTTTTCAGCTATGTTTTTAAGCACCGTTATTAACGCAGCCAAGCAAGCTTATAATGCCAGAACTGAAAAAATGCGCTAACCACATACTACCCCCTTTTCAATAGTGCTAAAAATGCAGTCTATTCATTTCAATGGGCAAAGCATCGCGTTTTAAAACATAGAAACGCATAAAAATAGAACAGACAGAGCTAGAAAAACGCAGCGTGAAAAACGCTACGTTTTAGTGTGTGTCTGAGAAGCCCTATTAAAATCAATGACAGTACTTGACAGCGCTTAGCTCTGACCTGAATACGCAGCGTTAAAGTAGCCTCGTAGATTTTCGAGCGCCGCATGCTCTATTTTACTGCATTTTCATGCTTTTTAACACACCTCATAACCCATTACAATGATGGGGTGTGTTAAAACGCTGGCTGGACACAGAAATCTGTGTCCGAAAACGGCGGTAAAATCGCGGTAAAGTGCTGCATTATAATATATTGTATAACTTTTTTTATTTTTTTTTTAGGGGGATTGGGAAAAAATGTCTTTTTTTCTTTTGGATTTCATTTTTACGGCATTCAGTGTTTCAATAAATCATGTGATAACATTATTCTCTAGGTCAGCATGATTCAGGTAATACAGTTTTTTTGTTGTTTTTTTGTACACAAGACCCCTTTTTTCCTTTTTTTAAGATTTGCTTTTGTGTTGCTGCATTCTAAGAACCATAGGATTTTATTTTTATTTTATTTCTTTATTACGATCGCAGCGATACCGATGGGTGCGAGAGGGAGCCCTTTCGCTCTGTCAGCATTTTACATGCCACGGTTGCATGGACCACAGCATGTAAGGGATCAAACAGCGGGGATCAAAGGTTTCTCTATTCCCTGCTGTTTGAGCAGGTGCCAGGCTGTTATCCAGCAGATGAGCACCCATGCTCCCTGGCACAGGAGACCCGTGCCAGGCTCCTGATGTAGCTGCCATTGAAAGACAGCGTACAGAATAACGCCCTTCAATAGCCGCCGTCAAAAGGCGTATGGATGGTTGTTAAGGCGTTAAGCAAAAACTCCCACTGACTTTTATAAGCTTATGTAAACTTTAATCGGTATGAGCTGTCTCTTCTCCAACAACTAGCAGAAATTTGAATACCACTCTGGACGGTAAGTTACGGCTACTTTTGTGTATAATGGATTTTGTGATACTATAAAAACTTGGGTTCCCTGCTGGCGTTTCCCCCTTCTTCTCTCTCTATATGTCTATTCCGTGAAGGGCCTTTTCGTTTTGGTTACAATAGACTTTTTCTGCCCCTGTGATTTTTATTTTTTTTTCTTATTCTCTCTTCCCAGCATTGTAGTGAAGTAAATACAGCTAGCTAAGCAGAGGAAATATTGTCACTGCTCAGATCTTATTAATTCACTTGCCAGTACATAGTTGATGTACTTTTTATTATGTGCATTCAATGGTTTTCCAATAAATACTTAAAACATATTTGAAATTAGGTTTTTGGAAATATTAAGTTACGAAGCATGTTTACTGCAGAATATAATAAATGAATTGAAGCATTAGCTGTCACTTCCGCAGCTACAGGGTTCCAGGGAGCCGAGAAATCTTTTAATTCATACTTTTAGAAATAATCTCAGCGCTGCATTACTCTGTCATTTTTTTTAAGCAACCTACAGTGTTTAAGCTATAACTAAGATGAAAACAGTACAGTTTTGCAGACCTTTTTAATCTGCAAATGAACGGGTCCATTGGAAAACTTTCTTGGAAAAATTACAAAATGATGTACATTGTTTCTATTAGCCCCAAACTGGCTTTCATTTTTCTTCCTTGTATTGAAATAATTTGTTTGATTAGTTCCAGTCATTCTACTAATTGCTATCTAAAACTCCACATTTATACGTTATAAAAGCAAGTGACCTGAGGTTATAGTATTTTGGCTTTTTCATTTGATCAATATATTAGCGCTGCGGAATAAGTTGGCGCTATACAAATAAAGATTATTATATTAAGCTTATCGGAAAGGCAAATGCTCTTGAGCTTCAACTGCTGCTGCTGCTTTACCTTACATTTACGTATTTATAAAGTGAGTTACTGTAAGTTTTGTTCCCATTTTATATCGGTTTTCAGTTCTGTTTTTTCATAGGTAAGAAAAGTGATATATGCCTATCGCTAGTACTAGAGGGATCATGGGACGCTTACTACATACTTTAAAATTAGTAAAACTTTCATGGCTGAGGGTGCTTTGGGGCTTTATGCCCAGAGTTAAATTTAACTTTTTGGATTATTGCATTCTAAAGGCAGTATTTTTTTCTTCCTTTTTAAGTTTGCTTAAGTTTTTTTTTTCCTTCTTTTTACAAGAGCAGGTCTTAGGCTAACTTCACACGACAAGCGTGATATGGGGTATGAATCCTGCTCCCCACCATGTGTATTTTTTTAAATGGGGTCATTCGTGGGGGTATCTATCATTCTGACACCTATGAGACTTTGCAATCTTGACTTGGTATGGGAAACCAACAAGATGTTCCTCAAAATGTTAATAAGTAATGTTAAATTTGTATGTCTCCTAAATGGTTAAACAGTAAACAGATAGAAATATATATTTCATCAAAAATTTGTACAGTATGTTTGCACATATTTGACATCTTGCAGTTGAAAATATGACTTTTTTTCAAAATTTTCCCAATTGTGTCGCTTTTATTAAATATCCACAAATTCTATGGATCTATATTTACCACCTGAATGAAGTATAATATCTGGTGAAGAAACAGTGTTAGAATCGCTTGGATATGCAAAACCTTTACAGAGTTATTCTATGTTAAAATGAAACATGTCAGATTTCCAAAATTTGGCCTGATCATTAAGATGCAAACAGGCTCGGTCACTAAGGGGTTATAATTAATAGTCTGTTCAGGGTTTGTTTTTTTTTCGTGATGAGGAAGTGGTTATTTCAGTTCCCTTTCTAGTACCATCAAAGGCAACACATACATTTAACAGCCTTCTAGCACAGGGACCATCCCATTAGCAATTTATGTATTGGTAAGAGGTTAAGTTCCGTGTTTAACAGTGTGCAGTAAGCTTCTATGCTTCCTCTAGTGGTAGCTGCTAGTAGCAAGAATGTAGAGAAACCCTTTAGCCAGTCCACAGTCTAGTGTAAACATTATGGCCTGGTAGGCCGCACACCAATGTAAACACTTTCTTTTTTTGTTAATATAGTAATGTTGGTTTTTAATTTGGCAATTAAAAAAAAAAATACTTTGACTCCTAAGGTTTTAGACTTGGAAGCCAAATGTGTCCTAGTAATTTTTCTTTTTTTGGCTGGTGTACTCTGTTTCCTCTGAGGTAATAAGTGAGGATGATAGAAGCATTAAAATGTTCTCTGAGGAACACTGCAAGACATGTAGAAAAGCATTTCTCTGCCTACATTTGTTTTAAAAAACCTTAAAAAGGATGTTCTGTAATAAGAAATTTTCAGCCCACTATCTGCTTCTAGCGAGCATGGGGCTGTGGGTAAGACATGGGCAGAAGCTATGGCTGCAATGCCATATAAAAGACGAGTCCAAAATCCCCCTCCTGCATCCATCTGGGACTGTACGGACCAGGTCAGTACATTTCTATCAAGATAAGCCAGTAGATGTCATTGTCTTACACATCTATTTGATTTGCCAATGGGCTTTTGTGAGCTCCTATAGTATTAGCTTCAGGAGTGCAGAAATTGGATAGATTGGCTGCTCCCTTTTAAAGGCTGTCCAGCTATAACTAATTAAACTGAAAACGTCCAAAATTGCTTTCTGGTACTTGTATGGCTGCTGTTCTCTAAGTGCCCCATCTCCTAACATGCCAGAGCTGTATGACCACCACTGTTTCACTACCCCTATAGAAGTAATATGCCCATGTCTATGGCCAGCTTTACACTGAAAGTCAATTTTTCCTCTATGGACACATTTACAATCTACAGTACATATCCTCTCCCAAAACCTACAATTTGACGGTTGTCTAAAACACCTTGTAGTTATTTTTTGTCCTATCAGTGATCATTGCCTCATTCTGCTTATTTCTATTAACCCTTTCCAATGCACTGTCTGACGTCTAAAGACATTATGATTTAAGGCTGTACAGCTCCGATGTTGGGAGACATCTGTCGGGGTTCTCTTACTATATATTGCCAACCTCTCTGCTGTCAGAGCTTATCCAATATGTCACCTCATGCAGTTCTGGCTTTAGCCAGCATATAGCGCTGTTGTATAATGGCAGAAAGAGTAAGCCCC
Organism: Eleutherodactylus coqui; assembly: GCF_035609145.1. Taxonomy (NCBI): domain Eukaryota; kingdom Metazoa; phylum Chordata; class Amphibia; order Anura; family Eleutherodactylidae; genus Eleutherodactylus; species Eleutherodactylus coqui. The sequence goes on along the minus strand of NC_089838.1, from coordinate 168,090,148 downwards.
CTAGGAAAACTAGGATACAAATTGGATTGAAAAGAGTTAATAGGAATAATTACCATTATGGACGAATTATGCCGTGTGTTTGGGAAGATGGTCTAACTAACTGGTTATCGAGGGACTGTTTTAATTTTTCTCACTGGTTGCTCCTGTATTTACTACTGGAACAATATTACCTCCATATTCCCTTCTTTATTTTATAGCAGAATTAAGCAACTCTTTAAGAATACTATCTATTGAAAGTTTGAATACAATACAGTCCTCTGTACTCATTATAACAATTATTTACTGATTCTGACTCCATGGTGTCAATATGAACCAGTATGATTCAGTCTTAATTAATGTCCCCTATTAGCAGCCATGGAGCTCCATAATTCATAAATTAAAATGTTAGGTTGTGCAGGCAGTTAATGTTCTCTGCTTATTGTTGGTAAAGGTTGAATTGAGCCAAAATTTATCTCACATGTCATTGAAACATATTTGAGCATACTGTAACAGTGAAGGCTATAGGTTAGGGCTGTTACTAATATCCAGGAGGAAGTGCCCCGATGCCTAAACTGCTTGGCACTGCTCAGGGAATGGGAAGTTTCCAGCTTTCAAACTGTTTATATACCAGAGCGGTTTTTGGTTTGGGTTTCGAGTCAGTGGAGATTCTAGCTCAGGGATTGCACTAATTTACTAATCTAAGATGCTGAGTCATTTTTGTATTGATTTCCCTTTTTGATTCTTACTCCATCCTGAACTCAATGGAGTTTACATAATGACGAAGTCAATGAGAAAAGGAACAGATATTGCATCACGTACATTGCCACGTTTACGTTCTTGCTATAATATAGCCTGTTCATCCCAAATTTAATGTGTCTTCTAAGAGAAATCTAAGAGACTAAATCTGGTCTCATTCAGTGATTGGCATCCTTCTCTACATGACGCTGCATACGAAGAAAACTGCCAGCCACTGGGTAGACCCATCCACTTTACTCCTAAAATTAAACTGAGCAGGGATTTAAATGAATAAAATACAAGTTGCACTGAAACTTTTCCAGCACAACTATGTCACTGTGCTCATATACCATGTCACCTGCAGAATGGACTGCAGTCTTCAGTGTGAGAGGTTGCCTTTTAAAACGTGAAGCATTTTGTAATGGCAAGCAGTTGACAAATCGGTCTTCAGTATAATCAGATGCACAGTCACCGTCTCTGCAGTTTAATTTCCTGTAAAGATAAAAAGGGTAAAATACATTTCTATTCCATCTCAATAGCATATTTAGTCATCTGGAAGTCAGCATATTGCATTGCCAGTCTTTTACAGTACGTTGCATTTTTCAGTTAAACTCTTTATAGCATTTGACCCATTTCAATTGTATATTTTACTTTTCTAAAGTCACCATATTCTTTTGTTGCTATCCAACTTGAGATACTACATATTGCAGCAAATAACTCTAGGCTGACATTGTTATAAGCAGTATCTATAATGATCGAGAGAGGACAATTGTATGAAATAAACTTCTCTTGTTATTAACTGCATTTTTGTTAGAATTGTATGACCTATCCTAATAAAATACATTATGCCTCACATGCTTTAACAAAATGTATATACATATAGATATAGACTGTAAAATTCAACAAGGAATTCAAACCTAAATTTTATTTGGCCATTGGGCTAATGGTAAATAATGCTCACGTTTTCTGATGATTTTTCTGAATTAGATGTCTTTTGTACATGATGAATAACACTGTATAAGTTGTATCCTGCATTTGTCAGTTTTCTCCTATGCAGGCTGCATCTCTATCTCTCAGTTTCCCCTCAGCTGTTGGGTGGAGACAAGCTGTAAAAATTTCTCCCAGACACTGCACATATAGGAGAGCAGGACCTCTTCTATCTCTTTTTAGCACACCTTCATAAGTCATAACATCCTGATTGGTTTCCTACAGCTGTACAGATGTGATTTCTGTGACTGTAAGATGGTAAACCACGTCAGCTGCAACAACATGTCTGTGTGAGTGTTTCTGCTTCAATCTCCCTCCAGTAGTTTTCTCAGAGCCCCTCCCCTCTGCATAGACTTCTGTGGGCAGCATAATACAGCGAAGATCCCTGCCCCCCTTCCTGTAGTTCGTCTTGATGTCTCTGTTACTAGAGATGGAGCTCACTTGACAATAGGCAGTGGACAGTATATTAGAAGGAAAGAAGGTGCTTAGTGGTCAGCTCTTTGGATGGCACTGTTTTGCTAGTTAGAACATTGGCAATCACATAAGGACAAGTTTGTTCAAAATGTGGTGCCTATTTAAGGTAATTATTGATACATTAGTTTCCAAGCAATTATCATACTGATATTGCTCAGTATGTTTAAATAACAAAATCAGTGGTAAATACTAAAACGATATATAATGTAGATGACTTTTAATATAAGTTAATAATATAGCCACAATATTGACTACCTCCAGATTGCCTGGACGCTTTCTATAGATTTCTGAGTATTTTGATCAAGGTTGTAAGCAGATGTGAAAGTTTCTATATTGCAACAACTTAGAATATGGTGGAGCTAGCCGTGGTGCTGATTTTTTTTTTTTCTATTTCTGAAAACCTCATCATTCAGTCATGTGCACTATTTCATGTTGGCAGTTCTGTAAGTAAAAACAACAGAAACAGAAGCATGTATGAAATTTGAATATTGAAGAATTAAATAAAGGTTCGGTTGCCAAGATGTAATGTGATGACCTGTTTGGGAACAATTTACATGTGCTCCAAATTATTCGAACTTTGGCTTTTTCTGCAGTGCTATCCAAGATATTGTACTCCTGTGGTCTCAGTACTTGCTTGCTATTAAATATTTTAATTTAGAAAATTAAATTTTTGCAATGATATTTTAGATTAACATTTTTCATATAATTAGTATTTTGCTTATATTTGGTCTTAAAGAAGGATAATAAAGTTTTGTTAACGTGACTGGAAATGTACTTCATAACAGGCAGACAATGTAGACTAAAATTGGTCACATACATTAGAGTAAAGTATGTTGATGATTGAACAGCTGTTGAATGAACAATTTTCTGGTGAACGATCATGGCACTGACACAGCCACACACATTCTAGTCCTTATGGCTGTTAAAGCCAGTCTAACTAGGCATACATTTTTAGTGGTACTAAGCAATGGACGATCATACTGAAAATGTTCTTTCAGGAAAGATGTTTTTGGACGATCAACTATCGAACACAAATTGTAATCATTGCTGCTTTCTTTCTTACCAGTCAACTAAAACAACTGTAATTTAGGTTGAAATAGTCAGTCTTCATCCACCTTCAGACTGTGTATAGCCAACTTCTCGCCACTCTCACACAAGTGTCTGCCAGAATGCAGTGGTTTTTTACGCATTGTTTTACTGCACGCAGAGCTGCATTTTTTGCGTGTTTGCTTGCATTTTACTTTGAATTTTTACAGTAACCATGTAGGCAAGCAAGCTGATGTCAGTTTTTTTCACTCCTGGTGGCATACTAACCTGTATAAAAAACGCAGCATTACGCATACAATATTTACTGCATCTTGTATGTACCCCATTCACGCATGCATGAAAAATGCAGTAAAAAATGCTTATGTAAGAGTGGCCTAAGACTAAGTTTTGTCATTTTCACAATACAACCTTTTGTACTTTACTATTTCCCATTATTGCACTTTTGAATGCTATTTCAGGTGTTAGCCCAGTAACTTTGCAACTTTGTGATGTAAACAAAGCTTAAAAAAACTTGGCTGCCAAAGAACATGACTGCCTCTTTGTGCTCCTGTAAACATATACACTTATTGTCAAAAAAATCAAGCTCCTAGAAGGCGTTGTAATCTAATGAAATTTTATGTGTGTGATTGTAATGTTGCTATAAGTAAATGATTACAATATAGTACCCTGTTGTACCACCTTTAGCTTGGATACAAGATGGGATACAGGCGGGCATGGCTGCTCTAGTACCCTGTTGTACCGCCTCTAGCTTGGATGCAAGATGTGATACCGGCATGTAGACTTACAGGTTCCGTATAGTATCCTGCGGTGTATCGGTCCACATATGCTTTAACTGAGCCTCTAGATGGTGCCAACATGTAGGCTGTTGAAGTTGGTGTCTCAGATGGTCACTTACATGTTCTATTGGCAATAAATCTGATGAACATATGGCCATGTTGTGAAGAAATTCTTGTGACACCCTTGATGTGAGCAGCCAAGCATTATTTTGCTGTAAAATGCCTCTTGGAATCCCTTTAATGAAAGGCAACACATGTGGCTGCAGGATGTCCTTAACATATCATTGAGCTGACATTCATATGCGATGGCCCCCAGTCTATCACATCAACAGTGGGGGCAGTGTGCTGTTGCACAGCAATGACAGGGTTAAGGCACTTGCCTATAGGTGTTGTCCGTGCCAATACTAAACCTGGATTAAACCTGGATCCACTCTGTAGCAGTCCAGTTCTGTCATTCACAACACCACTGCAAACAGAGGTAATGGTGGGTGTCAAAGACCTTACACATAAGGGGCGCCGTGGGACCAAATGTCCTCCAGCCAAATGCCTGGACATGGTTCCGACTGAGACAGGGGCTTGTATTAATGGTGCGAACTTTCTCTGGATGGCAGACAACAAAACAGTTGGAGCTGCTCATGTTCGTTGGACAATCAGATGATCCTCTCTACTAGTGGTTTGTCAAGGGCGTCCTGAGCCTGGTTGTCTTGTATACATGCTCTCACACATCCACTAGTCCCAACGCCTCCTAACAGTGTGGTCAGAATGGCCCAGGTGGCAGGCAATTCTTTGATATGCCCATTCAAATTCTCACATTTCAATCCTCTCTGAAACTCTAGTTGGGCAAAATCTCTTCAATTGCATTGCAGAGCCATATGTATTGATCGATAAGCTTGACACACGCTGAAAGAGTTCTACTAAATACAATTCACCTCTAAGATCCTTTTAGACCACTTTTAGAGCCTCAGGTGGCAACACCATTTATCTAATCATGCCACAGCTGTAATCATTTCCACATCTGCCTGAGATGTAACTGTATGTCAGATCAACTTACTTAAGGTAATAGAGTGCATCATCTTACTGGGCTCCCTGGATTCTCCTGTGACTTAGTGTTCTAGAGCCTATCACTCAGTCTCAGCTTCAAGAAGGAAGCTGCTTCCACATTTTACCTGTCTGGTCACCTAATCAATATAATGGGCCACAAACTCATCAAGCCTGCCGTCCCAAGAAAGCTCACAGATTTTTTTTCTTTTTACCTTAATACAATGATGGCATGAAGGCCCTCGGCCACGGCCTTGAATCAGATCAAGCTCTTTATTGCCTCCCAGGATCATCTATCTCCCTTTCAACAATTCTCAGTTGGCTTTTCCTCTCCTGGAACAACAGAGCCAGGATACTCCAATGAAGATGCTACCAAAAGAGGAACATCTGCATCTGCAAGCCTCTTCTGTCTCAAAGGCACTATCTTCTAATAAAATGCCACATATTTCTCCTCAGAATACTACCCTGTAGATAACTCTTCCTATAGTCTGCAGGCCTACATGTGCCCTGACAGTCCTCTCATCACCAGCATGCTTAAGATGCTGCTTTTATTTTTCCAGATAGAGCTTTCCAGACACATTAACAAAATATCTCATCAGCTACAATCTGATATTGACCGCCTCAGATACTGCACAGCACATTTTGAATGAAAAACTGGATAATTTTCCACTGCACACATTGAATTAGTTGATGCGCATGCCGTGCTTGAAAGTCTCCTGTCTGCATAACAAAGTAATTGACCTTGAGGACAGATCGAGGAGAAACTACATAAAATTCATAGGCATCCCTGAAGAAGTGTCTACATACGGGGATGCGAAAATTCATTAGTAATAGCGGCGTCGGTGGCTCCGCGGCTTTTCCTTTGCAACCGATGGCAACCGACAGAATGTAAAATAATACTAAAGTCTGGCGTGTCTTTGTGTGATGCTACCCGTCAGGCAGGGTATGGTGGTAGATTGATTTGTTTGTAATGCCAGTCCTTACACTGGCCTAAACCGGTTCCGGGCAAAAATAAATTTAAAATGAAAAAATAAAAAATGGGGAGTAGTCTCTCCCCCTGGAGGGTGGTGTGGTACTTCAGTACAGGTGTTCTGGTGATGAAAAGGGACTCCAGGAGAAGGGATAAGTGGTAAAACATTAAAACAATTACTGTGATCTTCAATTAATAGCATTCGTTTCATACAATGGATATCATTACTTGCTGAGGTAAACGTCACATGAGTACAGGAACCACATCTGTACACTAATCTTTTCTTTTCTGTTCCCCCCTCTTATTGGGCTTTGAATCTCCTAATTTACGGTTTCCTCTTTCTTACTGTCAATTCCTCCTTCTTCTATATTTTCTTTTTAGACAAATTATCTTTCCTATTTCCTTGCTCGCTTAACCAATCTCCTCTTTTGTCAGTACTCACACCTCTGCCTTCTTGCCTCACTGGTTGTATTCTTTCTCTTTTGCCTAAGTCTTAGCCTCCTCTCTATTCGCTAGTCTCTCTCTAACTCCCTGTCCCAGTAAATGCCCCTCACGATATCCCAGCTTAAAAACCATTTCTATCAGACGGAAGAGAAGCTTCTGGTGAAAAGCAGGGAATAAACTTCTGAAAACTTTTTAACAAAGAAGTAATTGAAAACAAATATGTACAATTCTGCTATTAGATTGTGGTAGAACTCTATGGGTGAATATTATACCCCCGTATCCCTCCAATTGCATATGGAGGCATCAGAAAGTGATTCCACCTATTAATCATGTGGAATCTGTTTAAAAAAGAAATGTGGAATGTTCCATGCTAAGTGTTGCATAAGTAGAATATAGGTAGGTCATGTCTGGCACCTGTGCTTATGTCTCTGTAATGAAGAACTGTGTGGACTCCATATGCATCTAACATGTAGATTAGATTGAGATATCTACCGAATGTCTGTGACAAATGTTCTAAAATAATAATGGTTAAAAAGTTTCATAACTGTTACTTTCCTATTTCTAAGGAAGTGTACCAGTCAATGTTTACTATCCATTTAATTCTTGGTCATATAATATACTAGTCCCTTTTGTAATAGTGTAATAAACAGAGCCCAGTTCATGTGTTCTTTTGTGGCTTCACAGCCTTTCTAATTATTAGAGCTTAGCATTGATCCGTTTCCTAGTTCCCTGCCTAAGGCATCCGAAGCACCTGTGAAAAGCTTGTAAAGTTCAATACTATATGTTCATTTGTGTGATTGCTTTCATTTGCAGCCAAAAACTAAATTATTAAATGTACCTCAGCCATATTAAAACATAGACAGATACTGGTTTAATGTACCACTGGGCTTATTAGGAATGTACATAACACTTTGCTACATTCACACACTGGATTTTAAGTTAACATTTTTAGTAGTTTGATGAAGGCAGTAGTGCTTTTATTGCCTTTCGAAAGGACTGACTTCTAAAAGGAAACCTAGAGGTAATACTCAAATATTTAGATGTTGCGACAGTCTACCTTATTTTTCCAGGGCTGTTTTAGCCACACTATATGAGCATTGGCATGAATTGTTTTCTTTCATCATGTGCGATGGAATTTGTGACAGAGGCTTTAAACGGAATCTCTAACGCAGCCTTAAGGTGGCCATACACATTGGATAACTTGCATCCGAATTCACCAATTGCAGCAGGGCCGGACCAACAGCCAATGTGCATGGGGTTGTTCAGAGTCTCCTCCAACAGCAAATGGCAGGGGGAAAAAGAATGGAGGCAGTTGGAGTTAAGCATACCCGATTCTTCTGTTCGGTGTCTGGCAGCAGCTTGTTTCCTTCTGCCTATTAAGAGCACATGTATGCTCAGCTGTTCTTAAATGTGTATAGGAGGTTCAGGAGGCCGAACTGTTGGTGTTCAGCGGTCCACTAAATGTGCATGGATAGCTGTATATAGCAATGGTGTATTCTGCAGCACTTTATTTTTTTGAATTTTATTTTATATGATGCGTGTCATCTTTTAAATGGAGACATTGCCTTTAAGGGAGACATTAAGGGTTCATTCACACGGTTGTATTTTCAGCCCGCATTACATGCATAATACAGACAGCATAAACCTAAGTGGTTTGCAATGGGTTATTCAGTGGTGCATTTTTTACATGCATAAAAAATCACTGCATGCCCTATTTCGGTCCTGATCATGCACTGAAATCGCCTATTAACGTCTATGGGATTGTGTAAAACACAGCAAATATGCAGTTGCATGCATATTCACTGCGTTTGAACGTATGTTGGCAGGATGCAGTGACTAAAATCATAGTTACATCAATTTAGCCACCTAGTGTTTTTTTTTTTGTTTTTTTTAAAGTTTTTTTTTTTGCATATTTGAAAAAAAATGCAGTGAAATGCACGAGCAAAAATCGCATACACACCAAATAGACTTATATACACGAAGTAAAAACCATGTCTATTTCATGGACCGAGATTGCATATGCCCGTGTGAATGAGACCTAAGAGTTAATCTAAGGGTGGTTTGATGCACTGTTTTTGTTGCTGTTTTTTTTTTTAGTTAAAATTAGAATTGGATCCAGCAAGAAGTAGCAGAAGACCTCTTTTGTATATCTCCTATTCATTTTGAAGCCATTTCTGGCTTTGTCTGGAAAAACCTGCTTGAAAAGTTTCCAAAAAACATTGCAACGTTTTTACAAAAAAAGGCTGTATTTGAAACCATGCTTAAAGGGGTTTGCCAGGGAAATACTATTAATGATCTACATCAGGATGGACCATCAATAGTTGATCGGCTGGGGTCTGTCACCCGGGACCCCGACTGATCAGCTGAGCGGGCACATGCTGTCTGCGCCGCAATAACACAGAGGTCTGAGCGGAAGTCTCCGTGTTGACCTCTCCGTGTAGTGGCCAGTGCTTGTAACTGCTGGCACAGCTCTCACTTAAAATCAATGCCTGCAATTACAAGCGCTGGCAACTACATGGGAGGTTGGAGCGGAGACCTCCGCCCCAAATACACAGAGATCGGAGCTGAAGTCTCTGCGCCGACCCCTAGTGCAGTGACCGGCGCTTGTAACTGCAGGCGTGGCTCCTGTTGATTTCAATGAGAACCATGCCTGCAGTTACAAGCGCCAGCCACTACATGGAGGTTGGCGCAGAGACTTTCGTGCCGACCTCGGTGTTATTCTGGCACTGACAGCATGCGCCTGCTCAGCTAATCGGTCGGGGTCCCGAGCAACGGACGCCGGCTTATCAAGTATCCTGATGATAGATCATCAATGGTATTTCCCTGGAAACCCCTTTAAACCATGCAGTACTAAATCAGTTTTAGCTCTGCTTTTCATAGGTTTGCATTCATTTAGGCATTGGCTTATTCTTTCTTTTCTTTTTTTTAAATTCTAGGATAACTACACATTTGCACAACCAGGAATTCAGAAGAAGGTTAAAATGCTGGAGGAGCTGGTTAGTCGCATTGATGGTGAGTGGCTTAAAACTGCTCTGGCAAGGTATATTTACAGTACTAAGTGATCTCACTATTCCTATCTGTGCAATTATGTGCTGTGCCAGTCTTCCTCAGCTTCTCATATGGAATGTCATCCTCAATCAGCATGGTGCACAGTGTTGCTTGGATTACCTCTACTATGCATCATTTAAAAGAAAGCTAGTCGACCATGAGCATCTTCCCTTATTTGTATTAAGCCTCCATAATAAAAATTCAATTGCAATCTCCTTTCAGCAATGGAAAGTCCAGATGCAACGAAACATCATCCATTTTAAGCAAAGTTCAGTGATCGATTAATTTGAGAGAGCCTTCTTTTGCTAATAGTGCCTGGTTTTGCAGTTTTCTGTATATTTTGCATCTTTTTTTTCCCTGAGTTTATAGGTTTATAGCTGAGCTAAGACAGAAAATTGCAATAAAGTTAGAGATAAATTAGCGCGTGTGCAAACATGATTTGTAGTCCGACCTCCCTGTTCTTAAAAGAATTCCCTTTGTGACATGCTGACTGTCATCATGCCATTGCAAAATTTAATTAAAAGAAATTTTACAGATAATGCTTGGCCATTCTTAACATATTCTCTTGATAGTTTGTTAAATTAATGAACAGGGCATTAACAAAGTGATGCCAAGCAGAACTAAGCTTTTTGTGACACTTACTTGTCAATGATGGAACGGAAAACAAAAAATGCTTTTTTTTTCCCGTCTTGCAGAAATGGCTTAAAGAATCTTGTTAAAAGATTAATTCCTTCTATTTTTATTTTACTTTCGTCTAAAATGCCAGATCCAACACTAAAGCACTTGCATATTTTAAAGCTCACATAAATGCAAAGGAATTTGTCTTGAAATGAACAAAAGGAAAAACATCAGAAAACAAAGTTTTCATCCATCACACACAGATGCCTGTCCTCTCACCTCTTCAGGTTTAAGAATAATCATGATGAATAGTAAGGTAACACAATGCCATAGCATCGTCGTCTTTTTGACAAGCCAGCTGAAAAAAGTATTGTGTTATTCTTTATATGTTTAATAATGTTAAAGGAAACCAATACATTTCAACTTTTTTTTCACAACCTCTTCATCAATATAGCTAAAGTTTTGACAATGGAAACTGATACTGGTAGAGTTCAAAATGCTGATCAAAAAATAGATTGGGTTGGGACTAAAAGTTAAAGATGTCCATACAGCTTCAGTAGCTGTTGGCTGAATGCTTATTTAGCCAACAGCTATTTAGCCGACAGCTATTTCAAATCCCCCATACATATGAAATTTTAGGTCGGCGCAGCGTTTGTGTGTTTTACAGTGGGGCAGTTGAGAATTAGGCTCAGATTGTCCCATTGGGTAGCAGGTTGATCTCCTGATTAGTCCTGCCCCTGAGCTGAGAAGTAGAACTTTATATGCAATGCCACTCGGCCGCCCGGCTGCTTCTCCCCTGCCCATTCTTCCTTGCACAAATATTCCATGCACACTGGAATTGCAGCGACAGCTGTCAGTGGGGCCCATCTCTTCTTTCTCACTCTCTCTGCAGCTTACCTGATTGTGTGTGAGTGCACCCTTGTTTCTACCACTGGGCGGAGAGTGCAGCCGCTCAGAATGCAACCTTGGTAGATTGTCAGATAAGTAAAATAAAACCTCTTATAGTTGCCTCTGTCGTTGATCTGGGGCCTGGCCTCTGCAATCTGCGCCGTACTCCGCTCCATGTGAAGTAGAACGATCCATGACTGATGCAGCCAGACTTCGGCCTCTGCTAAGAGTTTCTGAGCAACTCTTAACTTTCGCACCCAGCTAAAGCGATCATGTGATCGCTCCACCCGGAAGTCAGCTTCTGACACTGCTGAGTGAACTTGTGAGGCCGGAAGCGAAAGAAGGAAGGTGACTATATGTGTTTCTTAATATGTGTATGTAGGTACATTGTGGGTATTAATATTGCTATTTATGGAGCTGTGAGTGCATTATTATTATAAAGGGGCATTGGGGGAATTACTGTTTGTGGGGCGATTATTACTATAAAGCTGCATTGGGGACGTTGTTATTATTTATGGGGGCCATGGGGAAATTAGTATAAAGGGGCCATGGTGGCATTATTAGAAAAATTGAGCCTCCAGAATGCCCAGGAAGGGGGGCAGTATTTCTGGAAGCGAGGCCACATGTAAAATACCAGGTCAACACTTTGCAATGGGAAAGTGCCTCCACTGGTAAGAAGGAAAGAGAACCAAAAAAGGTGCAGAGTCTGTTACAAATGAGGGATTAGGAAAGACACCATTTATCACTGTGAAATGTGCCTCACACAACTGAGCCTGTGCATAAAAGATTGCTCCAAAATATACCGCATGTCCGTGGAATTTTAATTTTGTGATTGTGTTGTACCACCGGTTTAAGATTTACCCTGATATACCCCACATAGCTTATAGTCAGGAGGTCCACACATATTTGAGTCATCTGAGCTTGCTGAAAATTGGTGTGTTTGGACGACTGTAGAATAATATTAGGGACCTTAACACAAAAAGATTGGAAATGTATCTAGAATCAATCAATCCTGTATTGTATTGCATATGATCCTTATCCACTTATGGCAAACCTATGAATACTGTAAGTTCTGTACTTCAAGATAAAAAGTGCGTTGAACCCCTTTAAACTTCTAAATGTTCACAGATGTGTAGTACATATGACTCACCACTTCAATAAAAGCCTCTGTCTATATTAATCACTTATTTTGAATGAAATCCCAGGCAGACAGCATAAATGCAGATATATTTGCTGCTGTCACATCCGTATTAGTGTCTGGTTTCTGCTCTCCCCAGCCCGGCTATAGTCGTCTGAACATGGAGAAAGAAACAGATAGTTTAGAAACTCATTTAAAGCTCAGCTTCTTGTGAGGTCAGAGGTCCAGTGGTGGTCCTATCAGTGATTGACATCTATCATTGTATGAGTGTGCATGGAGGAATAACTGTCCAACACCAATAGGATCGCCCAATGGACTTTGGGGAGGTTTATGGATAAAATACATTTTCGCACAAGACTATATAACAATCTGCTCAGTTCTTCCTGCTTGATGACATGATGCCTGCAGTTTGGGGAGTGTGTTCATTCTTACAGAATCTCTTAAAACTTTCAGACAGACTCCCAATTTACATGCTTCATTTATACATTGCATAATGAAAATGTATTTGTATTGTGTGTCTTCTATTGCAGGAACACCCACCAATTTCTTATAAGACCCACCAAGTTGCATAGTTTAGTAGCTGTTTGTTCTCCGGAGAAGGGCTCAGCAGATGAGCGTTTCTGTGCACATATGTTAGGTGTGTTTGCTATTTGCATCTATTAGAACCAATGCTTTCCAATGAAAGTGGTCACATGTCTGTTTTTTACAAGCGAATAAATTCGGGCTGTGATTGCTCAAAGCGCTCAGCCAATCAGAGGCAGCACTTCCAGGAGGCGGGGATTTTTCAATCCCAGGTCAGAAGAAAAAAAAAAACAGTGTCAGGGACCGGGGAGAAAATGCAGCAGCAAATGATTCCTTCACACCTGCGGGGAGTCCCCTCATCACTGAACACTGTGACAGCACTGTGAAGGAGTCCCCTGCCATAGCTGTCACAGCGGATTGCAATCTTTTCCCTATCTTTTCAATGGGGCAGGGGCTGCTGCCTATGGCTCCATTGACAACATGTTAAAACCCCTGGATGCTGTCACATCCAGGGGTTTCACATCCAAGGAATCCACTGCTGCAGCTGTCACAGCCGCAGCAGGGGATCGTGATGGGACCGCACTGTATGTGCAGATTTTACCATCATGTGACCGCACAACAAGTGCAAATTTAAAAACGCATCTGCTGCTTCGGTCATATGATTTTTAGACATATGTTTTCACGGACCTAACATGCGTGGAAAAAAAAGGCCGCTTGTCCGATTGAACCCTTACAATGATGGCTACAGTAACATAAACATGTTAATTTAGACCGGGCTCACACAGCACGTCTGAATTCCAGCTGCAGAATCTCGCACAGAATCCGGTTCCGACCGTGGCTGGTGACCATGCGTACCTGTCATCATCTTCACTGGCATCCATGCGCAGTACAAATTTTTTTAAATTCCTGCTTTTCCCACAGAATCCGCAGCCTGTCTGCGGGTTGGATGGCTTCCATTGATTTCAATGGAAGTCGTCCGTGCGGGAACCGCAGGAAAATGGATCATGCTGTGATTATTGAATGCTATGGGGGGGGGGTATCACTGTGGATCCCAGAGGCAGACGCCCACTCTGGATTCCTCAGCAAAATCCAACTGTGCGTGAGGCCTTACTAGCTGCTTCTTAATAGTTACCTCTTAACAGTATGTCTAATTTTGAATGTGTTGTTACCTTGCTTTCCTACAAAGCACTGCATCAGCCAGTAAATGCGAAATATTTGGCCTCAGTATAAGGGCAGAGAAGTTTCTCTCTATTTTAAGCCAGAGGATGATACAAAAAAAGAGACACATTTCCTTTATGCTTTTTCTTTTAGAATCCATTTCTGGCTTTGGCTAAATGAAAAACTGTGTTGGTACATTCTGTGATGCACATTTTAGCCATTATCAAGACTTGTCCCTAAAAGGTGGAGAAGTATAAAGTAAAAATGTCAACATTTCTTCTTTAAATAGCTATGTGAAAGGCCTAAAGTACAGATGTGAGACCTATTTAGGCAATTTCCAGCATTAACACAGATTTTTTTTACTTATGTATGAATACAAGAAGATCAGTTAATAGTCATAGAAAATGTAATATAGGCCGCCTGCAAACGGCCGTGTCAGATCCCACTGCAAGAATTCTCGCAATGGGACCCGACCCGCGCCCCTGCAGTGAGCAGTGCAGCTCACCTGCTTCCGCATCTTCTATTCTCTGTGATGTGCCAGCTACCGCGTTGGCAGTGACATTTCTGTGCGGGCCTCTGCGAGACCCACATAGAAATAGAACATGCTGCGATTTGTTTTCTGCTTGTGTTTTCATGCGGACAAATCGCGGCAGTCTGCATAGGGTTGCGTTTTGCAATGCAATCCTATGGCAGCGTCCAGGGATGGAAATTCTGCGGGAAATCCTGCCGTGGAATTTCCGCCCATGTGTAGGGAGCCATAGTGAGACGCTTTATTAGTTTACCCAAAGTACTGTAAATGATCCAGTTTACTTTAGTAGTCTCAACTTCCAATTCTTTTTCCTGTCATCCAGATTTGTTTTGTGACTTCATATATTCTGATGATAAAGCATACTCTCAATGTATGATGCTCCCAGTTTATTTATCTCATTTTTAAGTCTTTAAAAAAAATAAAATAAGAATCGCATTTATTGTGCATGAACATTGTTTACCATTTGACTCCAAAGTTGATGTCAGTATTAGCTCTTATCACTACAAAAGCCCTGTTCTGCACTAAATGAGGACATTGTAATTGACACATCTTAATAGGGTTTACTTTACTTAAAAGCTGCAATCATTTGCTGCATTTCCATCATTACACCCACCTGGATAGCTGCTATTCTCATTGCCAACTATTTCATGTTCTGGATATTAACTACAGAACAGCTGTTAGCAAAAAACTTTACATAAAAATTCTATTTTTGCTTTTGCCAATGCATGGGAACATGAAAACCTTCTTTAGGCTTATTTTATATTACACTCTTTATATATATATATATATATATATATATATATATATATATATAGTCTGAATTTGATATTTTCATAAGTATAAAGGATTCACATACTGCAAATCCAGACTTGGTCTCAGCATTCACTCCCAATATAACAGCTCTATTATGTTTATGAGGTCTTTTCAGAGTTTAGTTTTTTCTTTGCCTATTGTATATTCTTAGTTCCCTGTTTACTCCCATTTAGAGCACAGAAAGAGCACTTGAGCTGTTTGTACTGAAATGACACCTAGCTGAACCAGTCAAATAAAACGTTGCCAGTCAGATATTCCATTAACTAGCAAACAAGCAATTCAATCAAGTATTTAAAGTGCTTGTTAGCAATGAACAATTGTTTTCAGTCTTGAAATGTTCAGTAGCATCTTTATTTACATTGATAGCTGAATGCCTTTTTTCTCATTTAGCAAAGCATCCCAGTTTTAAATCATTTCTTAGCATTGGGAATGATGCAACGAGGACAAATGAGCTGGTTAGTTTGCATGCCTTAAGTGTTTATTTCCTTCTGTTGCTGCCCTTTATAACCATTGGCATGCTAGTGGATTTCTTGTGTATCTAGCACAAAAAGGTTAAGTAATGTTTTAACCTTCCTCTCTCCGTCCTTTACTTTTGCAAATTTGTTGCACTTTGCACAAGCTCAGTGTAGCAAATTGGCTCTTGTAAAAATTGGAATCCATTGAGGACTCTTGTATCCAAGTTCTGCAGATGTTAGACATTTGGCGATGTTCTTGTTTGGCTCCATCTGTACATTTGTCAGCTGATTGAAGCGTATCTCGTAATTATGTTAGCGTTCCAACTCTATGACACAAATGTTTTGGGCATGAGTCGCCTTTTTAGGTTAACTAAATAAAATGTAAGTGTTACCTATAATTTCAATTATTTGAAATTATTACTGAAATACATGTTTGAAATATTAAACTATGTGAAATTCTTCCATCGGGGGAAAAAAAGATTTGAACCTTTCCCATACAATGAAAATATACAGAACATGAAAATATAAATCCTCCAGGGGATTATCTGGTTTCAGCAAACAGAATATAACGTTTTCCAATATATTTTAAACTCCTCATACTTTTTTATTTTCTGATTGCTGTTAATGCATGGAAATCTGCGTTAATTGGATGAAAATCTAGCCAAGTGGTGAACCTACAGGTGCTTGAGCAATAATTATTGTGGTTAAACTAGATATGCTAACTGAAGATGAAACAAAATATCTCTGTAGAGTGACCTATCGTAAGGTAGCTTTTTACAAGTCACTGTCTGACCTTTTAATAGGCTTTGCAACAGAAGTAAGCATGTAATCCAAACCAGAGTATTCACCATTCGCAACAGATACCAATCTACTGACAGCTGTTTCAGTGTTGCAGAGCAGGGATCTGTTTGGCAGGGTAAGAGGCCTTTAACATGGGTCTAGAGGGATACATGTTTTCCCTTTTGGAAAGCGGCAAGATGACTTGGGGAGTGTCACAACAGCAGATGTTGATCCTCTGTACATCTAAACCGACTTGACTAAGGGCTCATTCACACAGGCATATGCAGTTTTTGGTCCATAAATATTTTCATAGACTGAAGTGGAGCCAGATATGCAGGGAAAATAAAGTGTTTCAGTCTATGAAAATGCTACATATTTATAGACCAAAAACTGTGTATTGATGCAATCCCGTTGCTTGACTGAACTACTTTGGTCTTTAATGTGGATCAAAATAGGATATTTTGCAATATTTTTCACAAGAGTAAATGCATGCGTGAGTGAAAAACGCAGGTCTGAATACCCCAATGCAAATCAATTGGGATTCAGCATTCCATAGTATATAGCATATCAAATACGCTCTTAATAATGAGACAATTTACACCCAAGTAAATGAGCTCTTAGGGATAGAGGGTTGCACCTGAGGATCCCCTCTTTTTACATGCTAATCTGGATCTGGTCCTTGCTGTGGGGAACCCCAGAGTGCTACCCCAGAAAAAAGATCTCAATTAGGAAGCAGCTGACTTTAATTAGTTAGGAATACAGTAACACTAAAAGATATGCATGTCAGCAGAAGCAGATCTCTTGTGTATTCGCAAAAGAGCCCAAAGGTCAGGCAGAAGAATTGTGGTCAGTAAGCTAGCCGAAGTCAGGAGAGAAGAAATCAAGAAAGAGTAGGACAAGCAAGGGTCAAAAACCAGGAGATCAAACAGAAACACTTTAACACCTTTGCATAGTAGGTGACCAATTGCTCAGGCACCCTCCAGTGAGGCATTAGGATGCCTTAAATAGACTGGAGCCTATTTAGGCCTCATGTCCACGGGGAAAATGAGGCCCGCCGCAGTTTCTTCATGCAGAATCCCGCAGCGGGTCCCTCCTTTCCCGCGGACATGAGGCTAAAAAGTGAGCATTACTTACCTGTCCGGACGCTGTGGATCTGCCCTCCGTTACTGCCGGATCTTCTTTCTTCGGCCCAGTGGATGTGCTTGGCACTCCTGCGCGGAGAGCAGGAATTCAGCTGCGGGTGTGCCGCCGATCCGGACGGCTTCCATAGGCGCCATTAGAAGCCTGCGGGAGCCATCCCCGCAGGAGACCCACACTAAAATGGAGCATGCTGCAGGTGTTTCCCCGCACATGCAATCCGCGGCTCAAGGGAAAATGACATCCGCAGGTATTTAATTACCTGCG
Organism: Eleutherodactylus coqui; assembly: GCF_035609145.1. Classification (NCBI taxonomy): domain Eukaryota; kingdom Metazoa; phylum Chordata; class Amphibia; order Anura; family Eleutherodactylidae; genus Eleutherodactylus; species Eleutherodactylus coqui. Next base: position 168,072,345 of record NC_089838.1, on the reverse strand, counting down.
GGTGTCCAATGCATCCCTATGGGGCGCGGATCACGCGTGCGGGTGACCCGCTGCGGATCTGTCCCCGTGGACATGAGGCCTTAGACTTCATGTGGACTGGAGATCTGGGTACACTGGTTAGCCATTTAGAGTCAGACTAAGGCTACCTGTCCATGGGCATTGTGAAATCCCGCGTCGGATCTCCGCCGTGGGAGCCGCCGCCGGCAGACAGGTCTCCACGGTGAGCCTATCTGGCAGATAGGCTCACCGCAGAGAATCGCGGCAATTAGCAGCATGCTGCTATGTGCCGGCCGCGAGCGGAGAATCGCTATGATTCTCCACTCGTAGACAGGGGGGCTGCGCTTTCAAGCTATGGAAAGCGGGGAACGCAATGCAAATGCGCCCGTGGACAGGCAGCCTTAGAAGTCTGTACCCTTTGGGCAGCAGTGACAACAGGAATGCAGCGGGAAGGACATGGTGTGCTAGGCATGAACGATAGCAGGATGAGACACAATCGGCCAACAGGGAGACTTGTGTTTTCATATGGACAAAACAAATTGCAAGTGATCTTGCTACCATTGCAAAACAGCAGACTCTGTCCCTAGCTATTAACTGCAACCCACTTTGTAACCCTATTCTAAATTCATAATGTCATTTCAATGTGTTTCTTTGGGGGGGGATCCTGCAAGCATGAGTGACCTTATGCAGCCTGAGCCTTATCAGAAATCTCTCTTGTGAAAGACAGGTTTGCTCTTCACATGACAGAGAACATTCATTGATTACGTCCAGAAGCTTAAATTTGTCCCCTTCGTTGACAGCAAGCTGAGATCTTAAACACTGGAGTGGAATTAAGATACATAATATATTTAAAAAATTGTAATGAATAAGCTTTATTTGCTGAAGCTAAAACATTAATGTCTGTGCTATAGCCAAGCGAATGAATCAACATAGTGAAAATATTCCAACTGTAGGTGCAAAGATTCCAAGGACCAGACTGCAGGTTCACAGTAAAGACCAACAAAATGAAAAACACCACCAATATCTTCTATGTAGCATGCAGGGTTTATTCACGAATGATTTCTACAGCAACATGGCAACTCCTCAATGGAGCCATTGTCATGTATCTGTATTTTAAGGCTAATTTACACGTAACAGTTGTCGCTGTTCAAACAACCAAAAATGAGAGCTAATCGTTACATGTAAATGCTGCCATCCTGCCCTTTTCGTTTGAACAATGATTTTAAGGTGAACTTAAAAGCCATTATTCAGCTCCAGAGAGATAAAGTATCTCTCAATAGACCACATGCTGTGTTCTCCACGGGAGTCTGGAGATTACATTGTAATCTGCTGGCAGCCCCAAGGAGAACAATGCAGCTGTGTGCACAGCTGGACGTGGGATTAATCACACACTGGGCTCTGCAAACAGCTCCTGCAGGCCCTTTTATGTGCAAATGACGATGATAAAGTGTTAATGGCAATTAGTGGCCATTAACACCTTATGCAAAAAAATCTCTAAAACTTTTAATCTTTCAGTCAGTTGAAAGATGTCCTTTGTGTGTAAATGGGCCTTTACTATTTTATCTTGGCCAGGCTAACAAGCTTATACAACTCATTTAATAATAATTTATTTGTATAGCGCCAACTTATTCCACAGTGCATTTAGTGCTTTCCACACACCTTATCCTGTTGTGAGTTAGATTTCAAGACAGTTGTGGTCAGTGGAAAGCTTGTACTGTGAAGACTGCCTTTAGTGCAGTGACAAAAAAAGCTCCTATATATGAATACTATAAGAAACCAACACCTGAAGAGTATTATAATTAACCAGTTCTTCTGGGGGTTTTTCCCATTGTCGCATAGCCATACCTTTATTTTTTCATAGACATATCTGTATAAGGACTTGCCTTTTGTGGAGCAAGTGGTATTTTAGTAGCATAATTTTAGAGTACATAAACCAATGTATTTTATAGCTTTTATTATTACTAGATTGACACGATGTTCACTGCACGAACATAAAAGGTTTGGTAACATAGCTGTAAATGTTTTAAGAACTGTTAAGCTGAGGATTTGGCTTGAATTGTTTGCCATCCACTGCTTGGTCTTACACGACATAGCAGCAATCAAACTGGTAAGTACTGATATGAACGTTGCTTAGCAATGCTTGACTCTCCCTGACGGTGTGGTTGTGCTTCGACTTAATATAGGAACTTTGACCTCACTCAATTTATTAAACTCAAATATTATGATTTTATGGCGGTGGTGAGGATGTCACAAATCTAATGACACCAAAATCATCCACCAAAGGTCACACAAAGGGGTCAAAGTGTGGTGCACGAAAAGCCTGTAGGCTTATTTATATTAAAAAAAATTTTTGTGGGTGAATCAAAAAAAATAAAATTCTGCTATTGTTTTGGGGTTTGTTTTTAAGATCTTCACTGTGCAGTTTAACATAAAGTTATCCTCTAGGTCACTACAATACCTAATTTAGATTTTAGATTTTGCTTCTCTTGCACAATAACACGCCTTGGTTTGTTAAAAAAAAAAATGTTTTATGCCACGGCGCAATCCAAAAGCCATATTTTTTTTTCTATCAACAGTTATATGTTATAAGGGCTTGTTTTTTGTGTGATGTCCAGCCTGACTGTCATTAGAGCGCCCTCTATACCAGGAACGGGGCAGCCATGCTGGCCGCCTTAGGATGTGCCATAAAAACACAAACCTCTTAATAAATCAGCTTAGAGGCCATTGTAAAAGGCATATTGGCAGTCACTGAGGGGTTATTTTCAGGTGGTATTCCATTTTAAGGGTAGTTCGTGACAGAGCGTAAAGGCCTAATTTTAAAGTAATTGGTGTTGATATTAACTACCATTCAGATAATACATTAAAACCAGGTCTTCCGATTAGTATTTTTTCATTCCTAATGATTCAGTAATCTATTGTTAATTTGCAGATAAGAAAAAGTTGAAAATCCTTGTTCCCATTCCAAACCAAAGCTTAACAACATGAAGATTTCAATTTGTGTTTTCCTAGGTTTTTGCTTTGTTCAGGAGGTTTTTATTGCTGTCAGTCTCTAGGTTTTCACAGACATTTACAATAACATATCCCATGTCGTTCTGTTGGATCTGTCACCTATTCCATGTTTTAAATGACAAGCACAAGGCATTTATCCGCAGATCTCACTTTGTTTAGCAGTCGGTTTCAAGATACATCATGGTTTAGCTGCTTTCTGTTGCCTTTATTTTGTACACTTAAAGCAATTATTTATATATATTACTGCCTGCAAAATGAAGTCGTCTTAGGGCTCATTCGCACAGGGCTGAGCATATTTCAGTCCATGAATGTGCAGCCTATTCACGGACTAAGAAAACAAATCCTAGCGTGTTTCAGCACTGCACCTGTTTTTTTTTGGGGGGGGGGGGTTGGTTTTTTTATACGCACATAAATCTGCAACTGGGCCTGTTGCTTTGATGCACAAATACGCAGTGAATGCACAGGTTTATTGCGTATTCACCGTGCAGTTGTGCTGGCCCGATCACTTTTATGGCCTGTTTAGGCAGCAAAATAGTGTGTAATTTTTCACATGGTTGCAAGTACATACATATGTGAATTAACACTGAAATCAATGTGCTCTATTCCCTGCATAATACACATGTAAGAAATAAGAGTGTAATATGCGGCTATTTATGCCTGTGTGAATGAGCTCTTAGGGTTTTGGTTGGTGGTTGGTTAAATAAGGCATGCCCTTAAACCGCAACAGTTTTTCTCACAAACTATTAGAAATTTACTTTACGTGATGGGCCTTAGGGTACAATCACTGTAACAGCTACATCTGCTGTCAGCAGGGGGGAGGGGGGGGCACGCTGGGAGTTTAGAAGTTTTGTAAATTAATTTTAGTAGAGACATATGTTTCTAAAGCAGAACATATTTAGTAATACATTTACAATGTAAGTGCATTCCGAAACTGTTGCAAAGGCAATTTTCAAATTAGTGAGGTCTAAATCTTCTGACCATCTCAACCTATAATCTTCATTTTCAAAGCAGGGAATACACAGATCTCTTATGGGACAGCCAGAAAATTAGTATTCCTGTTAAATTCTGGTCTTGTAACTGTCCCCCAAATAGTGCCAGAGCTTATTGTATACATGAAACAACAGGCCTCATGTCTCCAACATCAGGGCAGCTTTTAGGCAATTTGGCCATCAGGGTGAACATCAAAACGTGCCCCCTAACACATTAAATAATTGTGACAACATTATTAACCCTTTCCAATCCACTGTCTAACCTGTGAAGACATTATGATTTAAAGGGGTTGTCTCGCGAAAGCAAGTGGGGTTAAGTAGTTCTGTATGGCCATATTAATGCACTTTGTAATATACATCGTGCATTAAATATGAGCCATACAGAAGTTATTCACTTAGCTTCCCTGCGCTGGCGTCCCCGTCTCCATGGCTCCGTCTAATTTCAGCGTCTAATCTCCCAATTAGACGCGCTTGCGCAGAAGGGTCTTCTCCCATCTGTTCGGCCCAGCACGAGCGGCATTCTGGCTCCGCCCCCTTCTACGCGTCATCGCGTAGCTCCGCCCCCGTCACATGTGCCGATTCCAGCCAATCAGGAGGCTGGAATCGGCCCACGTGACGGGGCGGAGCTACGCGATGACGCGTAGAAGGGGGCGGAGCCAGAATGCCGCTCGTGCCGGGCCGAACAGATGGGAGAAGACCCTTCTGCGCAAGCGCGTCTAATCGGGAGATTAGACGCTGAAATTAGACAGAGCCATGGAGACAGGGACGCCAGCGTAGGGAAGGTAAGTGAATAACTTCTGTATGGCTCATATTTAATGCACGATGTATATTACAAAGTGCATTAATATGGCCATACAGAAGTACTTAACCCCACTTGCTTTCGCGAGACAACCCCTTTAAGGCTGTACAGCTCCGATGTTGAAAGACGTCCGTCGGGGTTCTCTTACTGTATATTACCAGCCTCTCTGCTGTCGGAGCCTATCCAACGTGTCACCTCATGCAGTACTGGCTTTAGCCAGCATATGGCGCAGCTGTATAATGGCAGAAAAAGAGTAAGACCCTAGGAAAAACCAGGATACAAATTGGATTGGAAAGGGTTAAGTATGCTGCATAATGGAATCAGTACAGATAAATGCATTTCTCATTTACTCCATTATATTGATCTTTAAGAGCTGGAAATTTAAAGAAAGCTCGCTTTCTCAACTTAATACATGTCTCAGCCACTGCAGAGCATTATATACATCTCAGCTGCTGTAAAACCTCTTTTTGTACACCCTTCTATGCTACCCCCACCCTCAATATGTATTATATATCCAAAGACATCATAGTGTATCTGCAGTATTACTACTAGAATATGGCAGACTTAGATACTGCACATCAGATCTAAGTCTGATGTGCAGTATCTAAGTATGGTAGCATATCTTTAACCCCTATCTATGTATGGTAGCATATCTTTAACCCCTTAACTTCACAGGGCGTAAGTGTACATCCTTGCTGCGGGGTACTTAATGCAACAGGGTGTACACTTAGGTGATCAGCAATGATCCTGCACTATCCGGCAGTGGGAACCGACTGTCACCGATAGCCAGCCTCCCCCTGTAACAGCGGGGAACAGCGACCCCCACTGTTAACCTCTTCCCTGCCGTAATCTATGTAGCATGCTCCCTTTGTGACATCATCGGACTCTCGCGATATATTCGCAGAGGGCCAATGGGTTGCCATTGCCTATGATTGCTATTAGAAGCGATAAGGTATTGCAGGACAGAAGTCCTGCAATGACTTACCATAGCGATCATAGGTGTAGTGGTACGTACAAATCCCCTACAGGAATATAAATAGTGTAAAAAAAAAAAAGAAGATAAAAGTACTGTAAAAAAAAATTAAAAAACACCCATTTTTTGTGCTCCCTTTAGTTAAAAAAAAAAACAACTTTAAAATTGAAATCCCACATATTTGGTATCGTTGTATCCGTAACTGCTCGTACATCAAGATAAACAGACTTTTTATCCTGGATGGCAAAAAGCGTAAAAAAAAACTGAAGCAAAATGCTTATTGTTTTCCTTTTGCCTCCCAAAAAAGCAATACAAGTGATCACAATAGCCGTATGTACCCCAAAATGATACCCATAAAAATTACAGCTCGTCACACAAAAAACAAGCTCTCACAGAGCTCCGTCCATGAAAAAAAAAATGTACGGAACTTTGAATGCAGCAATTTAGAAAAACAAATAATTTCCCCAAAAAAAGGGGTGTTATTGGAAAAAAAATGAATTTTGGTATCATTGTAATCGTACCGGCCAGCAGGAAAAATGTGTTGTTTCATTTATGCTGCATAATTAATACTATAAAAAAAATAAAAAAAAAAAAAACAATGGCAGAATTACTGTTTTCTCTCACTAAGATCATAAAAAAAAATTATAAAAGTTTTACAACATAGTATATGTACCCAAAAATATCACCAATAAAAATGACACGTCGCCACACAAAAAACAAGCCCTCATACAGTCAAGTCAACGGAAAAATTAAAACGTTATGGCTTATGAAAAGTACAGCTGAAAATCCCCCCCAAATCGTTGCTTCCTTATGCCCAAAATTGGCCATGTCCTTAAGGGGCTAAATGCAGTCACCAAATATTAAACACTGGCTTTAAATAGGGGAGTGTAGTTAGTTTAAGTTCACACCTTTTAGGGAAAAAAATCCCAGCATTATTTCACCCTTGGGGGGGGGGGGGAAAGCTCAACTTTTAGTTAGTTGTCTTCACATTGTATGTTTGTTTTTTCTGAATATATTCACAACTACAAATTTTTTTTTCTTTTTTGTAGTTGTTTTTTCCCCCACAGGTGATGTCTCCTCTGATTGAACGCTTTCCCTTTTCTGCTCTATCACCGTCCAGCTCACCATGAGTTTTTCCATCCTCTACTCACTTCTGCACTCTCCCCATCCTGCTGCTGCCACTACTGCTCCTCTAAGTGCCTTCCAATCATTAATAGTGTCCTCCTTTTGTGCTCCACAAAGTAATTGTGCTCACACACAGTAATCATTTCCACATTGTGCCTTTCACAAAATAGTCCCCTCACACAGGAATAGTCCCCTTCTCCACCTCCAATCAGTTAACCTATTTGAGTGTTCCTTTTAGGCTTCCTTCCCAACACACCTTTTATTACAGCTTTTTTTGGTATTCTACTTGTGTTAAGTGATTTTTTTTCAGGCTTAATATAGAGTGAGATTCAGACACAGATTTATGGGAAAACGCTAGAAAAAGTGAGGAAAAATGTCAAAAAATTGTACGACTTCCTATTCACCGAAAACTCCTATTTTGCGGCAGAGCTTTTTGGCCCCCAAAAGCAGAAAATGTCTGGAAAATAAGCAGATTTGTGCTATATTATTTTCTTTTTTCAAACTTTTGAGACCCCTGAAACAAGTACTATGTTTCTTCAGCTGTCTTCGCTGCTGTCAAGAGCCAAAAAGCAGTGAAGGCAGACGTAGGGGCACAGCACACGTGAGCATGACAGCCCCCTCGTTCTAGTGATCAGCAGGGTTCTCTGCAGCAGTTCCCCTACTGATGGAAAATTTTGACTAAAGTGCAGTTACACTTGGAATAAATGGTAACCCATTATCTAGAATGCTTCTGAAAAAGTGGCAGTGAGTGAGGCATGTTTTCATCTTGCTCCCAGGTTAACAGAAGATAACATAAATAAAAGAGAGGTTTGAAGAGTAAGTTACTTTTGAGGTTTTAGTTGTGTGTCCTCCTTAACTGGTCATCTTGATTTAAATACTTGAAAGATGTATATGGTGGGGTCCACTTTTGAAGTTGTATATTATTTAAACCACTTCCAGGATGTTTCTGCATTTCTATAGCTTTTTCGGTTCACATTGTATGTACAAAGTTTTTCAGTTCATGTACAGGGAGCATTTAAATAAGTTCTGTACAAAGCTAGTGAAATCTTGAATGTGTAATTATGTATTTAAGATATACACAGTTCATTGATGCAGAGAAACAGTTTAAGATGCTGTAATCAAAAGTTAAATCCCTTCAATAGAAGTAGAAAAGCTTCTAATGCATGGGTGCTTTGATTGTCATTTACTGATATAGTGATTTCCAAGCAACGCTCTATTTATCTACATTTCACAGGGGAAAGGGAATTTATCAGTTGCGTTTAATTCATTTTAAGTTTTGTGATTAAGATATTTTCTTTAAAATTACATGAATGATTAACTTTTTTTTTATCCTTGTGCCGCTTAACTAGAGAATGTTCTTTACGTAAAAATCTGGTTGAAGTTACAGGAACGTCCTGGGCAAGTTGGCTGCTCTTTGAAATCTCTTCCACTTGTACACGATCTTCCAAATAGTGGAATGTCCTAATGTCCTACAGCTTGGTGACCTTATTTCCTTTCCAGATTTTGAGACCTCTATAAAATTCTTCCTGAAGGTCTTATAGTCTTTTAAATCTTGGTATGGAGATATCACGCATTTTAAGAACTAGGAACAAGCCAACATAAGGGCACATTCTCACCTGTCAAAATTGGTTTGGGCTGCACAGCTAGTACTGACAAAACGTATTAAATCTATACATCTTCACGTTTAACTTTAAAAATGTTAATACCTCTATGTATGACAATCCAGGGGACTTTTTAGCTGCCGTATTTAACCATAAGCCGCTTGTCATTTATAGCCAGCATAATGTAGTTGAATGAGAGGGCCCAGTTTTTGTGCCTGTATTGTCACTTCGCCGTACATTTTTTTTATGTTGGTCATTGTTTTTTAAATTGCAAATTAAATGTATTCAGTTATTTTTATATTTTTATCTGTTCTATTCAGTTACGTATATTCATATTATGTGTGATTGAAAAGCATGTCTAACTTAAGTTTTTTTGTTTTTTTATTTGTCGGGTGTCTTATTGTTGATAGTAACTAGATGAAATGAGTCTAAGTAATTTTGGCCAGTCTGAAAGAAAAATTACAACTTTTATCCGGTTCTCATTATACAAAATGAAGGAAAATTTTAGGCTATTATTCATTTCCAGTTTTTCTACTCCTTTTTGCCATAGATGGCCACTGTAAATGAGCCTTCTATATGAATTTGTCTTCACGTGTATATTTATCAATAGAGTAAATCACTTCCTGCTGGGATATTTTGGGTCTTGCAGCAAATAATTTAGTAATTCGTTACAGGTAATATAGTCTAAGTGCTCGGTGGTAAAGCAGATTTTTTTGCAAACCCATATAGTTCAGCAGCTAAGTTATTTCAGTGGGCAGAGGGAGGTAAGTCGCTAATCAGTTGAAATGTAACCTATCCAATCCCTTTTTCCCCAACATCATCTATTGAGAGAGCTGGGAAACCCACAAATATACGATAGTTGATGATGATGTTGAGTGAACCAAACCAGTACAACCCTGTTTCGGGTCGAGCTTTGCTAAAAGTTCAGTTCAGCATGAACCCAAACTGAACTTCTAGCAAAGTTCTACCTAAGTGTTATACAGGGCTTTAATGGCTCTTAGACAATAGTATACACCAGTTTTAGCAGTTTGGTGAACTTCCCGAACCAAACTTTTTAAAAGTTTACTCATTACTGGTTGACAGGACCATGATTGTCCAACAGTGACTTGAATATCCAGTAGGTAGATAATTCCATATACTGGGCTTAAGTTAACTTGGTTCAATATTGTGTAAAGTATATGCTGTAACTGTATATAGCATTCATAAGTTTACTTAGACCTAGTGAGTGAACTAGTTTATAATGGGCAATATGTAACAATATATCAAACTATGATCTATCCGATCTGGGGATCACGTATACAGTAATAACATTTGACAGTTATTCGGCTCAAATAATCTCAAGGTTTGAATGGTTTTCCTAAGGATAAGTGCCAATATTTAAATGTTGTAGAAATAATTTTTCAATATGGTAGGCCTCTGTCTTGCATCATAACTATTATAGTTGAACTGTCCTACCACATGTGAAAGAAGATTTGTATATTACCATATCCCATCTACCTTGCAGAGTTTTGAAATCCAATTTTTAAATTTTATTTGAATAGTCAAACTTTTTAAGGATAACTACTTGGCTTTCCAATGCAAATTCTCCCAAGATATTGAGAGTAAACTAATTAGTCTTCTGTTTGATGGGCAAAATCAATTTGGCAAGAAAACAATTCAATCTGAAACAGATGTCTTTCAGGGACATGATATTTCTTTAATTTACTGGTTCATGTAACAAATTTAATCGTATGTTTGAGATAAGCCACTTTCCCAGTAAAGTTTGTGTCTTATATCTAATTTGTAGCTTTCCCCAGTATTAAATATATGACATTTTAATAGGATTTATTATGCACAGTTGCTAATGCGATCTGTACACTGAAGAAAAGTATGAGCTTTTTTTTAAGTTTACTAAAATGCAAAACAGTTTAGGGTTGACATCTTTATGAATGTCCTCTACAATGGTTTGTACAGTGGTAACAGAATGCTAAACCTAGGAATAAATGATTGGAATAAACAGGAGAGAAACTTGTCCTTAGTGTTTGTTTCATGTAGAAACTTCTACAGACTGACAAACAGCCTTGAAGAAATCCTGCAGAGAACACAGGAGCTAGTTTCCTGCCAACCTTTGCTCCACCTTTTACTGACAGCTTAATTGGTGGGGCTTCACCAAGGGGCATGGCTTACCAGCCTTTCTTATCCCTTTTTTGGATATTTCTCCATTTAATTGTAATCTATATACCATATATACTCGAGTATTAGCCCACCCTAGTATAAGCTGAGACAATAAGTTTCGCCACAAAAATCTGGGAAAACTTATTGACTCGAGTATAAGCCGAGCTATACTAGAGTATATACTAGGTAAAAAAAACAAACCTCCATACTCACCTCCCAGCCTCTGTCTGTGCGATAAGCTGCTTGAATTCTCCCTGCTGTCATCCTCCGTCGTCCTCTCTGCTTGGCTCTGTCAGTGCTGTGTAAGTAAGCGCTGTGATTGGATTGAGCGCCAGCCAATCACAGCTGGCGCTCAATCCAATCACAATGCTTACTTACACAGCAATGACGAGAGGTGATTTGAAAGCCAAGCAGGGAGATGACAGTGGGGAGAATTCTAAAGCAGCTTGATTGGCTGTGAATGATCGAGCACTGGCTGTGATTGGCTGATGCTTGATCCAATCACAGCCCTTACTTACACAGTGCTGATGGCTGGGGATGACCGAGCCGAGCAAAGAGGACGGCGGGGAATGACAGCGTAGAGAATTCAAGCAGCCTGCCGCACCGCCGCTGGAGATACAGACGCCGGCTGGGAGGTGAGTATGGAGGGTTTTTTTAAGCCTTGCTTGACTCGAGTATAAGCCGAGGGAGGCTTTTTCAGCACAAAAAAATGTGCTGAAAAACTAGGCTTATACTCGAGTATATACAATATATAAAATAGGATGTATGTGTGTATGTGCCACCATAACTCATAAACGCCTGGAGCAATTTCAATCAAACTTGATACATTTATAACTCATCCCGTGGGGATATCACAGCCCCACTACCCCTTTTTAGTGACTAAAAATAAAATACACGGGCAACGTCGGGTAATGAGCTAGTATGAGACAAAATAGGGTCAAAGGACAGCAGATAAAGGGAAAGAGTGCTGAGAAATTTTTTTGTGCATATTTCCTATATTTGTGCTCATTTAATGCATGGTTTGTTTCAGAGTCTCAACTTAAGGAAAATCTTTGACAGTATTTTTACAAAGCCAGATTTGAATTTACTACTATTTTCAATCAGGACTTTATCCGCAATATCAATTTGTTTCTATTTTATGTATAATACTAAAGACAATATTTATTACCCGTTGTATGTATTGTCATTACTAATTTAGACTCTCTTATAGATATGCACTCAGTTATAATATCTTTTGACTTCACAAATGTTGTCCCTTTTATGACTTACAGAAGTTTTGTTTTGTTTTAAAAGAAAATGTAAATTTGAAAGGAACCTTTTATAGTTGCACCCCAGAGTATAAATTATGAACAGCACTATCACAATAAAAGTCATAGAACAGTGTGCTGTTCATGTGGGTTTTTTTTACTCTTCTTTGATCATGATAGTAAATGTGTCAACCAATAAGTGCAAATGGGGGACTGAGAAGCCCTCAACAGGAATAATAGATTAGCCGAATAATTATGTGCATCGCAGAAGAAGAGTATTCTATATTATATATGTTAAAGCATGTACTGTGTGCTGGCATATACTGAAGGTTCAGAGTATTTGCTTTTAGTGTGTTTATTAATCTGTACTAATTGTTAAAAGAAATGAAAATTGGATGTGTTTTCATATCCTCTATTTAAAAAAACAAAACAAGAACAATCAATCTTTTAAGTTAGGTTGTGGGCTTGATTAATCATAAACCCCTTGTCTGTTGAAAATCTATGCGGAATCGGCCTCTTGTCTCATGCTTGTGCTTTTGCACTGTCCCTGTGCCATGCTTTACACTGCAGTGCTGACTGTTCTTAAAGGGGGTTTTCTAGTTAAATACTGTTGATGACCTATCATCAGTATAGGTCATCGGTAGTTCATTGGTCGGGGTCTGCCGCTCGGGGCCCCAACCAATCAACTCTGCAGGCACATGCTATTAGCACCGCAATAACATAGCGTAAGCCTCCGCGCCGTCCTCTGTTTAGTGGCCAGCACTGGTAACTGCAGGCACGGCTCTCATTGAAATCATTGGGAGCCATGCCTGCAGTTACAAGCGCCAACCACTACATGGGAGGTCGGTGCGTAGGCTTCCGCGTTATTGTGGTGCTGACAGCATGCGCCCACGGAGCTGATTGGTCAGGGTCACAAGCTGTGGACCCCGACCGATCAATTATTGATGGCCTATCCTGATGATAGGTCATCATTAGTATTTTACTGGGAAACCCCTATAACTTGTGCTGTGTAAGTTGTGTTATTTACTTCACATCGACCAAGGGGTGTTTTGAGTGATGATGTTTATAAAGACAAGCCCAGTTGGAAGTCAGTAGATAAAAGCTGATTACAATGTCAGCAATAGTGGAATGATTATAAACCGCAAACCAATACATTTTCAGCAAGGAATAAATAACATGATTGCTACACTTGCACTAGGTGAATGAACCTAAATAACGGTTAAGTTTTGAAATTTGCTGTTGACCTAGGACAATCCCTGTTTATAGTCTCTGTTTGGGTTCATTGATGGCAAAGAGGGGGATTCTGTGTTCAGGACATCCACCTATGAGCCAGAGCGGGAAGCCACTGACATCCGAATGGCCACTATGAAAGACTGTATTTCATTGGCAGTGGTTGCAGCAAGGGAAATGCATAAGAGTCTGAATCTCCAGCTGGCACATTTATCTGTTTGCTTAGAAGTCTTGGGAACGGGTCTGATTTGGGCAGATTTAAAGTTAAAGGGGCTGTCTGTGTAATGAGACAGTCTCTTTAATGCTTATGTTGGGCTGAAATTACTGCTGGGATCAAGGTTTTTGTGTATGCTGCTCCTTTTATTTTATTGACTTATGTTTATGCTGCTGATCGAGTTCTAACAAGCTGCCATTAGCATTGAGGATTGTCTGCAGTGTCATATTGTAGTGCTTAGGGCCCTCCAGTAAAATTAATTCTAGGGGCCCACTGTATAGCTACATGGAAATATTGCCTGCTTTCTATACACAAATGTGCAGCTGTTGCATTCTCCATACACTTAAATGGAAAGTTGACTGTATTTGCATGTGGCCCTGTCTCCACTGAAGTATATGGAGAATGCAGTGAGCAGGAATTGGTGACTTCCGTTCACTTAATGGCTGAGATCCCAAAGGTAGCATCTATAGCATATCTTGTGTGACACTCGTGGAAGAGATAGGGACTGGGCACCCATCAGCGGATTCAACTATTCTCTGTGGTTGAGTCCAATCCTGATTTGTGTGTCTGTTGAGCCAGAAACCACAACATAGTTTTATTTACTTACCTGTATGAAAGGTGTGGAATTAACAAATCAATGTGCAGTTCTCATTTCCCAACTCGCAGAAATAAACCGAGCTACCATATGTGCCAGTACAGATTTAAAGGGGTATACTAGTTATGCAGAGTTGCTTTCAAATGAATTCTAGTCAAATGTTATAGTTTGCAATGTGGTTCTGCTTTGGATTTTGTGTCTGTAACTCTAAAAGCCATTACCTTCGAATAATAGAATGGCAGAGTTGTAAGGGACCTCCAGGGTCATCAGATCCAATCTCATGCTTTTAATGCAGGATTCACTAAATCATCCCAGACAAATGTCTATCCAGCCTCTGTTTGAAGACTTCCATTGTAGGAAAACTCACCACCTCCTGTGGTAACCTGTTCCACTCATTGATCACCCTCACTATCAAAGTTTTTTTTTAATATCTAATCTATCTCTAATCCTTTTCAGTTTCATCCTATTGCTTTTAGTCTTTCCTTGTGCAGATGAGAATAGGGCTGATCCCTCTGCACTGTGACAGCCCTTCAGATATTTGTAGACAGCTATTAAGTCTCCTCTCAGCTAAACATTCCCAGATCCTTTAACCGCCGTCCCACATAGGACATAGTTTGCAGACCGCTCACCATCTTGGTAACTATTCTCTGAACTTGCTCCAGTTTGTCAGTCTTTATTTGTTTGTTTTAAATTGGGTTGCCCAGAACTCAACACTGTGTTTGAGATGAGGTCTGACTAAGGCCTCCTTCCCACGAGCGTGACGGGCTCCGCCGCGTAATATTACGCAGTGAAGCCCGTCACGGCGCCCCCCAGAGCCCCTATACTTACCAGCGGACGATAGCGTGAAGACGCTTCCCCGCCCACCGCCGTCGCGTCGTGTGACACGCCCACCGCGTCACATGACGCTGCCGGCAGTGTCACGTGACGCGCCGGCCGCGTCAAATGACGCTGCGGCGGTAGGCGGGGAAGCGCTTTTTCACGCTATCTCCCGCTGGTTACAGCGGGAGATAGCGTGAACGGACGGCTTCCATTGACTGCAATGGAAGCCGTCAGCGCGTACAGCCCGTCCTCACCCGCAGCAAATAGAGCATGCTGCGGGTGAGGACGGGAGAAATCGCGGTGCGTAATTCCGCGGTGGAATTACGCATCGTGAGCATTGTGCTATTAGGTTCAATAGAACCTAATAGCAGGGGGCCACGCAGCGGATTTTTGCCGCGAATTTACGCGGCGTAAATCCGTTCGTGGGAAGGAGGCCTAAGGAAGAGTAGAGGGGGACAAAACCTATGAGAAGTTAAAATCCATATTAAAGAAATCCTGCAGTTTCATCTCAAATGTTAATAAATTTGTTGATTCACTACTTAAACAGAATTTTGTAAACCTCTTTATTAATAAAAACATTAAATGAATTGCCTGCTGAATGTCCTTTGTGATTGATCAAAAGAGACTACTGTAGAGATGTGCTGGCACTGACACGAAGATTAATGTGAAGCTTTCATTTCAGTTTAATTGGATGCTTAATAAATGAGCATCTTTAGTAAAGCACACTTTTTCTGGTGTTTATAAGCTGCCTGACCAAAATATTAAGATTGTGACATATCATTTGCTGTCTTGTATTTGTTTTGTATGGAGTGAATGGCTCAGAAGTGACAGCTTCTTTTGTTCATTTAAGTGCTGAATTATTTGTCCTATTTTTCTTATTTAGTTGCGCTTGCCAGAGTTCTGAATGTGTTCAGTTGTTTATAAATGTTATATATAAATATGGCCTAATGCACACGGCCATGACCGGCTCCGCAAGCAGAATACCGCAGCAGAGTCCGTCTTGGCACCCTCCTCAAAGACCCCATACTTACCTCCGGTTCCGCTGTGCGAAGTCCCCCATGACGCGCCAGCGTGCATGCGCAGTACAGTGCATGACGCGCCGGCAGTGTTTCTCTTTGCATAAACTTTTAGATAGCTTATCAGCTACTTAAGAGTTAAATGCAGGCGGAGTGGGTCACCGCTGACAGTTCTGAGAACAGCAGCTGCTTTGTATCTACAAACAGCCGCTTTGTTCTTGGAGCTCTCAGCTGGTATCCCACTGAGCTCATAGCACCAAGAACAGCAGGAGCTGCTTTGTTCTCCGAGCCATCGCTAAGAGCTCCATACAGCCTACCAGCTGAAAGATTGCTAACAGCTGGTATCCCGCAGAGAACTCAGCGTGCGGCGCTGATAAGGCTCATCACTGACTTTTAGCTTGCTAAAAGTCAACGATGAACTAGCAGTGCACGATGGCTGCCCGTTTAGACACAACGATTGTCTAAATGGGCCTTTACTTTTATATAGAATTATTAAATAAGCCTGTTTTAATACAGCCTATGATTATGTGATTATGTGCAATGCATTCAGGAATGACAGCTCATGTGTAAAAGGAATGATTCTGTACATTTACTAAGAGGCTTTCTTTACATACCGTAGATATTTATAGACTGAATATAATTGTCTGCAAAGGTTAAACAGATGAACATTTTTTAGAGTCAATCTATGATAGGCAGTGATACTTATTAAATCAGATTCTAGCTTTTTGCCAGGTGTTATCATTTGTCGTTCATGTATAAGACTGTGTGCGGTGGCATGCTTGGGTACACACAAACGAACAGAACCTGCAGATGTCATTTTTATTTCTCTGCCACCATTGACAGCATGACAACTGGTTCAGATTATACTTTCTAGTAATAGATGACAAAATATCTGAAATGTTACCAATTCAGGTTCAAGAAATTGGGGTTTACTACATCTTCTGCAAACTATGCCATATCCTGAGTCATTATTTTAACATTCTAACATAAAATTATTTATAGAAGTGCCACTTGATTAGCTCTGATAACGACATGTCATCTGTGCAATTTCTGTCTGCTGCTCTTTTCTGCAGTAACTTTTTCCATCATTGTTGACTAAGGCCCAATGTCCATGAGTGGATTTAATTTGCAGAGCCCACACGAGGCACCCGCAATTCAAGCCGCCCATAGGGAATCATGGGCGTCCGCACCCCAATTAATACATGCAAATTTGTTTTCCGGATTCCACATGCGGAACACAAATCACAGCATACTCCATTTTAGGGCAGATTCTGTGTGGGTGGCTTCCATTGAAGCCAATGGAAGTCGTCCGATCCACAACTGACATTGTGGATGGGCTGCAGATTCCGTAGGAAAGCATAAGTTTAAAAAAACGTACGGCGCATGTGCACCAGCCTGCACTACTGCACACATCCGCAGTACGGAAAATAGAAGACCTGGACAGATACGCAGTGACCACATGCACAGGCGGATTCCACTGCGGAATCCTGCATGCTAAATTCAACCCGCCCATAGACATGAGGCCTAATACAGCTCACATTCTTGTTGCATATCATGTGTTTGATTGGCACATTCTAAACACACCTAACATTGTCATTTAAAGGGGTCTTACAGTATTAAAAACAGGCTCCATTGAAATTAATGTAGCTGAGCTGCAGAACCACCTGTGGACAGGTTTGGCACAGTTTTTAGATACTGGACAACTACATTAACCCCTTAGTGGCCAAGCCTATTTGCGCCCTTATGACCTGGCCAAATTTTGGAATTTTGACATGTCACTTTAATGTAGAATAACTCCATAAAAGTTTTGCATATTCAAGTAATTCTAATGTTTTTTTCGTGACATATTGTACTTCATTTAGGTGGTAGAAATAGACCGATAGAATTTGTGTATATTTATTAAAAGTGACAGAATTGGAAAAATGTTGAAAAAAATTGCATTTTTTTCACATTTTCAACTGCAGTATGACAAAAATGTGCAAACATACTATACAAATTTTTGATGAGGTATATATTTCCATCTGTTTACTTTATTCTGGAAGCACACTGGAAAAACTTCAGTTTTTTTAACTATTTAGAGGCATACAAATTTAACAATAACACTTTGAAGAACATTTTGTTTTTCTACACTAAGCCAAGATTGCAAAGGCCCATAGATGTCAAAATGATAGATACCCCCACAAATGACCCCATTTAAAAAAATACACATCTTAATGTATTTACTATTTTGCAAATATGTCATTTTAAAAGGGCCCTAGGGCTGTCATGGCAGAATGCCTATCAAGTCATCCCCATTGGGGGGGCTTGATAGACTGCCTGTCAGATTGCAGTATGATGTAATGTTGTTGCATTACATCATACATTTGGAGCGATCAAAGCATCAGAAGTGGTTGTTCCCTTTGGGGTCTAAAAAAAGAAAAATTTAAAAACAAGATCAATAAAGTTTTTATTAATAATTTTAACCCCTTAAGGACCAGGTTGTTTTGTACCTTAAGGACCAGACAGTTTTTAGGGATTTTACCCATGTGTCGGTTTTACTGCTCCTTTTTTTTTCCTTTAGCTACCAAAATTATTTTTGCTGCGTTTTTTTTTTTCCGTGACATATAGGAGTATTTTTTTTATATCTTTTTCACTGACTATTTTTTCCCGTTTTTTAGTTTTATTGGGGGTAAAATGCTAAAAAAAAGATTTTTTTTAACATTTATAGATTTTAAAAAAATTATTTTTATATTTACAATAAAATAAAGTATGGAAATGGGTTCCTCTATTTATTTCGGACGTTTTGATATATAGTATGTATGGTTTTGGTTTACAGGGCGCATACGGCGACGGTTTCTGTTGGCATCTGCTTTGTGTTATTCTCTTTCTTTTGTATGTATTGTTGTTTTATTCTGTTATTTTGTCTTATGTATGTAATTGTGTTTTTTACTATCTATGTCCCCCATGACATCATATAAGACCTCTGGGGGACATTCACTTTTTTTTTTTTTTTACTTTATTTGACACTTTCTACTATAGCTAGGGCGTCCATAGAAGCCCTAATTATAGGGGAAAGCAACCCCTGTGGTGACATTAGTCACCTGCAGAGCTGCCAGGATCTAAGTCTGACCCTCCAGCTCTGCATAGCAGGGAATCCCGGGAGGTCACATGACCCCCTGAGGCTCCGGTACTCACTGAGCACTGTATATTGGGGAAGCAGAAGGCAGGAAGGGTTAAAAACCCCTCCTGACTTCTGCCCCGGGTTATCAGCTCTCACTAACAGCTGATAACCCGTTCCTGCCTCTGACTGATTGCAGAGCAGGAGGCTTAGAGCACCGCCGTATTTTTACTATCGGTGGTCCTCTAAGCCCAGGACCAGCCGCCGTATATATACAGTTGCTGGTCGTAAATGGGTTAAAAAAAAGTTATAAAAGTTCAAAAAAACTTCCCACAAAAGTCTGATCTATCAAAGTAACTCATTGTTTACCCTGCACAATGAACGTCGTCAGAAAAAAAAATGCACTTTTTGGTCACCTTGCCTACAAGAAAAATGCAATAAAATGCTATCAAAAAGTTGTATGTATTCTAAAATCATATCAACGCAATCTACAGGACGTCCCACAAAAAAAGAGCCCTTGCACAACTATGTCGACGGAAAAATAATAATGATCTTTATTTGTATAGTGCCAACATATTCTGCAGCGCTTACATAGACGGGGAATACAGAAGACAAAAATTACAGAACCACGGTTACATAGTAATCAGTTGATGGAAACAATAGGGGTGCGGGTCCTGCTACAATGAGCTTATATACTACAAGTAATGGGGTGATACAGAAGGTAAAGGGGCTGGAGATGTGCATGGTATGGCGAGGTGGAGAGTGAGGGATTCTATACACATAGACAGTGGTTAGACATTTAGCCGTGTGATGGCAGAATCGGTATGACTGCAGGAGCGGTTTATGGTGGCTAGCAGGGATTGCAATAGGTCAGGGAACCTGTTATCAGGCAGAGTACAGAGGGGTTTGTTTAGGGAATGCGGTATGCCTCCCTGAAGAGGTGCGTTTTTAGAGCACACCTGAAGTTTTTCGAGTCCTGGATCGCCCAGGTAGCCTTTTGTAGTGTGTTCCAGAGGACCAGTGCTGCTCTGGAGAAGTCTTGGAGGCGCAAATGAGAAGTTCGACTTAGAGGGGAGCGCAGTCTAGTTTCGTTAGCAGAGCGGAGTGATGGATTGAGATGAGGGAGGCAATATGGGGTGGCGCTGTGGAGGGCTTGGTGGATGAAGGTAGCGAGTTTAAATTGAATTCTGTATTTAACGGGCAGCCAGTGCAGTGACTGGCACAGGGCAGAGGTGTCTGAGTAGCGGCTGGACAGGAAGATGAGCCTGGCTGCTGCATTCAGGATGGATTGGAGGGGGTAGAGTCTGATGCAGGGGAGGCTAATCAGCAGTGAGTTGCAATAATTAAGCCGAGAGTGGATGAGGGCAACAATAAGCATTTTTAGTGTGTTCACAGTGAGGAAAGAGCGGATTCTTGCGATGTTCTTGAGGTGCACCTGAAATGTTTGGGCAAGAGATTGGATGTAGGAGCTAAATGAGAGATCAAAGTCGAATATAACCCCAAGGCAGCGGGCGTGCTGTCTGGGAGTTATGGTGGCGCCACACACTGAGATGGAGATGTCAGGATGAGGTCAGTTAGTGGAGGCTGGAAACACCAGCAGGTCAGTTTTAGAGAGGTTTAGTTTTAGGTAGAGAGAGGACATAGTGTTAGAGACAGTGGGCAGACAGTCGATGATGTTATGGAGGAAAGGTGCAGATATGTCACGGGAAGAGGTGTATAGCTAGGTGTCGTCAGCATAGAGGTGGTATTGAAGGCCAAGTCTCCTGATGGTTTGTCCAATAGGGGCTGTGTAGATAGAGAAAAGGAGGGGGCCGAGTACTAAGCCCTGGGGGACCCCAGCAGCAAGGGGAAGGGGGGGAGAGGTAGAGTCAGCAAAGGAGATGCTGAAAGAGCGGTCAGATAGGTAGGAGGAGAACGAGGAGAGAGCAGTGTCCTTTAGGCCGATGGAGCGAAGCATACTGAGGAGGAGTTTGTGGTCAACCGTGTCAAATGCTGTGGAGAAGTTGAGGAGGATCAGTAGGGTGTAATCGCCCCTCGATTTGGCTGTCAGTAGGTCGTTGGGTACCCTTGTAAGGGCAGTTTCTGTCGAGTGTTGGGGTCGGAAGCCAGAGTGTAGGGGGTCGAGGAGAGAGTTCTCTGATAGCTTACAAGGTGAGAGTAAACTAGGCATTCTAGTAGTTTGGAGATGATGGGGAGCTTAGAGATAGGTCGGTAGTTGGCAGCATCAGTCGTGTCAATAAAAGTTATTGCGCTCAGAAGTAATACAGGGAAAAAAAACTATATAAATTTGGTATCATAGTAATCATACTGACCCATAGAATAAAGTTATGTCATTTTAGTTGCAGTTTGTGTGCTGTAGAGACATGACGCACTGAAAGATGGTGGAATTTAATGTTTTTTTCTATTTTTCTCCACTTAGAATTTTTTAAAACTTTTTCAGTACATTATATGGTACATTAAATAGTGACATATAATGTACTGAATAGTACACTAAAAATACAACTCATCCCACAAAAAATAAGCCCTCATACAGCTACGTCGATGGATAAATAAAGGAGTTATATTTTTTTAAAAGTGGGGAGGAAAAAAAAGATGATGGAAAAAAGCTCTGTCACTAAGGGGTTAATTAAATCTCCAGGCTCTCGGCTGCGTTTGAGCAGGGAGATTGAATTTTTTTTTTACTTTACATGATTGCCATTTTACATTGGATAATGGCGATCATTTGACCAGGAACTACATATTGCGGTTCCCGGTGACCATCTCCCTACACTTGGCTACTTATGAGATTTTAAGTCTCCTGGGCTCCCAGGCCTACTGCGCATGCACCCGTCATTTTATGTTTGGCACGCATACGCAGAAGACGGCATCAGGTCCTGGAAGGATCAGAATGCCATGGGACATTGTGGAAGACATTGGTGAGTAGTTTCAGCTCCCCCCATGGATCCGATCCGTGAGGGCTATTGAATGACAGCTGAGAGCTGCTTCTGATTGGTCCCTGCGCTCAGCCAATCAGAGGCAGCACTCACCCATTCATGAATGGGTGAGTGAGTGCTGCCTCTGATTGGCTTAGCGCAGGGACCAATCAGAGGCAGCCCATTCAGCAGGGGGGATTTTAAATCCCCGCCTGTTGAATACTACACAGAGCAGTTCAGGAGAACTGCCGGCCGGACGCGGCTGAACTCCGGCTGCAGGAAAAAGGTGAGTATACTTTTTTTTTTTTTTTCTTACACATTTTAGGATGGTTTTCAGGGAAGGGCTTATATTTTTAAGCCCTTCCCGAAAATTCATCCCGCGCTCGCCAGCAGCCCATTGCTTTCAATGGAGCCGGCTGTATTGCCGGCTCCATTGAATTCAATTGGCGAACATCGTTCTCCTCTGCCACAGCTGTGCCACAACTGTGGCAGAGAATAGCGGGCAGCGCTGGGCCGTTTCACCGAAAACGCTGCTAGCTGCAGATTTTTCGGCGAATCGTCGACCCCGGTCACACGATTTGCGGATGCGCATTCATCATGCGATCCGCAAATCGCGCATAAAAACGCCCGTGTGACCGAGGCCTAAATCCCCAGGGTGAGCGTGTTTTTACAGCCCTGGGGATTAAAGCCCAGTAAAGTAAAAGTCATATAATACATTTCAATGGGCTTTCCTCAGACGCTTTATCATGCACTGTATTAAATCAGACTATTGAGATACAGTATAATAACTTATGACAAAGCTACTTCTGGTAAGTTCATGGAAAGCAAAGTAGACATAGCAAGCGCGAATGATGCTAACTCAGCAGGCTTCCTTTGTGAGATTTGTCAGGAATGCTGTTCCTTAGGATGTATGTTAGAAGAGCGTAGATGAATGTTTACTGCACGCCCAGCCAAGCCGTGATGGGAAATAAGGCTGCACTAGATGCCTAAATATAAATATTGACTTACTCAGAACAAGATCTAATTGAGAATCAATTGTAGTTTGCACTTTTAAGAAAAAAAATGAGAATTTCCTCAAGCAGAACCCTTCCTTCTCTGTTACCACAAACTAAAATAAGCTTCCATTTTTTATGTAGTGCCATAAGTTAAATAGTCAAAAATGCATTCTCCTGTCAAAATCTTCTAATTTGATTGTGTATGTACTGTATATCATCTATCAAAGTATACACAGAAGGGAGATATTTATGAAGACTGATGTTTCATATGCCAGTCTAAAGCTGATGTGTGCTGGAGCACTGCTCTAAATTTATTTATTGCACACCTCTTCATAAATTCGGTGCATATTGGGCTGTCTTTAACCCCTTAAAGGGGTTGTCCCGCGCCGGAACGGTTTTTTTTTTAAACACCCCCCCCCCCCCCCCCGTTCGGCGCGAGACAACCCCGATGCAGGGGTTAAAAAAACAACCCGCACAGCGCTTACCTGAATCCCGGCGGTCCGGCGTCTTCATACTTACCTGCTGAAGATGGCCGCCGGGATCCTCTGTCTCCGTGGACCGCAGGGCTTCTGTGCGGTCCATTGCCGATTCCAGCCTCCTGATTGGCTGGAATCGGCACGTGACGGGGCGGAGCTACACGGAGCTACACGGAGCCCCATTGAGAAGATAAGAAGACCCGGACTGCGCAAGCGCGGCTAATTTGGCCATCGGAGGGCGAAAATTAGTCGGCTCCATGGGAACGAGGACGCTAGCAACGGAGCAGGTAAGTATAAAACTTTTTATAACTTCTGTATGG
Organism: Eleutherodactylus coqui; assembly: GCF_035609145.1. Classification (NCBI taxonomy): domain Eukaryota; kingdom Metazoa; phylum Chordata; class Amphibia; order Anura; family Eleutherodactylidae; genus Eleutherodactylus; species Eleutherodactylus coqui. The sequence goes on along the minus strand of NC_089838.1, from coordinate 168,048,777 downwards.
CTCATAATTAATGCACAATGTATATTACAAAGTGCATTATTATGGCCATACAGAAGTGTATAGACCCACTTGCTGCCGCGGGACAACCCCTTTAACGACTGCCCCATCGGGAAACTACGTCCTCAGAAAGTGGGCTTTAATCCTAGAGGACGTAGTTTTATGCATCCTCTTTGGATTGATGCCCACCTGCCTGAGGACATGACAGCACCATGAGGTCGGTGCCCGCAGGTAGCCGACAGCATGGAGCTGTCATCCCAGGATGCGGGCAGTCCCCCCCGGCATTGCGATCGGCGCTATCCAATGGATAGCGCCGATCGCAAAAAAGTAAACAAAAATGTGTAAAAAAGTAAAGATTCAGCTACCCTGATGGATCGGATCCATCAGGGAAGCTGAAAATACTCACGCGGCTTTTTCCCGGTATCCCCCGGAGATCGGGTCCTCCCAGACCCGCCGGCGGACTTCTGCGCATGCGCGCCAGACGACGACGTCAGGCGCATGCGCAGAAGCCCAGGAGCCCCCAGCAAATTTGAAATCTCCTGGCTCCCGGCTCCTGAAGGTAGCCGGGAACCAGGAGGTTTTACAGAGGACCGCTGTGAGCGGTCCCCGGGCACGCGAAAAAGTAAAAAAAAAAAGTTTTAAAAAAAAGTCCGTTTCACCTCCCCTCATGGATCAGATCCATGAGGGGAGGTGAAAATACTCACCTAAGTCCTCCCCGATGTCCCGGGACCCGAATCCCCATCTGCGCATGCGCGCCCGATGATTGACATCGGGCTCGTGCCCAGACGGGCTCGAGCCCCAGGAAATTTAAAATCCCTCTGCTCTTGGCTGCAATGTGTAGCCCGGAGCAGAGAGATACCGGGGACATGATCACTGTTATCCAATGGATGACAGTGATTATGTAAAGTAAAAAAAAAGTGTAAAAAGTAAAAAAAAAAAAGTGTAAAAGTAAAAAAAAAGTTTTACAAAAGTTAAAAAAGCTTGCGTTTCATCTCCCCCCACGGATCATATCCGTGAGGTAAGATGAAATGACGTACCTAAGGCCCACCTTCTGCGCACGCGTCCGTCGCCAAAATGGCGGACGCATGCGCAAAAGCCGTGGATTGCCAGGATAATTTAAAATCTCCCTGCTCCTGGCTACAAAACTTAGCCGAGAGCCTGGAGATTTCACGGGGGGCCGCGGTGAGCGGTTCCTCGTCACGTGTTCGCCGTTATCCAATGGATAATGGCGATCACGTAAAAGTAAAAAAAAAGATGAAGCTTCATCTCCCCTCACCGATGCGATCAGTAAGAGGAGATAAAACTTTTTAACGGAGGCCTCCGTATTTGCACCCCGACGCAATCTTCTCCCGTGAACTTTCCCGGATCCTGCGCATGCGACCGCTGGCAAAACACCGGACACATGCGCAGGAGTCGGGGAGCCCAGGAAATTTAAAATCTCCTTGCTCCCAGCGACCAACGGTCGCCGAGAGCCTGGAGCAGTGACGGGTGGCCTCGTTGAGCGATCCCCGGTCACGGGATAAAAAGGTAGCGATCTACCTTAGGCCGGTCTCACATGACCAGATAGGAATTAGGTATTCCACATGCGTCTGATCCACGGTAATACGCAGATCAATCGCATTGGATTACACAATTCTGCTCACATTAGCGGGTCAGAATTGTGTAATCCACTCGCAGAAGAGAGAACGCAGCAGGTTCTATTTTACCGCGGATATCCGCAACATAGAGCCTATTGTGCTCCATGGTCGTGGATACACCCGCTGCCCATACGCAGCTGCATTGTAAACGGACTGCGGGTACCCGCGTCATCACTAAGCGACGGTGCGGGAAATACAAACAAACAAAAAAGTACTGCGAATGACCGCCTGTGTGAGTAGGCAGTTATGCGCAGTACATTACGCGGCCGTACGCAGGGTCACAGACGGGCTCACAGATGGGATCCGCTACAGGCCTCCGCAAGCGGATTCCACCTATGGCTGCGTGAGCCCAATGACCTGTAAAAACACAGTTCATTAATTACAACTTACTGGTGGATGATCCGCAGTGTTTACGCCACGTGGAAACATACCCTACATGTTACATAAACCTACCCTTATAGTGTTCAGTTAGTGTGTGATGTGTAACAGCGATTGTGAAATAGTTGTGCTGTCCCTTTTGTTCTTTTTATTAAGCAAGGTTAAAGGTGAGCCTATTGGATTATCCCCTTAACGACCGCCCCATCGGGAAACTACGTCCTCAGTAAGTGGGCTTTAATCCTAGAGGACGTAGTTTTATGCATCCTCTTTGGATTAATGCCCACTGGCCTGAGAACGTGACAGCTCCATGCTGTCGGTGCCCGCAGGTAGCCGACAGCATGGAGCTGTCATCCCAGGATGCGGGCAGTCCCCCCCGGCATTGCGATCTGCAAAAAAGTAAACAAAAATGTGTAAAAAAGTAAAGATTCAGCTGCCCTGATGGATCGGATCCATCAGGGAAGCTGAAAATACTCACGCGGCTTGCCCCCGGTGTACCCCGGAGATCTGGTCCTCCCGGACCCGCCGGCGGCCTTCTACGCATGCGCGCCAGACGATGACATCACGCGCACGCGCAGAAGCCCGGTTGTCCCCGGCAAATTTAAAATCTCCTGGCTCCCGGCTCCTGAAGGTAGCCGGGAACCAGGAGGTGTTACCAGGGACCACTGTGAGCGGTCCCCGTGCCCACGATCACCGCTATCCATTGGATAGCTGTGATCGCGAAAAAGTAAAAGTAAAGTTTCACCTCCCCTCATGGATCGGATCCATGAGGGGAGGTGAAAATACTCACCCCCAGTCCTCTGCAATGTCCCGATGTCCAGGGACCCGAAATCCCCGTCTGCGCATGCGCGCCCGATGATTGACATCGGGCGCGTGCACAGAGGGGCTCGAGCCCCGGGAAATTCAAAATTGCTCTGCTCCTGGCTACCATGTGTAGCCAAGAGCAGAGAGATGTCACTGGGGACATGATCACTGTCATCCAATGGATGACAGTGATCATGTAAAGTAAAAAAAAAAAAGTGCAAAAAGTAAAAAAAATAAAATAAAAAAAGGGGTAAAAAGTAAAAAAAAAGTTTTAAAAAGTCGCTCTCGGCGACTGTTGGTCGCCGAGAGCCTGGAGCAGTAGCGGGTGGCCTCATTGAGCGGTCCCCGGTCACGTGAAAAAAAGGTAGCGATCTACCTTTGGCCTGTCTCACATGACCGGATAGGAATAACGGATTCCGCATGCGTCTGATCCGCGGTAATACGCAGATCAATCGCATTGGATTACACAATTCCGCTCACATTAGCGGGTTGGAATTGCGTAATCCACTCGCAGAAAAGAGAACGCAGCAGATTCTATTTTACCGTGGATATCGGCAACATAGAGCCCATTGTGCTCCATGGTCGTGGATATACCCGCAGCCCATACGCAACTACCTTGTATACGAGCTGCGGGTACCCGCGTCATCGCTAAGCGACGGTGCGGGAAATACAAACAACAACAAAAAAAATGTGTACTGCGAATGACCGCCTGTGTGAGTAGGCAGTTATGCACAGTACATTACGCGGCCGTACGCAGGGTCACAGCCGGGCTCACAGCTAGGATCCGCTGCGGGCCTCCGCAAGCGGATTCCACCTACGGCTGCATAAGCCCGGCGTTATTCAGACCGCTACCTGTAATACGTAATTTACAAGAAGCCCCGGGAACGTTCGCCTTCCTGCAGTTCCAGGAGCAGCTTGTTGAGTGCCTTCTCTGTGAGACCGCCGCACCTCATCAAGCTTACGAAGACTCACGGAACGCCACTTTTTACACCCCATACCCGCCACTGAGGTAAAAAAATGACCCCTGAAAAGCATGAGAGGAGGGGGGATACACGGTTTTATTGCCCTATGTGCCCATCCCAACCAGCCTCCATAATTACCCGTGTTTGGAAATACTACACAGTTCACATTATTACTTTTATCTAAGATTTGGGGAACGCCGAAAAGGGTGCGGAGGGGGGGGGGGGATTTTTAGGGAGTCAATTTTTATTCCGTACAAATGAGCAATGGGGCCTGGGATTTATTCAGTTGTGCCCTGCAATCCAACGGGTGTTCCCTCCATTACAGGCCTTACCATGTTTCCTGTAAGTAGATTAGGGCCACAATGGGTATGTTTTTGAACACGGGACAAACGGGGGGATCCATGTTGGGGTGAAGGTCTTCATTCCTATGTACACTGTACAAAAAAAAAGTTTTTAAATTGACAAAATTGCCAAAAAAATGAAAATCGTAATTTTTTTCCTTCTGCTTTGCTTAAATTTATTTAAATACTGTGGGGTCAAAATAGGCAGTACACCCCTATATGAATTCGATAAGGGGTCTAGTTTTTAAAATGGGGTCATTTGTGGGGGTTCTCTATCGTTTTGGACGCTCAATGGCTCTATAAGTGGGCAATGGGGCCTGGAATTTATTCCGTTGTACCCTAAAATCCAACGGGTGCTCCTTCCATTATAGGCCTAGCCATGTGTCCTTTAAGTAGATTAGGGCCACAAGAGGTATGGTTCTGAACACGGGACAAACAGGGGTATCCATTTTGGGGTGAAAGTCTTCATTCCTATGTGTGCTGTACAAAAAAAACAGTTTTTAAATTGATACAACTGCCAAAAAAATGAAAATTGTAATTTTTTTCCTACTGCTTTGCTTAGATTTATTCAAAAATTGTAGGGTAAAAATACACAGTACACCCCTAGATAAATTCGTTAGGGGGTCTAGTTTTCAAAATGGGGTAATTTGTGGGGGTTCTCTGTCGTTTTGGCCGCTCAAGGGCTCTACAAGTGGGCAATGGGGCCTAAAACGCCTTCAAGGAAAATCTATGTTCTGAAAGCCACCGACTACTCCTTTAGTTTTGGGCCCCGTTGTGGATCCAGACATGAGATTAGGGCCACAATGGGTATGTCTCTGAACACAGGAGAAACAGGGGTATCCATTTTGGGGTGAAAGGCTTCATTCATGCGTGTGCTGTACAAAAAAAGCTGTTTTTAAAATGGCAGAATTGACAAAAAAACGAAAATCACAATTTTTTCTTTTTGCTTCGCTTGAATTCATTCAAAAACTGTGGGGTCAAAATGGTCAGTACACCCCTAGATAAATTCGTTAAGGGGTCTAGTTTTCAAAATGGGGTCACTTGTGGGGGTTCTCTTTGGTTTTGGCCACTCAAGAGCTCTACAAAAGTGCTATGGGGCCTAAAACGACTTCAAGCAAAAATTAATGTTCTGAAAGACACCAACTGCTCCTTTCATTTTGGCTCCCGTTGTGCATCCAGACATAAGATTAGGGCCACAATGGGTATGTTTCTGAACACGGGAGAAACGGGGGTATCCATTTTGGGGTGTAAATCCTCATTTTCATGGGCTCTATAGGAAAAAAATATGTCTTTAAAATGACATATTTGCAAAAATATGAAATTTTATTTTTCCTCCCCTAAATTGAACTAATTCCTGAAAAAAACTGGTGGGGTCAAAATACTCATGACACCCCTCAGTAAATACAATAAATGGTGTAGTTTTTAAAATGGGGTCATTTGTGGGGGTATCTATTATTCTGACACTTATGAGCCTTTGCAAACTTGGCTTGGTGCAGGAAAACAAAGTGCTCCTCAAAATGCTGAAAAGTAATGTTAAATTTGTACGTCCTCTAAATGGTTAAAAAAACACAAATGTTTTTCAAGTGTGCATTCAGAATAAAGTAAACAGATGGAAATACATATCTTATCAAAAATTTGTACAATATGTTTGGACATATTTTCGAGGGGATTCTGAGAGACGCCATCGATGAGCACCTCAAGGAAAACAAGGGAATAACTCCTCACCAGCATGGATTCATGAAGGGTCGCTCATATCAGACAAATCTGATCAGTTTCTACGATGAAGTAAGCTCTAAGCTGGACCAGGGAGAATCTATTGATCTATTGATCTTGTATATCTGGACTTCTCTAAAGCCTTTGACACCGTGCCACATAATAGGCTAATATACAAAATGAGGCAGCTCGGACTGGGCGAAAACGTGTGTAAGTGGGTAGAAAATTGGCTCAATGATAGAAAGCAGAGGGTGGTAATAAATGGTGCGTACTCTGATTGGACCATAGTCGCTAGTGGGGTGCCACAGGGTTCAGTTTTGGGCCCCACTCTGTTCAACATATTTATCAATGACCTGGTAGAGGGGCTGCACAGCAAAATATCAATATTTGCAGATGACACAAAATTATACAATATAATTAGTACAACGGAGGACAATGTGCGGCTGCAAACGGACCTGGACAAGCTGGGGGCTTGGGCAGAAAAATGGCAAATGAAGTTCAATGTTGAAAAATGTAAGACTATGCACATGGGCAGCAGAAACGGATGTCACCAATATTCACTTATTGGGGTACCACTAGGGAAAAGTGATATGGAAAAGGATCTGGGGGTATTAGTGGATAATAGACTAAACTGGAGTAACCAATGCCAGTCAGCTGCTGCAAAGGCAAATAAAGTCTTAGGGTGCATTAAAAGAGGTATAGGGGCGAAGGACGAGAACATCATCCTTCCATTATATAAGGCACTTGTCAGGCCTCACATGGAATACTGCGTACAATTCTGGACACCGGTGCTCAGGAGGGATGTTGCGGTACTGGAGGGGGTTCAAAAAAGGGCAACTAAACTAATACATGGAATGATGGGACTGGAATACCCAGAGAGGCTATCCAAATTGGGTCTATTTACTCTAGAAAAAAGAAGGTTAAGAGGGGACCAAATAACTATGTATAAGTACATGAGGGGACAACACATGGATCTCTCCCGCGATCTGTTTACACCCAGGACCACGACGGTAACAAGAGGAAAGTAGGTTTCATCACCAACATAGAAGGGGATTCTTTACTGTAAGAGCAGTGAGACTATGGAACTCTCTACTGGAGGAAGTGGTGATGGCAAAATCCACAGAGGCGTTTAAAAGGGGACTTGATGTCTTTCTGGAGAAGAAGGATATTACAGGATATAAATCTTAGGTTAATTGTTAATCCGGGTATATAGGCAGGTAGGAACTATTAGGGGTTGATCCAGGGAACAGTCTGATTGCCATTAGGCAGTCGGGAAGGAATTTTTTCCCCGAAAGGGCTAATTGGTTTCTGGCCTTGGGGTTTTTTGCCTTCCTCTGGATCAACAAAGTAGGATAGACAGGCTGGACTAGATGGACAATGTCTTCATTCAGCCTTAGGGCGCCCACCCACTGGCGTTTGCGATTTTCGTGCGTGAAAAACGCAGCGTTTTTCCCGCGTTTTCCGCACGTTTTTTGCCGCGTTTTCGCGGCTTTTCCATTAATTTCCATTGACTTTCATGGGTGCATTAGGAGAAAAATAAGGACACATATGCAACTGACAGTTCCTATGTTAAAAAACGCAACGCAACGCAAAAAAAAAACGCCAGTGGACAGGAGTACATTCAATTCTAATTGCTCTTAAGAAAAAACGCAAAACGCAAAGAAAAAAAAATTGCCAGTGGGTGGGCGCCCTTACATACTATGTTACTATGTATTTGAGATATTACGGTTGAAAATGTGAAAAAATGACAATTTTTTCAAAATGTTTCCAATATTGGTACTTTTAATAAATATACACAAATTATATCGGTCTCTTTTTACAACCTAAATGAAGTACAACATGTGGCGAAAAAACAATGTCAGAATCACTGGGATATGTAAAGCCTTTACGGAGTTATGCTACGTTGAACGACGCATGTCAGATTTCCAAAATTTGGCTCCGTCACTAAGGCGCAAACAGGCTTCGTCACTAAGGGGTTAATTGTATAGGCAGATTTGAAAAAAAAATAAAATACAGCGGCAATTGGATTACATTATTCCCCGTAACTTGAAAACCATACATGGCAGAAAAAAAAAGGATATCACATTTGAATTCAGCTCACTAAAGTTACTATGCGCCACCTATCTGCTTATCCTTTGCAAAAACTGTTGCACAGTAATTAACATTTATTATCTTGTCTTTATTCTATTTGAATGTTCCGCCAGTTACTGTATATGTTTAATGTCCATGTATAATGTCTAACCATTTAAAGGTTTATGCCGCCCTGTTGACGGATAACATAAACTACTGCCAGAGACCCTGATTCAAGTGGCGCATCACTCATTTTTCATCAAATAACTTTTTAGCAGCTGCAGTACGGAGTCCTTGTATTTATGAGCAACAGGCTAACTTCGCCCCCCTGCCACTGACAGGCAGTTGATAGAACATTACTAAGGAGAATACTGTCTATCAGCTAGCGGAGGCGCAACTCAAGAATATCGAGGACTACAGAGTGCACACAGCATTATGAGGAGTACATCCTCAGCTTGCACTACAGCTGCTAAAAGGAGATTTTATGAAAAGTACAGCACCAAATAAAGTGATGCGCCTCTGGAGTCAGGGTCTCTGTCACCAGTTTATACGGCCCTTAGTAGCGTCAGCCTGGTGATTGATTACCTTCTAAGCTTCTCATTGAATTACCAAAGTTGAAGACGTTGTATAAGATTTGAATAATATGGCTGCATTCGTATAGGAACATGAACCACACTTGCCCATGGGTTGTATCTGTTATTGCAGCACAGCTATAGTGAAGCAAATGAGCTTGAACTGCAATACTGCAAACAACCTGTAGACAGATGTGGCACTGTTTTGGGAAGAAAGTATCCATGTTTTCCACAAAGCTTCATATTGGCAGCATTAAATAGACAGTAAATGTCCAGTACTTGGCTAACATCATTTAAATGCATGAAGCCTATTAGTATGATTCATTATCACAGATTTTTGTATATGTAACACCACATAGAACTGTAAGACACCTCCTTGGTTTGTGAGTTTGTGATTGACACCCTTTTTTTTTAAAGGGGTTGTCCCGCGCCGAAACGGGTTTTTTTTTTTTTCAACCCCCCCCCCGTTCGGCGCGAGACAACCCCGATGCAGGGAGGTAAAGAAAGCTCACCGGAGCGCTTACCTTAATCCCCGCGCTCCGGTGACTTCTCTACTCACCGCTGAAGATGGCCTCTTCCTCCGTGGACCGCAGCTCTTCTGTGCGGTCCACTGCCGATTCCAGCCTCCTGATTGGCTGGAATCGGCACGTGACGGGGCGGAGCTACACGGAGCTACACGGAGCCCCATAGAAGACTGCAGAAGACCCGGACTGCGCAAGCGCGGCTAATTTGGCCATCGGAGGCCAAAAATTAGTCGGCTCCATGGAGACGAGGACGCTAGCAACGGAGCAGGTAAGTATAAAACTTTTTATAACTTCTGTATGGCTCATAATTAATGCACAATGTACATTACAAAGTGCATTATTATGGCCATACAGAAGTGTATAGACCCACTTGCTGCCTCGGGACATCTCCTTTAATGGAGCTGAAGTATGATGATTAACAAAATTAGGGTAGGTTTTATGCTTCCTTCTTTTTCTTCCTTTGTTTGGCTCTGTCCCTTGAGCCGAGCAACAGAAAACTCGAAGTGCCAGTTCAGACATATGTCAGACTCGGGCAGGTCCATGAATATACCCTTTAAAAAAACGTCTCCTTCCTAGATGGCATCGCCATATGGCAGCTTCCGTACTGTAGTCAACTTAGGACTCATTCACACGGGGGTAAGCAATTTTGGTCCAGGAAAAACATACTAATTTTACTGTGTGTGTGTTGTATGTGTTGTTGTTGCGTATGTCCCTATTTTTACATCTATGTACCCTTTGTTTTTTGACATATGCGATAAAAAAGCAAAGTATCACTTTTTTGTTTACTGTGTTCTGGTAGGTAATTATTTAAAAACTGTGGCACGCACATGTGTAACATTCATGTTTGCCGTGTTTTTTTTTGTTTTAACTCGCATAGACTTTCATGGGCTATTTGGGTCGGTGAATATATGTGCAGTCAGTAAAAATATGAATATGGATAGAAAATATGCTGAGTGCAGGTTTTATATACGAAGCTTTGTTGCATACATCAGATTTTTGTAGGGTCTTTATTTGGTCAGAACACCAAATGTTTGACCTCCTTTTTTTTTTTTTTCTTTATTTTACTTCTAATTTAATGTTTAACCCCTTAATGACATGGCTTATTTTGGCTTTGAGGACCAAGCGATTTTTTGGTATTTTTCCATCTCCATTTTTCAAAAGCCATAACTTTTTTATTTTTCCATGGACGCCGCCATATAAGGGCTTGTTTTTTGCGTAGCGATCTGTAGTTTTTATCGGTGCCACTTTTGGGTACATAGACAATATTGTAAAAAATTTTTTTTTTTTTTTTTATGATAACAGGGAGAGAAAACGCATCAATTCTGCCATAGATTTCTTTTTATTTTTTTACAGCGTTAATCATGCAGCATAAATGACGCACTAAATTTTTTCTGCGGGTCGGTACGATTACAACAATACCAAAATTGTTATTTTTTTTTAGGTTTTTACACTTTTTTGCAATAAAACCCCCTTTTTTTTTGGAAATCTTTTTTTTTCTCTATAGCTGCATTCAAAGTCCTGTAACTTTTTTATTTTTCGATGTACGGAGCTCTATGAGGGCTTATTTTCTGTGAGACGAGCTGTAGTTTTTATTGGTACCATTTTGGGGAATGTACGGCTTTTTTGATCACTTTTATTGAATTTTTTTGTGAGGCAAAATGCTAAACATTAGCATTTTGCCTCTGTTGTTTAGCGTTTTTTTTTACGCTTTTTGTCGTACAAAATAAAAAGCATGTTCAACTTTTTGTACACGTCGTTACGGACACGTCAATACCCAATATGTGGGGTTTTAATTTTTTTGCCCTTTTTTTATGCTAATATTAGAAAAAGCATAAAAAAATGGGTTTTTTAATATATTTTGTTTACATTTTTCTTTTTTTTACACTTTTCTTTTTCTTACACTATTTGAGTCCCTCTGAGGGACTTGCAGCACTGTGCCTATGATCGCTGTCATAAGGCATGGCAGAGCTACTGCTCTGCCATGCCTTATCGCTTGTACAGCGATTATAGGCACAGGCAATACAGGACGCCAGTGTCTGGTGTCCTGTTGCCATGGTGACAGGCCGGAGACACAAAGGGAGCGCGATCCCTCTGTGAACTCTTTCCCTGTCGCGATCTACTTAGATCGCGGCAGGGAAGGGGTTAACAGCGGGGGGCGCATCTCCGATGCCCCCCCGCTGTTGCAGCGGGACGCCGGCTGTGACTGACAGCCGGCCCCCGCTGCGGGATAGCGCGGGATCTTATGTGATCTCGCGCTATCCCCAGGACGTACCGGTACGTCCTGTTGCGGGAAGTACCAGGCTCCCAGGATGTACCGGTACGTCCTGGAGCGGGAAGGGGTTAATGGCCTCCAAAAATGGAATTTTGTCATTTTTATTTTCCATTTCATTTTATCAATAAATTGTATTTCACTGCTAGGTGTGCTGCTTTACATCAGTAATCCATATTTTCGGGAGCGCTTCTTTCCAGCTGCAGACTCTGGGTTATACTTTCTTTATCTTGTTTTCTCCTATAACTGTATGAATGCGCGTTGATTAAGACCCTTTGTACACTACATATTTAATATAAATCAATAAAGGAATGATATTCGGTAATCCCTTTGTGTTAGCATTTCATTTCTATAAGCCAGAAGCTTCAGTAATCACATTACTTAGGAATTAGTACATATGCATTTTAAATTGTCTGCAGGAGAAGAAGACAGTTATTTATTCAGACGTAATAAGAAGTGTCGTCATCAGAGCTTTGAAGTGCGGCGTCTGTTTTGTGTTTTTCTCATTATGAATTTTATGTTGAACACATAAGTGTTTGCTTGCAAAGCAGGAAAGCTCAGTCCTTTCTGCATCCTATTTAGTGGTGTTCCCAAAGGACGGACTGCCACCAATCATAGTGTTATGACGTATCCCAGTGATATACCATGGGTGTTCCCCTTTGATGTATATAACCAGTGCAAGCGGCAGCAACAGATAAGGCGATGATCATTTTCTTGGATAGTAACATTAGCCAGCACCTCATCAAATGTGGAGCTCGTTGAAGAGCATCTCCCGTTGGCATTGAGAATATACAGGGCCCTATCGTCGTTCCTTTGTGCTGCTGAATTTATACACACACAATGTTTGTCCTTTCCCATGTTCCATAATAATCTGTATGAAGACACAGAAAGTGGCTCACTTCAATGCATGCTGTCTTGTAATGATATTTTCCCTTAGTAGCTTTGCTACTGGGCAGAATACAGTGCCTAATGGAGCATGTGTGCCTACTCCGTGTGCTGCTGTAGTAGTTCCATAAACACAGCATTGCCTTCAGCCTGAGTCCGAAGAGAAAGTAAAAGAATGAGGAATAATAAAATATACATCTGTTTGCTCCCCATTGATCCAGTTATACAAGCTAATGCAAGTAAGTGCTTAAAGTGTAACTGCGCTTTCAAAAAACTACTGACATGTAATAGGGACCTGTCAAAAGCTTTGATCACTGGGAGTCTGAATGCTGAGACCCCTTGATCGCTAGAACGAAACAGCTAATACACTCATCCCAGGGCTGTCGCTGCTCGCTTGAATGAGCACTTCTTCTGCTTGATTCTAGCAATGTCAGCACCCGGACCGCAGCAATCAAAACATTTGTAGAGAGATGGGGCTTGAAATATAAGCTGAATCTATAAAACGTAGCATAGCTTTGGGGAGGAGCACAATGCTAAACATGGAAAAAATCTGGAAAAGTAGGGATATCGGCATAGCAACTAAACACAGGGTAGTGCAAACCACTATTTTCCCCATAGCCATGTAAGGATGGGAAGGCTGGACTGCGAAAATAGCTGATAGGATTGATGCGTTTTAGCTGTGGTGCTGGCGGAAGCTGCTGCATAAACCCTGGGCAGGGAGAGTAACAAACAGAAGTCCTGAATCGTATAAGACCCGATATATCACTGGAAGGAAAGATGATCAGACTCACGTATTTTGGCCATGTAATGTGAGCAGAGTCGCTAGAAAAATCTATAATGCTTGGACAGATCAGTGGCAAAAGACGACCCGGACGCCAAAGGACACAATGGCTGATACTGTCAGAGCTGATACTGGCATGGATATCACACAACTGAAAGAAGCAAACCGAAAAACATGGAGGGAGCCTTTTGGGCCACCGATGGTTGTGAACAACTAAACGGCTAACAGCAACAACGACCTCCCATTTGCATTTCCAACAAACAAGTGAATGAATTAAAAAAAAATTTTTTTTAAACGAAATTTTAACAATACTGCCTTACAAACCTTTCATGAATTAGTATAAAATGCTAATTGCAGAATATTAGTCCTTTTTTATTTATTTTTTCATAATATGGAATTAATGTTTAATTCCACAATTAATGTTAAATTAATGTTTTTACACAATTTGCAGGTAAAACATTCCTTTTTAAAAAAATGAATTTTGTTTGAAAGTTAGTTTTCAAAACTGCACTAGTGTGAATAAGTCTTCGGGCAATGAAACAAAGTTGATGCAAATAATGCACAGAATGATTGTGTGCACTGGGTGCTCAACTGTGTTGTCCTATTACCAGACAACATTTCCGTTATGGGTCCAGCTGTAGTAGAATAACAAAAACAACAGTACCTATCTGTCCTCAGCCCCCATGATCCAATACTGCAACCCCACCGTGGTCCTAGCTTTCGATGTAGAGGGCGGTGCCAACCTTCTGAACTCCTGTCTTTATGGCGCCCACAATGTGAGCGGCAGGACTGCAGCGCTGGATTGCAGGGGCTGGGGAACGGGCAAGTCCTGCTTTTTTTTCAGCTTTTTTTTGTTATTTTAGCACTGATGGGCCCACAGTGGAAATATTGTGTATTTTGGACAACCCCTTTTAGTTTATAGGTTTTTATCTAAAAAGTGTTTGCTTTTAAATTGAGTTTGTGGTTTATAATGAAATGAAATCATTTAGTTTGCTCTATGAAGATCTCTAGGACTTTAACAACGGTGGAGGATAAAAGCTATATGAAGGACGTCGTACAGTACCTGATCATGACAATGCATGCAAGGGAAGAATGATTTGTCGTCCAAAGTGTAAGAGTGATTCAAGTACTTTGGAATACACTAACTAGGAAAGAGGTGCTGAAAGGGAGACATAATTAACATTTAAGAGTACCTAAGAGACTTCCACATTCTCTGACATCATTATTTATTTTACAAAGAAAGTCATATTGGAGGGTATAGCATGCAAATAATTAAGTACAGGGTAGCCATAAATCAAGACAATTATTTTTTCCCAGTGAAATGTACCAAGCTATGGAAAAGCTTCAAAGGGCATTGAAATGCATACCCTGCATATGGTTCACAGGAACAAGGCATTACTTGAAATATATGTGGAGAGGATTATAGTGTCCTTTGCCCCATCAGTCAAACACAGCATTAAATAATGGTGACAAATTCAGAGCAAGTGCTAAAAAATTAAGTTAACATCTGCTGCTCTGCCTAGTCAACCTGAGTGCTATATATGTTGAATTACAAAATACTGATGAGATGTTTTCAGTGATAAATCAATCAGTAGGTAAAATAATATGGAATTGACGGCATCTGTTAGAATGTTGTAAAGTTGTGAATACAGCTGTTAATTATCAAAGAGATCATTTTCAGATGCAGAACTCCAATTCTTTAGCATAGATGTAGAGTACAATGATAAGGCTTTTAATTGGGGAGTCTAGTATACAGTAATCTCCCTATACGAGTGCTGAAGGAAGTCCGATTATTCTCATTTCACTATGGCTTTGCAGTCGAGTTGAGTTTGTGAATATTAGCCAATACCTTGTATTTCTCGGTAACATGCAGTGTGGCTTTGAACGCCGAAGGGCAGTCCGCTGGATTGAAATATGGCGCCATTAATAGGTTGTACGCTTCTATGGTGCACTACACGTACCATGTGGTCTGACACCCTGTATATGCCCTCTTTTTGTACAAGAATAGTACAAGCAGTCGCCCCTCCTCAGTATAAGGAAGGTGTGTGAGTGGTTACCCATCAGTACCTTCACCTGTGCAATTGCTCCTCCATATAGCAGTTTGGCTGTCCGCATGTTGAGGGATGTAAGAATCAAGAAAAAGAACTGGTGAATAGGTGTAACTCTCCAGAAAAGGTAGTGGGACAGTTGGATGTAATATCCAACTTCTATTTTATTAAAAACCTGCATAAGATGTGTGTTTTGGGGTGAAACTCCTTCAGTCAAGAAATGTATGGTCGTGGAATTAGTTGGAACATACAATAGAGGTGTTACAAAAGTAAGGCCAGGAAAGGGCTAAAAATAGAATAAAGCAAGAAAAAAATGCCCGTTAACAAGCTAATGACTAAATATTATCAACAAATAAATATATATATAAATGAATGAACAATAAAACCGCATATCAAGTATAAAATAAATGACGCATTCAGTTAAAAATGGCAAATGATATCCTATCTGATTATGAACGGTACATTAGCATTGTCATTGTAGCTGACTGATTAGCATGTCACTATGTGGTTGAAAATTAATGTTTGAAAAAAAAAAAAGAAAACCAAGACAAAAAAAAATAGAAATAAAATTGCTGTAAAACGGCAATTTACTAAACTGCATAAGAAACAGAATGAGCATAAAAACATATGGGGCATGTGGAGAATATAGGCACACATGGAAAACAAATTGTGTTTGTTGGCAGGAATTTATCAACCAATGGACGGCAAATGGTTGTGCATAAAAAATCTAAAATGCATATATATATATATATATATATATATATATATATATATATATATATATATATATATATATATATATATATATATATATACATACACTTGCACTCACGCACAATGTAACCATGCGTGTACAACAGGCGTACAAGCAGACGTGTACGTACACACATATACATGTGGGACAAGTTGTATTTTTCAATGTTACTATTTAATGTATCATATAATGTACTGAAAATAGTTAAAAAAATTCTAAGTGGAGTGAAATAAAAGCCAAATTCCGCCATCTTTGAGTGCATCTTGTTTCTACAGTGTACACACTGCAGCAACTATGACATAACTTTTTTTTCTATGGGTCAGTACAATTACTATGATACCAAACTTATATAGTGTTTTTTTCGTTTACTGTACTATTTTTGTTATTTTTCAGAAATATTTAATTTTTTAAAAATTATTTTCTGTCGTCATTTTTCAGAAGGCCCCGACTGCCATGACACCTGCACGGCGACCCACAATCTCTTCACTGGGGGGGGGGGTATGGGATGCCCAAACATTGGTCGAGGCTCTTAAATGCCACTGTCAGAATTGACTATGGCATTTAAAGTGTTAACAATTCCGAAGATTGGCACGGTAAGAAACAGCCGACACCCACGTTATATAGAGCTAGATCGCCTGGCGATCCCCCTCCATACTTACCCCGAAGCTGCGGGATATAACTGTACGCCCTGCAGTGTTAAGGGTTTAAAGAGGTTTTCCCAATAGAAATCAGTGGCAGTGGGGGGGTATGAATCCAAGTTATCAAAAAACGCTAAACATACTCTCCTTCCACTGCACACTGTTTCCCTGCTACCTCTGCTCCTGTCTTTTGTTTAAAGTGGTCACATGGGTTGTTTACACATGTGACCACTGCAGCCAATAGGAGGCCGGGCAGGGACCAATATACCTGCCTCGCAGCTCCTACATTAGAAACCCACATGACAGATTTACAGGACGTCACCATGCCTTTTTAGCTGGATGTTGTCACCTGTCAGATACTGCTGTACCAGATCACCGAAGCGGTAGTCTGACACCACAGTGTATACTTTACCGCAATTTTACTTTCACTTTCGGCCGCAGCTCCCTGTTCTCCAATCGATCTGTTTTTCTCCAACCAACATTGGATTTCGAGCCTCCACTGATGCTCTTTTATATGCTGGATGCCCATGCAACCAGGAAGGATCTGCATTCCTATTGATATCAACTAATTAAATTTCACCGCTCATCGCACCCAGGGCAGCCCGCCCACGCCTGGTAAATCTGCCTATTCTTTTAGAGTAACTTTCTCCTTGAATCCCAGGAGTGCTGCCTTTGTTTAAAACGTTTTAAGCAAATATGTAATAACACTTTAATTGTGATTTGGATAGCAATTTATCTTGCAACTGTACATCTCCATACTACAGAGTTATTTTTGATACCTTGTGCCTCTGAAAATAATGCTTCAAGGGAGAATACCTCTGTCATATGTAACCTTTTTATCTTTCGGTTATGTATTAAGTCAGCGGCTTACTGAAGTACAATGAGTACAGTATGGCTCCGTAGACTTCTATGAGTGCTATATTACTCCTTGCAACCCTAAGCTTGTTAGAAGCCATAATATTGTAGTGTGTGAGAGCAAATGTTGTAGAGAGTAAAATCCAAACTACAATGATTTAGCTAGAAAGCATGCTGGCTGTGGTTAGAGAGAACAGAATAGTGCTTCTAGGGAGGAAGACCCATCCGTCTGGTAGAACTTTTTGGCCTACATTTAAACGGAAGCTTACAACAGGTGTTGGCTGAAACAACAACACAAAAATGTTACTGATAAAATGCTCTGCATCATCAACTGAAATATTTGTAAATTTTCTTCTCATTCACTGATTTCTGAAAGTAACTGAAGGGTAGTCAGGTTTCCAAAGGAAATGTAGTTGTTGTGGCAGGTTTTGGTTTTCATTCATGGAGGTCTGGTTTATGCTAGTGCTGTTTGGATTTTCCTCTCAAAGTGTATCCAAAAGAAAGCAGCAGGAGCATCCAGGTGCAGTAAAACAGGTATTATTCCTTTATTCCATCTTCAGTAATCACGCAATGTTTCGGCTGTTGCAAACAGCCTTTGTCAAGCTTGAAACGTTGCGTGATTACTGAGGATGGAATAAAGGAATAATACCTGTTTTACTGCACCTGGATGCTCCTGCTGCTTTCTTTTGGATACACTTTGAGATTTTGGATGATCTGGATCCGTCTCCTATTTAACGGCTGTGCAGGGAGAGCCTCCCCTTGGATAAGGGTTTGTTGTAGTGCTGCGGGTATCTATATATTGTTGGAGTGGATTTTCCTCTCAGCTTTCTCTAGCACTGGTTGGAGTACTCTGCTACCTGTTGCACCTACCTAGCAATTAGGGAGGGCTTTTATTCCTGTCTTGGCTGTGGACCTGTGCTGATTATTATCAGTGTTCATCTGATCGTTGTTGGAATCAGAGCTGGATCTTGGTCTTCTGTTTTCCTGCTCGTCTCAAGCTAAGTACTGTGATTACTGGTGGTAGTTGCATTCTTACTTTAGTTGTTTAGTGGCAGAGGAACGTGGGTCGGGTGCGTTCTTATCAGGACGGGAAATGCACTATATGCATGTACGATCTTTTACTATTTGTCATAGGGGGAAAGTTCCCCTCTCCATCTGTTATTCCACACTTTACTTGTGGTGGTTTATGTTCTTTGTTCCACTGTGTGAACATAGCCCGAAACTGTTCGGGGGACTGGTTTCGGGACATCCTGACAGTAGTTTAGGCTAGATCACCTACAATGGATGTAAATAGCACAACTTTTGGCAAACATCTGTTTGCTCATTACAGACATAGGGTTAAATCCCTAACTGTTAGACTAGAAAGTGGTAAATTTATTAAGAGGCGTTCCATTTCTCTTCTATTTGGCACAAATCACTCCCACTTTCTTTTACTTGAACTGCTGAAAAACCCAGTGTCAGTAAATGTGGGTCTTTGTGTTAATCTTTGCATGCATTAGGTATTCTTTTTACAATGATATTCCCTTTAAAAGGGCAGTGCGATATCCATCTTAAACCATCGAACTCATTAACATGGAACACAGTTATAAATGCATGTCTTACTTATGGAATTGCCCTGTTTGATATACAGTTATAATTAATCATCCTAACAGCGTTGGTAGGCATAATTTATTTGTAAGGAAACCTAGTGACTTGTTATGTAGGCAAAATGTTAAAAGTGCTGAGAAATGTGTTTAACAGCGCTAGCTTAAGCCTTGTACATTTTTATATTAGAGCTATCATTTCTTTTTACTCTTGTATAATGTTATTATCATAAACTGCTGCATAAGTATTTTATGAAAAAATATTTTTTGGTTGATAGATGACAATAATTACATTTGCCTGTTCATTCATTATGTTCAAATGCTTATTTCTAGTGAGTTGGAAAATTTAAATTTAGAATTATTGCTAACCAAATTACCTTTATCTGCGAAAGTGCATCTGCTCACAATTACTTAGAAGAAGGAAGAATGAATTCCTTCAGCGTTTGCCATTGCTTTTCTTGATCAATATAACTGACGAGCAATGCTCATAATTTATTGGGCCATTATTCATCATTGTTTAAATGCTAGTGAATCTCAGACGCTTACAGGGCTTATTAAAGTTTGCAGGAGGAATCATGATATGTAAATCCAATTATCAGATTTTATTAGGACTTTCTTTATATGTTTCAAAGTAGGAGTAATCTGTCCTCCTTCAATAAGAAGCTATCCAAGCTGAACTTGCAATTTACACAACCACAAGAGCATTTTTTTCACACAGTACTAAACAAAAAACCTGAAGCGAGGTTGCACTGTGTGAATGATCACCTGTTCGGGCTGTGTCAACACCAAGTACAAACCCACATTCCTGTGTTGAGGAAAGAATACGTTTACATTGTTTTACAACCTTGTGTTGATATCTGCCAAGAGACCGTCCAATCTTCCATTACAAAATGTAATGAGAGATCCATCAAAGTGTCATAAGATGCTTGAAATCTGAGTAAGCTGAAAAGTCACAAATTGCAACAAGTTTATGAAAATAGTGTATGTGGCATAAGATAGTCTGCACATCTTAATCAGCACATTTCTTATCCCTATGCCACCTCATAGCTGCTTGGTGCGCATATTAACCCTTTGCAATCCAATTTTGGATTCAGGGTTTCCTAGGGGGTTTTCTCTTTCTGCCATCATACAATGGTGCCATTTGCTGGCTAGAGCCAGTACTGCCATATGGGACATGCTGGAGAGGCCCCCGACAGCAGAGCGGCCAGTAATATACAGTAAGAGTACCCTGCCGGACGTCTACGGACATCGGAGTTGTACAGCCTTCAATCAGATAGTGGATTGGGAAAGGTTAAGAGTTCAAAGGCGGTCCAAAGGTGGGTCCTTTGAGTTTTCATTTAAGCCTTAAATGACTTGGTTTTTAAGGAAACTTCCACTGTCCCTCCTCACTGCAGTGCCCGCTGACCTGAGCTTAGCTACATGTACACATTGGGGCGCTGTGATGTGGGGGTCACGATTAACGCTGGGGTATGTTTACATGTGGCGGAAATGGGCAAGGGCTCTTTCAAAATAAACCGCGTGCAGATTTTGACTACTTTTTGAATGCGGAAATGCTGCAGAATTTTCCACAGAAATTTCCGCTCAGGACATTCTGCAGTATTTCCACATCCAAAAAGGAGTCCAAATCTGCACCCTGTCTATTTAGATGCGGCCCTGTCCTTTTTAGAACGACGGGGGTACAATGATACGTCGTGATAAGCCCCGCCCCCTGACTTGTTGGCACTTTGCGATAAATAAGTGGGTTTTAAGTTGCAGTTTGGGCACTCGGTCTCTAAAAGGTTCGCCATCACTGCCCTATCCTATTGTTGTGACATGACCTGAAGAGCAATCCCACCACAGTCTTTGCTATAAGCTGAAATCCACAGTTGGGCCACCTTAAAAAAGTAACCTTGATATGTAGTTCAATATATTGTAGTAGCAATGAATTAAAAAGATCAGAGTCTCAATATAGTGTGAATGAGTGTAATATATTATACCTAACTGGTCCAAGAGAAACAATATTCTGACTTTCTAATTCTGTACAAATATCAGGGTCACAACTGTAACACTTGCTGCAAATGGCGCGAGCTACCATGCAGCAGTGCAATGCTATGTACTGAAGATTTGGCAAGTGATTAGATCCCTCCATAAACTGCCAGCATGTGTGATAAATGCTGCTACGTAAACGGAGTCTGACATAAGCATAGCAGGATAGACTACATGAGGCTCTCTGCTAAAAGACCAGCTTCCCCAGCAGGTTTCATCAGACCCTGGCGTCATCAGGGGTATAGTGAGAAAGGGAACTGCCTCCCTCTGTCAGCTTTTAACATGCTGCAGTCGCACTGACTGTGGGTTGTAAAGGGTTAAACAGCCGGAATGAATGTTTTCTTTGCTTCCGGCTATTAGAATATCCGGCAGTCAAGCACCCGCTACGGGTTTCTTATGGAGCGCCGTATTTTAAGCCCCAGTGACCACCCCATCGAGTGTTTACGTCCTGCCGATGCAGGACGTGTATGGAGGGAGATAGCAATACTATCTCCCTCCATACATCGCGGGTGTCAGCTGTTCATTACAACTGACACCTGTGGGCAACAGCCCTGTTTGGTCGCGCTGTGGATCAGGGCTGTTAACCCTTTAAATGCCGCTGTCTAATCTGACAGCGGCGTTTAAATCCCCCGAACGATGTTCAGGGGTCCCGTATTCACCCCCTCTCCCCCACCCCATGGTGAGATCGGGGGAGCCATGTGGCTGTCATGGCAGCTGTGGGCCTTCTGAAATGTCCCAGGGCTGTCATGGCAGAATGCCTATCAAGCCATCCCCGTGGGGTGGCTTGATAGGCTGCGTGTCAGAATGCAGACAGCATCATACTGCAGGAGCGATCAGAGCATTGCATGTTTATTATTATTTTTTTTTAAATGTATAAAAGTTCAAAAAAACCCTCTCTTGCCATATTTACAATACAAAAAATCCAAGTAATAAAACCAAAAAAACATATTTGATATCACTGCATCTATAAAAGTCTGATCTCTCGAAGTTATGCATTAATTACCGCAACCAGTGAACGAAGTCTGAAACAGAAAATAACAACAGAAATGCACTTTTTTGGTCACCCTGTTTCCAAGAAAAAAATCTAATAAAAACCGAATAAAAAGTTGCATGTATTTAAAAATGGTATGAACGGAAACTACAGGACATCCTGCACAAAATGAGCCCTTGCACAACTACTTCGGCAGAAAAATAAAAAAGTTATTATGCGCAGAAGATGGAGACGGAAAATAATTTAAGAATATATATATCTATATATATATAGATATATAGATATATATCTTTAAAAAAATATATACTCAAGTATAAGCCTAGTTTTTGAGCACATTTTTTTGTGCTGAAAAAGCCCCCCTCGGCTCATACTCTAGTCAGGTAAGGGTAAAAAAAAATCCCACCATACTCACCTCCCAGCCAGCGTCTGTGTCCCCGGCGGTGGTGCGGCAAGCTGCTTGAATTCCTGTGTTCCCGGCGGCATTGCGGTAAGCTGCTTGAATTCTCCCTGCCTTCTTCCCCACTATACTCTCTGCTCGGCTCTGTCATCCCCCGCTGTCAACGCTGTGATTGGATCGAGCGCCAGCCAATCACAGCCGGCGCTCGATCATTCACAGCCAATCAGTGAATGACATTCACTGATTGGCTGAGAATGATCGAGCGCCGGTTGTGATGGGCTGGCACTCGATCCAATCTCAGTGCTTACTTATACAGTACTGACAGATGACAGAGTCGAGCAGAGAGGACAGCGGGGAGAATTCAAGCAGCTTGTCACACAGACACAGATCCCGGCTGGGAGGTGAGTATGGAGGTTTTTTTTACCCAGTATATACTCGAGTATAGCTCGGCTTATACTCGAGTCAATAAGTTTTACCATTTTTTTGTGGTAAAACTTATTGACTCTGCTTATACTCGGGTCGGCGAATACTCGAGTATATACGGTAAGTAGTACAGCAAAAAAAAAACTATATGAGTTTGATATCGTAGTAATCGTACTGACCCATAGAATAAAGGTATGGCATTTTTGTTGTAGTTTGTGTGCTGTAGAAACAAGACGCACCGAAAGATGGCGGAATGTCGTTTTTTTCCATTTTTCTCCACTTAGCATTTTTTAAAAGTTTTCCAGTACATTATATGGTACATTAAATAGCACCATTAAAAAATGCAACTCTTCCCGCAAAAAAAAAATCCCTCCTACAGCGACACCGATGGATAAATAAAGGGTGGAGGAAAAAACGAAAATAGAAAAAAGCAAAGAAGTGTGGTCACTACGGGGTTAATAGCGCTGCAGATTAAAGCCCCAAAACTTCACCATCAAAAGATGTATCATCAGTCATTAAGGGGTTAATAAAAAGCATAAACTGTACAACAGTGTGTGTTTTATTAAATTAGTTTTGTTATGTCAGTCTAGAATTGAGACTTGGATACCAGACCCCATTGTATTAGTAATCAATGCAGAAATCCAGATATTTCCAAGCGGTTCACTTAGTATTTATTGGAACTATAAGGCACATCAAATCACTGAAGGTCAAAAGCTGATGAAATTGCTACTAGATGTGTGTCTGCAATGAAGTGACCATCCGGCGTATATAATATCTAACAAAACAGAATGCCTGGGCTATTTATTTACCCTAGTTAATTATTTTACGGGATAGCTTTATTGTATTACACATAATATGTACATTCATGTAATAAAAACATTACTGGGTTTCCTAGTGTTCAGTGTCATTATATTATTAGTGTGCAATAATATGAAGCATCTGAAGATGTAACAAGTGGTTTTCTTGCTTTCAGAACAAGTACACAGACACTTACATCAGTATGAGGTTGAATACCTGCAATTTGCTTTCCGTTGGATGAATAATCTTTTGATGAGAGAGGTTCCCCTGCGGTGCACCATCAGGCTGTGGGACACATACCAGGTGAGTCCAAGCAGCAGGTGACCTACTTGTATTTACTGTCAGGTGTGTGAACACCTGCTATAGATATTTACATGAAACAGTCTATGGAATGGATTGTCCTCGCAGATGATCTACAGAATGTTTTGGAATACGAGTTTTATAACCCACAAACCAGTAGTTTTTTGAAAGCGCACTAAACACAGGTTGCCTCAAAGCGCAGCGGCCATTTAACTTCTAACTTATTTGCTGCAGAATGATTTCACTTTCTCTCTGGCTTAGTGCTCATGCACAGAGTTTACTACGAATCAATTGGCTATGATCCCATACTTTTTGTGAGCCTCCGTCCCATGCCATCTTATAGAACTATTGCCCTATGAACCAATGCTTCTAAGGGAGAAATGGTAATTGCCAAGGCACCATACAACAACATGTGAAGTACCTGTCTATAATGCGGACAGGGACTTAGTGTGCCACTGTTGCCTATAGTCTGTGCATGTAACCTTACTATGTGCTCAGCCCTTAGGAAGTATTATTTGGTACTGCTCCTTCGTCTAACATTTATTTTAGGTACAGTAAAATTCCTTTTATCCCTTATATAAATAATTCAGAAATTTTGAAAACCCAACACTTCCAGCATGGTATTGTAATATAGCGTGAACTTTTTTAAACAGAAAAACCCTTTGCAATCCACTGTCTAACGTCTTCCTACATTCTGATTGAAGCTTGTACAGCTCCAATGTCAGAAGACGTCCGACAGGGTATTCTTACCATCTATTGCCAGCCACTCCGCTGTCTGAACCTCTCTGGCACACACACACACTGTCTTTAGCCTGCAGATGGCACCGTTGTATAACTGCAAAAAGAGAAAGCCTTTTAGGAAACCCTGAATCCAAAGTTGGATTGGAAAAGGTTAAAGATTTTTAGAGCTTTCAGCTTCCTTTTGGCTACTACTAAGAGACTGATTTGTATATAGCTGTCTCATTCCATTGGCCTGATTGGCTCCCTTGTATATTTTTATATACATAGACTTAATTTCTGTACCATAGCACATAAATATGAAAATCTCTACCCTCTATAATATCAGCATGTAGTGTTTTCTTTAAATTTTATTGCGTCCTTACTCTGTGCTTATAGTTTATATCTTGTACATTTATAAATGAACAGAACCACCCGACTCTCAGAGGAGCAATTTGTAGAAATACACTGGACAAACAAGATAACATGGCTTGCTAAATCGCATAGTAAATACAATGTGTCCCAAGGAAATTATTATCAAATTTAATCTGTTATTCACAGCGGTATACTTATAATTTCATGGATAATCATTGAACTTGTCCTAGAACCTGCATTGAAAAAATAAACATGTGCCATCTAGCTGTTGTACACAAAGTCTTCCATTTATTTCCTCATATAGTTGCGTTTTACCCAATTTTATAAGTGATTATTTTAAGTGAACTGATTGTGCTACCAACTAATAGGCTATTTGAGAGTTGCAGGTAGAGAGAAGAAAGAAATGATATGTAGTGCGATGGAGAAGCGAAGGGACTATAATGTGGCACTCATACCAAAGAGGAAAGGGAAAAGTTAGGGGGGTACGGAAAGACTGAGAGGAGAAAGAAAGGTAAAACCATTTCATGTTGTAGAGTATGGACAGATCTTATGATCTACAGTACTGGACTTGCAACCAGTGGCACCATGTGGGAGGAAATAAGCAGTTTTACAGGGAGTGCAGATATCCTGTGCAGAAGCTTTGCTGTTCTTCTTATTATAACGTATTGAGGTATTATAGCAGAGGCTCAAATATTAAATTTGTGAGCTTTGAAAAAAACAAGTGTTCTTTGTACCTTTAAATTTTAATTTCCGTAGAATGGGTCTATGTTGCCATATTTTCAAAACCTAGCAAGACCATGATAATATATATGCAGGAAACTACAAGCTTTCAGTGCTGCTACCTATGTGGGAAGTATACTGTACTTTTTACTTGCTGTGATAGTAATACTGCTTTCATTGCTATCTAAGGCTAAACTCCGCAAGGAGAATATATGGGTTCACATACATACAGGCCAAATATTAATCAAGTTTACTTAAAGTGATAAAATGTAGATATACACACAAGATATCAAAAGGCATTCAAGATATCAAAAAAGAGATTATCAAAAGAGACATGTAAAGACTGATTTAGAGACAATGATTTTCGCTCAAAAATCGCTCAAAGCCGTCTTTTGAGTGATAATCGTTGTGTCTAACTGCACTGACATCGTGCAGTTTTGGTTGAGCCATCCCTGATCGCTGATCTTTCAGCATGCTGAAAGATCAGTGATCAATTATCAGGAATTCACAGCAGAATACAGCTGATACTATTGTTTCAGCTGTATCCCACTTCCTGAAGACAGGCGGGGTATGAAGAACACAGCGGTCCAGCTGCGTTCTTCATACCCCGCTCGGAGCACTCGGCTGTATAACATCCGGGCGCTCTTAGCGGGAAATAGCTGGATGCAGAAGACAAGCGGGGCCAACCTCCTTGTCTTCTGCATCCTCCGCTCGGAGCGCTCGGCTGTATAACAGCCGGGGGCTCCAAGTGGGAAACAGCTGGATGCAGAAGATAAGCGGCCCTGCTTGTCTTCTGCATCCCCTGCTCGGAGCGCAGGTGATCACCTTGCGCTGTAAAAAGCCCTCAGCGATAATTGTTGTGTCTAAACCAGGCTTTAGATCAAAAGATAAAAATAGGATATACAAATAATGTGTCAGCAAGATACCGAAAAGTAAAGCAGTTTTATACTTGGCATCCATGGTACATGGCAAATCCTGCACGGGAGATTCCTACCAAAGTACAGACCATAAGTTTTTAAAAGGGGGATAACCCCTTTTTAAATTTATCAAAATTGTGTACACAGTATGATAAATGTGGGTCTAATTTCATGGCTGATATACTGTACATATACAGCCCCAACTCCCAAAAAGTTGGGACGCTGTGTAAAATGTAATTAAATGTTAAGAAAAAAGAATGCAATGATTTGGAAATCTCCTATAACCATATTTTATTCACAATAGAACACCTTTCAAAATGTGATGGTGAGACATTTTTCCATTTTATTTTTAAAAAAATTAACTTATTTAGAAATTTATGGCAGCAAAACATCTCATAAAAGTTGGACTGGGGCCATGTCTACCATTGTGTAGCATCCCCTCATCTTTTTAAAAGTCTGGGAAGTGAGCAGACCGTTTGCTGGAGTTTTGAGTGAGGATTGTTGTCCCATGCTTGTCTGATGTAGGTTTCTAGCTGCTGGATTTTTTTGTTTCATAATGTGCCAAATGCTTTCTATTGGTGAAAGGTTCGGACTGCAGGCATTGTTCTTTTGCATAGTCATTCTGTTGTGATGGATTCAGTATGTGGTTTAGCATTGTCCTGCTAAAATGTGCAGGGCCTTCCCTGAAAGAGACGTTATCTGGATTGGAGCATGTGTTCTGAAACTTCTATGTGCGGCTCAGCATTGATAGTGCCTTTCAAGATGTGTAAGCTGACCAAGCCATAGGCATGAAAACAACCCCATACCATCAGAGACGCAGGCTTTTGAACTGTGCACTGATAACAAGCCCAATAGACCTTCTCCTCTTGAGTCTGCTGGAGATGGCATTCACAGTTTCCAAAAAGAATTTCAAATTTTGATTCATCTGACCATGGAATAGTTTTCAATTTTGCCTCAGCTCATTTTAAATGAGCTTTGGTCCAGAGAAGAAGCTAATGCTTCTGGATTGTTTTGATATATGACTTCTTTGCATTATTCTGCCTCATCTAGGATTTATGGGTTGCACTGCGAACTGTGTTCACAGACAATGATTTCTGGAAGTATTTCTGAGCCCATGCAGGGATTTGCATTACAGAATCATGTCCGTTTTTAATGCAGTGATGCCTAAGGGTCCACAGATCTCGAGCATCTAATATAGACTGCTGGTTATCTCTGTTGAGCACATTAATTTCTCCAGATTCTCTGAATCTTTTGATGATATTATGTATGGTGGGATGTTGACAGTCTTCACAATTTTACATTGAGTAACATTTTTTTTTTTTGCAATTCCATAATTTTTAGACACTTTTTCAGATTGATGAACCCCTGATCATCTTTGCTTCTGAGAGACTCTGCCTCTCTAACATGCTCTTTTTATACGTAGGCATATGACCTTTTGGAAAATTTACCCTCCAGCTATTTTTTATTAGTAGTTAATTTTCCAGTCTTTCGTTAAAACTCCTGTCCCAACTTTTTTGATTGAGGTTGCACATAGATATTGTTCACCACAAAAAGAGCAGTTCATTAATAAATTTGGCATATTTCATGGCCTCTTAGCAATGCTTTTTTATATAGACATTTTTCAAAGCATTTACACTGGGTTCACACAGGGCAGATTTGCCGCGGTTTTGCCGCAGCCGATCCGCCCGCGGCCCCTAATCTCGGGATTAGCCAGCCATGTGGATGAGATTTCTCAGAAATCTCGTCCACACGGGACGGCTAATCCGCTGCAGTAAATCCGGTTGAAACCACGGCTGCGGCGGCCGTAGCCGCGGTTTCCAAAGATTGAGCATGTCTGTTTACCTTTCCTTTTTTGTTTATCTATGTCGTGGCCGCGCTGTCCTCTATGGGAGCGCCGTCCGCAATGGAAAAACATGCGGCCGAGCCGCTTCAAAGCCGCCGCGGCTTAAACCACGGCGGTTCTCCTGGTGGAAATCTCGCAGTTTTTGCTGCGGCCAAACCGTGAGATTTCCAACGGGAATCCACCCTGTGTGAACCCACCCTTAGGGCAGATGTAAAAACATAATAAATTTTGTGTGCACCAAGCACGATAATATTTTGTGCACTTTGTGACCTAATGTTGGCTTATTTGGCTAAAGGCCCATTTACACGCAACGATTATCGCTCAAAATTCGTTCAAATGATGGCATTTGAGCAATAACCATTGTGTTTAAGCGCTGTCATCGTTCACTCTTCGGCTAAACGATGATTTGAGGTTGAACTTAAAATCCATCATTCAGCCGGAGAGAGATAACAGGGACCGCACTCTGCATTCTGCACAGGATTCAGAGATTACATTGTATTCTGCTGACAGCCCATGCGAGAACAATGGAGCTGTGTGCAGAGCTCAGACCACATGCTGTGCTTTGCAAACAGCTTCAGGAGGCCCTTTTACATGCACATGCAGCTGAAAAAGTGTTAATAGAGATTAGTGTCTATTAAAACGATTGCTAAAACTGTCAATATTTCAATCGTTTGAAAGATTGTCTTTGCGTGTAAATGGGCCTTTAGTGAACCTCTATGATCAGTATAATACAATCACTGAAAAGTGTTTCTAATGCAAAAGGTTTGTCTATGGAGATTGCATGCCTGTATTCTTGATTTTATTTAGCAAAAGTTGTCAAGGCACAAGAATCAGTTAAAATATGTGACAAATTAACTGTGTGCACTGCAAATATTGGGCTGAGTTTGTAGAAAAAAATCTGAGAGCATCTTCTTCCTGAGTAGACTGAATATTTTTCACTGAAAATAATAGGCTCTGTGATAGTGCTGTACGATGCCTCAACAGGTTAATGCAACTAGCGCTAAGGTTTTCTCAGCTTCACCTCTTGAGAATGGTATTCGAAATCAGTCAACCTGATCTGTGGCAGCTAACCCTGGTCAAGCCTGCTGAGAATTGTAGTGTAAGCGGTGATAATGCATCATGTTGTGGAAACCTTTTTGTGAAATGTTTCTTATTGTGTTAATGTTATTGTACTGGCACTAACGTATAAGCTTGCATTTCTCCATGTTCATTGCATCATCTGATAAGTGTGAAGACAAAATGTTGCTGAGATTCTTTGCATGTTTGAGCTGATTGCATACAAAAACTTATAAGCCGCTATATATGAATACGTTATAATTCTTATGCATATTGTATGCTGCTGAGTGGTAAGTGAAATCTCATGGTCAGGGCTAAGAGGTGTACCAGTGGAAGGCACGTTTTTGGTATATAGAATTTTGGCTAGTTAGTAGAGATGAGCGACAGTACACGGTAAGGACAGATACTCGAGCGAGTATCATCCTTACCGAGTACCTGCCTGCTCGCCCGCAAAGATTTGGGTGCCGGCAGGGGTGAGTGCTGTGCTGCGGGAGTGAGCAGGAGGGAGCGGGGAGGAGAGGGAGAGAGCTCTCCCCCGCTGCTCCCCGCCCCCCGCTGGCATCCGAATCTTTGCAGGCGAGCAGTCAGGTACTCGGTAAGGACGATACTCGCTCGAGTATGTGTCCTTACCGAGTACGCTCGCTCGTCTCTACTAGTTAGTGACCAACCTTATTTGGGAGAATCCGTTTTGAGCTGCTGTAGTCCGATTTCGAAGGGTCCAATGCGAAGTTAAAATCCTCTTGTGTAATTAATGATTATAGATAGATATAGAGAGAGAGATGTGTATGTGTGTGTGTGTGTGTGTGTGTGTGTGTGTGTGTGTGTGTGTGTATGTATATATATATATACTTACATAACTGAAAAATAGATGTCTTGGTCACAAGGAGTGATGATTGAAGGCAACTGTAGTTCTAGAAAGGTATTGTCAAACTCTGAAAAATGGCTTTAGGAAGAACTTTGTAGTGGAAACGAGTAGCACACTGACCAGCAGCTTGGTGGCATACTTGAATGGGTTTTCTCACAAAAAAAAATTGTTTATAATTAAATCTATCCAATAATTCTAAACTTTTTTTATACTTACATGTATTTAAGAAAATGTTTCTATAACCAGATATCCCAGAAGTAATGTTAAAATAGCGCCATCTGCTGTTTCAGCTCTGTGTCCACATCAGTAATTGGTGGTCACACATACTCAGTCTTGCTTCTCTTTCTGCTCCACTGGGTATGTGGAAGGATCCCAGGTGTGATAAGTAGCTGCCTTTGAAGCTTCAGTCTTCTCTGATGTCAGGTGTAAATGTAGTGGTAGTAGAGAGAGACAGAGCTAGTATGAAGAAGCAAGACTGAGTAGGTTAGACCACCTTGGAACATTTGCTGATTAGACTTGTACATAGAAAGATTCTACAATAGAAACAGCAGCTAGTGCTATTCTCTTAGTCTTGGAATATCTGGAGATAGAAACAACTTTTAATAAGTGTACATATGAAAAATATTCATAATTATGTGCCGGATTTACCGATTTGGTGCCATTGACATACATGCATTTCAGATGTGCATGGGGTTTGTATGGCGTGGGCTGGAAAATCACACAACACAAAAGTCCCAGCAAAAACCTTAAGTTTGTATTCATTTGTGATCATTGAAGAAAAATACAGCTACATTTTGAAGCTTAACTACTTTAACTACTTTTATGTTCTTTTTATTTGCATTTCCAACTTCCTCAATATCCACGTTCTGGTAATCAAGGTTACCAATATTCCTTATGATTAGATCAGATAGGATAAAAATGATTGTCATGCTTTAGTAAATTCCTTTATGCTTCTTAGTGCAGCTTATCTGATCTAATAACGCTAAGTCCCAGGAGGATAGAACCAAAATGCTTGTCGAGCTTTTGTAACTCACATTGTGAATTTTAATCTACTTTATGTGTTTTATTTTGGTCCTGGACTGGATTTCATCTCAGTACATCTGCATCTGTTTTTTCTTTATGCAAGATTTAGTAGAGGTTTCATTTAGTAGAAATGTAATTACATTGAGGAAACAGTTCATTTGTGTGTGCATAAGATTCAAAGAAAGTTAATTTCTTGACAGACAGTGGGATAGCTTTCTCATAAAGAGCTAAACTAATTTAAAGGGGTTTTCCTGCTTTAACCCCTCAGTGACAAAGCCTGTTTGCGCCTTAATGACCAGGCCAAATTTTGAAAATCTGACATGCGTCACTTTAACATGGAATAACACCGTAAAAGTTTTGCATATCCAAGTGATTCTGACAATGTTTTTTCGCCACATGTTGTACTTCATTTAGGCGGAAAAAATAGACCAATAGAATTTGTGTATATTTATTAACGAATTCACAGGGGCAGAATACATCCAACAATTGAATTGCCAGCTTACTGGTTGGACCTACAGACTAACGATATAAAAATTAACTTTTATTAAATAATATTAAAATTCTACGAATAGGCAAACTCATAGAAAGATGAACGACATGTATTTGAATCGGGTAGTATGTGTCTATAAATCCCGACGATGAAGGAGAATTGAATTGTATCTGGTTATATATCCAGATGACTTAGCGCTGATAGCTCAATTTTGGATGCTCAAAGAGGCCATCCAATAGTGAAACAGGTGTAGCTTACGTTCAATACAGTAAGTCTAGTTATCAGCTCAAACCTAAGTTACATTGCATACAGCACCAAAAAGAGGGATGTCGGTGAGTTATATTAATAGGCAGTTTTATTCAGTCGCCCTATTGTGCAATTTTATTCAGTCGTGCAACGCGTTTCGCCCTGGGGTGGGCTCATCAGGGGCAAAAGATGACCGCCAAGATGAATACAAAGACAGAATGCAGCAAAGAATAGCTGCAGTACTTAGGTAAAACCTGTATTGGATATTTTCTACTCACTACAAAATATCTGTGATATATCTAGTTGTTAGTTGAAAATAAAGACCATATGCTATCTATCTCTCTCCATATATAGATTTGTAACGACCATTCATGGATGTAGCAGAATGACCTCACAAAGTATCGTCATAAACTGATTAGCTATCTCCGCATAAGCGTCAGTTCAGACTGGGGCCAACAGAGCAAAAGTAATAATACCAGAGGATAACTCAATTAATGATGCTTACTCAGGTGACCAATGATAATATATTGGTAACCCCTAATATCCTCTTTTAGTTTTTAGATGAAAATCATCTTTGCTCTGGTCTGCAGAGCTAAAAGAATGTTATGCTAAGGTAGCTATGCTAGTAGTGCAAGCCACATATTTGCTCTGAAAATAGCCCTATAGTCTCAGCAGTTTAGGTACACATAAAATAACAAACATGTAGCATGTCAGCCCTGATGGTGGACTGACAGCATGTTGTCAATATCTCAAATATGAGCAAATATAATATAGATATTTTTGATAAGATATATTTTTCCATCTGTTTACTGTATTTAGGACGCACATTGTAAAAACGGTCGTTTTTTTGTTTGTTTTTTTTTAACCATTTAGGAGACGTACAAATTTAACATTAATTATTAACATTTTGAGGAACACTTTATTTTCCTACACCAAGCCAAGATTATAAAGGCTCATAGGTGTCAGAATGATAGATACCCCCACAAATGACCCCATTTTAAAAACTACACCCTTTAATGAGTATTTTGATCCCATTGTTTCTTTTCAGGAATTAATGCAATTTAGACGTGAAAAAGGAAAATTTCATATTTTTGCAAATATGTAATTCTAACACAGGATTTTTTCCATAGTGCACATGAAAATGAGGATTTGCACCGAAAAATGGATACCCCCATTTGTCCTGTGTTTTGAAATATACCCATTGTGGCCCTAATCTTATGTCCGTATGCACAGGGGGGCCCAAACCGAATGGAGCAGACGCTGGTTTTCAGAACAGACATTTTGCTTGAAGGCGTTTTAGGCCCCATTGCCCACTTGTAGAGCCCTTGAGCAGCCAAAACGATAGAGAACCCCCACAAATGACCCCATTTTGGAAACTAGATCCCTTAACGAATTCATCTAGCGGTGTACTGCGTATTTTGACCCCACCGTTTTGAATGAATCAAAGCAAAGCAGAAGGAAAAAATTACTCATACTAGCCGGGAGCAGGGAGTTTTTAAACTTCCCGGGCCTCCCGGCCCTCTGCGCATGTGCATGATGTAATGCGTCTGGCGCGCATGCGCAGACGCTAGCAGCAGGTCCGGAGAGGAGAAGGAAGAAGCCGGACAGCACGGAGCACGGGGGGGTGAGTATTCTCAGCTCCCCTTACGGATCCGATCCGTAAAGAGAGCTGAAACTTTACTTTTTTTAAACTGTCCATTGACTGTAACACGATCGCCGGTATCCGGTGGATACTGGCGATCGCGTTGCCGGAGTGGGGTCCCGCGGCCCTGGATGACAGCTCCATGCTGTCAGCTGCCTCCGGTAACTGACAGCATGGAGCTGTCACGTTCAGAGCCTGCAGGGCTGTCATTTCCAGAGGATGCATGTTTTTACGTCCTTTGTGAGTTAAGCCCAGCAGACCAGTACGTACAAAGGCAATGGGCTGATCACTAAGGGGTTAAAGTAAGGATGACCTATCCTGAGGATAGCTCATCAATAGATAATTGTCGGGGTCTGTCAACGATGAGTTGTTCCCCAAAACTATATTTCAGTGCACAGAGTTGATGTGCGCTTGCAGCCCACATCTCCATACGCTGCAGGTGTTTGCTTCAAGCACACATCAACTCCGTGCACTGGAACATTGAGATTGTATTGAGATGGAATCCAGTACAGGACCAAAATAAAACACACTAGTGGAATAAACTAGGAACTATGCCTACAATACTGGTCACGCTGTGCAGCGGCCTGTATTGCAGGCCTGGTTCTTATTCAAGGTCCCATAGTGTAACGCCCAATGTCCATGGGCAAATTTGATTTGCGGGAGTTCCGTAAATCAAGCCGCCCATAGAGATACAGGAGTGTCCGCAAATGGATTAAAACACGCAGATTTGATTTGCGGACCTTTTGGTTCAGAAAACAAATTGCAGTGTGCTTCATTTTTGTGCAGTTTACATTGAAGTCAATGGAAGCAATCCGATCTGCGGCACACCCGCTGACACTGTGGACGTGCAGTGGATCTTCGTGAATACAGAAGATTTAAAAAAAAACAAAAAAACTGTACTGTGCATGTCCGACGGCGAGCCGTGAGGACCATGCGCAGTACAGCGAGCCCGGGAGTGGAGGGATCTGCGCGGACGCTGCTGCTGGGGAAATGCATGCAGGCATGGGTCACTGACCACGGGCAGGACTGGATTCCATGCCAGATTCCCTGCACAGAATCCGCTCGTGCTGTGGACATGAGGCCTATGGCTGGAAAACCAATTTCAGGTTCCAAATTATTGCACTAAGCTTAGTGCAGAAGAATATGTTTGGGCCTATTTGTGTTTACACATTGCAAACTAAAACCTTATCTAATATACTTGTGCACCAAACATAACCGCCTCTTCTACATTAGAGATTTTGAGATACATAAGGAAGCAATAATATAAGAACACAAGTTTAATGTTAAGTTATCCTTATCGGACCACATCTAGAATACAGCATACACTTTTATCTGCAAGAAAAACATTTGGGTTAGGGCTCTGGTTTTCTGATGCAAAGCTTTAAATCCCCTGCGTAGACAGAGAGTAGCATATGATTTATACATCGGTTTACGTAATCCTTTAGTTGCAGGCAGCCAGAATTTCATCATTTACCTATGCACAGGTGATTTGGAGCAATCCTTGTAAAAAGGAAAGACAAGATCTATGCAAACATTTCCCATTGCTTTTATAGCCAACATATCCAACAACTTTGTACATATATATCATTCTCTGTCCTTCATAGGGGCTTGGAAACTTATTTATATCTGAGACACCCACATGCTCACACATACGGTAAACTATTTCACATGATTCTTGTTGACCTATCAGAACTTTTTTGTAGTGTGGGAGGAAACCTACACAAATATCGGAAGAGTGTTCTAACTCCATAGAGATGCTGTTCAAACTTAGACAAGTTTCAAACATGACATTGTTAACCACTGAACCACAGCGATGCTACTACAGCCCCATAGATATCACTCACTGCAGCACTGTACTTTGACTTAATATATTTTTGGGGTCTTTCTAACATTATGAAGCCAAATATACAATCTAAGACTCAAACACCTACAAACTCTGGAGATACACTGTTGTGTCAACAAACTTTGCAGAGATCAATAATGCAAACAAGTATAAGAGATTTTGTTATATGTCTTATTGGAGAAAAAAAATGCCATTTCTCCATTTACCAGTCAATTTTTCTGTTGGACTTATCATTAAATCTGAAATACTACTAAAATCTGTTTTAAGACCCTCTGAGATGTGGAGTGCCCAGATTACAGTTATACACAAACAGAACAAAGACCCTATGCTTTGCTCGAACTAATGCCCCATCTCTTTACTCAGTGTTGACCTTAAGTTATTTATGAAGGTTCTAGCAATGCGCCTTGCGCTTCTGTTACCTGCCCTGATACTCAGACCAGGTAGTATTTAAAAACTGTTGACTAATTCCACATATATGTCAAACAGATGTAACACGCCATCCATGAAGAATGCATTTGCAGTGCAAACTGCCTGGTGCCTGTAAGTCATGCTATGCTGATTGCATAGCATGTCTGCTGCCATTCACTTGGTGGTTGCACTATGAGCCGCGGCTCATTAGCTCAGTAATCCGTTAATATGAGTTAAATTATTGGTGTTACATCTGTATAATGGCCAGAAATGCTGCTACTACTCCTTGTTCATACACAATAGCTTATTCTAGAAGTCATCTGAAATGACAGGTTCACTTTAGAGGGGAATTCCCATCTTATAATAGCAAAAAGAATACAATAGGATATACTATAATTAAATGTGGGCCTCTGGGATTGGAGAGGGCTGCTGCCTTGCAGTTCCATGAACTTTGGGTGGCCAGGCATCACTGTGCAGGTATAATAATGAAGCGGACACGGTGCTACATCAAAACTGCAGTCCCTTCATTCTCAGAATTTGGTGGGGGTGTCCCAGAACCCCAACCCCTACTGATCATAAAATCATGGCATCTTCTCACAATATGCCACTACTTTTTAAAAATAATTTTAATATGCAAATGCCCCTTTAAGACAACCCTATTCAAGTTGCTGTTGCTCATTCTAAAGAAGCAACACATGGATGCTTCCGGGCCTTTGGTACTGGTGGACTTCAAGCCACTTTTTTTTCTTTAGACAGTGCTTTTCTTGTTCCTTCTCATACAAAGTTTCAGTTTTGATGCTCGGTTGATTCTCTTCTATGGCCCTGCCTCGCTCTCCTCATGTAATGGGCCATGTCCTAGTATCTGTGTCATGCTCTTGACACAGCACACCTAATTGTGACGGCATGTGCAACGGGCTAAGACTATCTGTGCAACATGATAGAGGTCAAGATACTGCCCCATGCTACCAATAGTGGCAGATCATGGGGCCATGGGTGGACTTGTGGTCACCCTCTTACTAACCCGTACCCTTACATGGGTTAGTAGGAGGTGTCTGTGTTGTATGTTGTGGTTTATTTTCACTCATAAGTAGTTTATTAGCTCCCACAACATATATTTACATAGTGACATCTGTCAGATCGTTTCAGTGTTATTAACAACATACGAGTTGTTGCAAGGGGATTAAACTAATTCTAGGAGCTGACCGACACAAGTGAGCTTTTGTGGTGTGGAGTTAAGCTTTACTGACAATAGTTTTAGCATTGATTTTGCCCAGCGTTTGATGTATTTTTTTCCATTTGTTTGAGCATGTTATTATGGACAATTGCCTGGTAGAGCTCACATTGATAATCTAAAGGTATTCCTTAAATCCTGAATATTGATTTCCCGTACTGTGAGCCATACAAGAAGAGAAGAAAAGGTCAAATGATTACCACTTTTGATACAAGCTTTGGAGTTTTGATCAACATCTTGAGATGTCGGTCAATAAATAAGAACTCGAGCTGCTGGGGGAAGACTTTTCTATTTATGTTTACATTTTAAAAACTAAGCATGTTTAGTTATTGTCATTAAACATGTCATCAACTGAATCAAGTCGGTCTCCGAAATTGCCAAAATACATTTTGGCACTATGTTTTTGACAGATTGGAACAGATGGATGTCGATGAATGGATACCGATCTCATGCCAGCTTTTTTAAATTTTAATCTGGTATGCTTTTTTACATTTGACATTCTTTAACTCTTAGCTGCGGTCGTCTCTTTTACGTTATTGGGCTGGAAAAAAGTGCTTCGATATGGAGCTGTATATATACATTTTTTTCTAAAGGATCAGTGTTAAACATTATGAGAGATATTTATGAAACTATCTTTTGTTATCTGTAGCAACCAATCAAATCTCAGCTTTCATTCCTCGTAGTGCTCTTGAAGAAGTAATGCTGCTGTGTGATTGGTTGCTATGGGCAACAGATGTTTTTTGTTTTTTTTTAGACAGTTTTCATGAATCTGTTCGACTCTGCGTATTCATTGACTTATTGAATAACTGTGTGCTTTAAACATTAACCCAATAATTCCCTGAATCTGGTATACAAATCTGGTAAGCATTAGCCAACTGTGCACCTTCACATATGTGCCGTTTTGGATCACTGCCTTTTGGTGCAATCATCACCCATTCGCGATCATACATGGACAGCAGTCAGAATGTGTGGCAGGTGAAGTAGGTCAGGCATTTACTTGGCTTTTTAGACTAAAACCTGCCATTCTATAATGTAAAGTTATATATGCCCAAGATCAGTGCCTCTCCTATTCTACCTTCTGATGTAACAACATGACAGACCTGTCAGATCTGACTTAAGGGCAGGTATATCTGCTCAGGAGCACTGCCTCTCCTAGAGCAGGGGTCCCCAACTCCAGTCCTCAGGGACCACCAACAGGTCATGTTTTCAGGATCTCCTATAGTAAGAACACCTGTGGCAATGTCTGAGGCACCAACAATAATTACATCACCTGTGCAATACTGAGGAAATCCTGAAAACATGACCTGTTGGCGGTCCCTGAGGACTGGAGTTGGGGAACACTGTCCTAGAGGACCCTGACATTCTGTTTATATCATTTCATTATACAGAGGCTCTTTTTAACAGTAGTAGGGACTACTAGTGGATATAAATACTTATATTTATTAGGGATCTGCTCGATGTCACAATTATCAAAGTTTTCGTCTGATGACTAATGCTATAACTTTATACTGCAGTTATTTATGTGTTTTCCTTCCATGTTAAATGCCTTTTGGTCAATATTGTCTGCTGTATCTATTTTATGCTAAGATTAAGTTTCTACTTGATTTGGAAATTGTATATTATTCCCTTGCCCCCTGAGGGTTATACTGAAGCAATGTTTTTTGGTACGAATGCACATGTGTGGGAGGTAGGTTTGAAACAATTGTGATTCAAAATCTTTTTTTTTAGCGCTCTCCAGATAAACTTACAATATGGAAGGTTCACAGTTTATAATCACACTGGGAGACATAAAAGCTTGCCAAAAGACCTTGTGTAAATGAGTAAAGCCGATATGTGTATTTCTCCTAGAAGTTACAAAGAAGAAAGATGAATCCAGCCTTTCTCTGATTTATGAGCCTTTTTATCACCACAGCTTCCCTGAGCAGAGTGACACTCTGGAGTATGGCCATACATTCACAACTATGCTCTGCGCTTGGCTTTCTTTCATTCCAGAACAAAACTCCATTTTACCTATGAGTATTAATTAAAAGTAATTTCTAAGTCAGATGCTTACTTGATAACAGGATGGATAACAATAGCGCTTATGTATTTCTAGCACATTGTGAGTCACCTGTATTGTGAGACCTAAATATTTGTCACATAATGAGAAATAACTTATGCATTCAAAACCAGTTCATGGTTCATACTTTCACTGAATTACTGGGTAAAACATTAATGATGCACCCAGGGAGGAAGCTTTTTTTAACCCCTTAGGGCCAGGCTGTTTTGTACTTAAAGGGGTTGTCTCGCGGCAAACCTCAAAATTTTACCTTACCCCATTCCCCCTGTCACCCCCTAGCATAAAATAGCAAATTAAAGCGGTTTTTAAACCGCTTGCTACTCACCGATCCGACGAAATAAGGACTTTAAAAAATCTTCTCCCAAAGATGGCCGCCAGTCCTTTCCCAGGGATGCACTGCGGTTTTCTCCCATGGTGCACCGCGGGTCTTCTCCCATGGTGCACCATGGGCTCTGTGCGTTCCATTGCCGATTCCAGCCTCCTGATTGGCTGGAATCGGCACATGTGACAGGGCGGAGCTACGATGACGCGGTGACCAGCTCTCCAGCACGAGCGGCCCCATTCACCAGGCAGAAGACCGCACAGCGCAAGCGCGTCTAAAAAAGCAAGAAGACATCAGAATTAGACGGATCCATGGAGACGGGGACGCTAGCAACGGAGCAGGTAAGTGAATAACTTCTGTATGGCTCATATTTAATGCACGATGTATATTAGAAAGT
Organism: Eleutherodactylus coqui; assembly: GCF_035609145.1. NCBI lineage: Eukaryota > Metazoa > Chordata > Amphibia > Anura > Eleutherodactylidae > Eleutherodactylus > Eleutherodactylus coqui. The sequence goes on along the minus strand of NC_089838.1, from coordinate 168,008,881 downwards.
GCATTAATATGGCCATACAGAAGTGTATAACCCAACTTGATTTCGCAAGACAACCCCTTTAAAGGACCAGACACTTTTTAGGGATTTTACCCATGTGGCGGTTTTACTGAACTATTTTGTTTCCTTCAGCTACCCAAATTATTTTTGCTGTTTTTTTCTGTGACATATAAGGCGATGTTTTAAATATGTTTTTCACTGACTTTTTTTTCCGTTTTTTAGTTTTATTGGGAGGAAAATGCTAAAAAAAATGTTTTTTTAACATTTATAGTTTTTTAAATTTATTTAGTATATTTTTGCTGAAATAAAGTATGGGAATGGGTTCCTCTATTTGTTTCGGACATTTTGATATATAATATGTGTGGTTTTGGTTTACAGGGTGCTTATAGCGACGGTTTTGGTTGGCGTCGGCTTTGGGTTATTTTCTTTCTTATGTATATATTGTAGTTTTATTCTGTAATTTTGCATCCATAGGAACCCCAGTTACAGGGGGAAACAACCCCTGGAGTGACATTAGTCACTGGCATAGCTGGCGAGGGTCTAGTATGACCCTCCAGCTCTGCTGTATCAGGGAACCCTGGCGGTCACGTGACCCCCGGGCTCCCGGAGTGAAAGTTAAACTTTTACTTTCACTTTTGAATACACAGTGCTCATTGAGCGCTCTGTACTTGGGGAAGCAGAAGGGAGAAAGGGTCACTAACAGCTGATAATTCGTCCTGCCTCTTATTGATTGCAGAGCAGGAGGCTTAAAGCCCCGCCGTAATTTTACTGTCGGCGGGGTTTTAAGCCCACGACCAGGTGCTGTATATTTACCACGCCTGGTCCTTATTGGGTTAAAGAAACGTTCAGAGTGGAGAATGAACATAAAATGGCCCATACTCCCCTTACCCTGTCCTACGGTAGCCCTCACTTCTGGCTGCAGCAAGCTAATAATGGTGCCAATGACACCAGAGATGTGACCGCCTGAAGCCAATCACCTAGTGCTTAGCTGCAGCAGTCACATGTGCCATTGTCGAGGTGTTAACACTGCTATGGTCAGTAGTGAAGACCTGCTGGGGAATGGGTACTCTGGGGAGTTGTGCGTATGACTAGATGAGTGGGCTTTTTTTCCCTGTTCGACCAATCTGAGCCTGTTTGAAATAAAAATCTACCCTGGATAAACCCTTTATCACTGAACCTTTATTAGAGTAAAATTAACTTTATCATATGAGAAACACATGCATTCTCTAGCATTAAAGCGAATATATAAAAGTGTGTTACAGTGGATAATAACTGTTATAACTAGACTGTAAGTATGAGGAAGTGACACTGGGCTCTGTGGACACTAGTATTTGACAGATGTTAGCCCCTTAGTGACGGAGCTTTTTTGTTTTTTCTAGTTTCATTTTTTCCTTCCCCCCCCTTGTAAAAATTGTAACTCCTTTATTTATCCATCGACGCAGCTGTATGAGGGTTTGTTTTTTGCTGGCCACGTTGTATTTTTCAATGGTACTATTTAATGCAACATATAATGTACTGAAAAACGTAAAAAAAAAATTTAAGTGGATAAAAAAGGAAAAAAATGAATTTCCGCCATCTTTCGGTGCGTCTTGTTCCTACGGCGCACAAACCACAACAAAAATTACATGATTACTTTAGGCCTCTTTCACACGGGCTACAAAATCTCACTACAAAACATCTCTCTACATTGTAGCCATGATTTTGCATCCCGTGCGGATGCAGCCTGAAGCCCATGGTTTCTAATGGGTTCTTTCACATGACAGATGTTTTGTAGCCATGATTTTGTATCCTGTGCGGATGCAGCCCGAAGCCGATGGTCTCCAATGGGTTCTTTCACATGAGAGATGTTTTGTAGCCTGAAAGAACCCATTGGAAACCATGAGCTTCACATACATGCGATTTTTAGCGATGATTTTGTAGCCTGTTTGAAAGAGGCCTATGGGTCGGTAAGACTACGATACCAAACTTATATATTTTTTTTTTTTTGCTGTACTACTTGTATTTTTTTTTTCAAAGTTACTTAACTTTTTTAAAATTATTTTCTGCCGCCATCTTCTGCGCGCAATAGCTTTTTTATCTTTCTGTCGACATAATTGTGCGAGAGCTCATTTTTTGCAGGATGTCCTGTAGTTTGCGTTGGTGCCACTTTGAAATACATATGACTATTTGATCGCTTTTAATTGCATTTTTTTCTTGGAGACAAGGTGACCAAAAAAGCGCATTTCTGGCGTTTTTTGGTTTTTTTTGGACGACCTTCACCGTGCGGGGTGAATAATGTGTTTCTTTGATAGATTAGCTTTTACGAACGCAGCGTTACCAAATATGTATTTTTGATTTATTATTTTGATTCTTTTATAATAAATATGGCAATTTATGTTTATTACTTACTTTTTTTAATAATAAGCAAAAATTTATTGATCTTATTTTTTATTTTTTTTAGTCCCCAGAGGTGGTAACAACTTGCGATGCTTTGATTGCTCCTGCAGTATCATGTAATGCCACAGCATTACCTCATACTGCAATCTGACAGGCAATCTATCAAGCCACCCCACGGGAATGTTATATGCAGATAAGAGCAGCATATAAAGTGGCTTCATGGCTGTCAAACAGACCAGTTGCTACCATTTTTTAAAGGACACACTTCATCCCCCATAGGGGACAATCTAGGTACTTTAAAGGGGTTGTCCTACTTTGTACTGTTTTGCTGCAGGAAGCAGACAACTCTGTACATTGCACAGTGGCCCAAGTTGGTACTGCAGCTTGAGTGTCCTGTTCACTTCAGTAGGACTCAGTGCCCTGCAATACCAACTCAGACCACTGCTTCCTTTTATACCAATCAATTCCACATCTAGATAGGTATTTGAAACCCACAGGCTCATAGCTCATATGATCAGACTCACTGGAGTGCCTGTAAGGTTCAGATGAGATACTGTTTGTATAACACAGAATGTATTATTTTATTGTGCCCTGCTTTTTTGGTTGGGCTCCAATCCTACCTTTGGCACAAATCGCACAACTATCACATGGGCGATTTGTATAGTATTTAAGTTTTTGGAATTTGTCAAGTCTGAATGAGGTTGTAAGAGGAGGGGAAGAGAAAAACAGCATTCACAGGAGATTGTTAAAGAAAGACTAGTAATTCCTCAGATGTTGTGACTTTAGCAGTATCATTATGCGAGTCACATGGTGTTATTACAGTTTTAACTTTGAGATGGTTATACTTGGACTTTATTTTTTATTTCTGCCAGATGGTCACAACATAGATTAATATTAACTCAGGGAAAATTAGCTTTTTATATCTTTATTTTGTTGATCCTTTCTAACAGCTTGCAAATGAACAATATGAATAGATTTTTTTATAATGTTACTTATGGTTATAGTTCTCATACTGTTGTTGATGTCAAGTATTACAGCTAGGCAGCAGAGCCTTAAGTGGAAATAATAGTTTAAAAAAAATAACCGAGACTAATGAAATATAACATCTGTGACAATTATATGTGTTGACTTTAGTTGTCCCTAGCATATTCAAGAAGGATGTTAAGGAGCAATTTGAGAACAATATATTGTGATGTGTATGTAAAATAAAATCCTAAAGGTTGCCGTAAATGTCAAGCATTGCATCATGCGATTCACAAACATTATTTGATAATCCCTTTGTTGGACAGCCCTACCAATGCCTTTATAAATAGATAAGCTACAGTTCATCTAATGGAAATGCAGTGGGTGACTATTACTGAGCTTGCAGACTCACAAATTAACCCTTTGCAATCCAATTTTGGATTCAGAGTTTCCTAGGGGGCTTTCTCTTTCTGCCATTATACAATGGCGCCATATGCTGGCTAGAGCCACTACTGCGGTATGTGACATGCTGGAGAGGCCCCTGAAAATAGAGCAGCTAGTAATCTACAGTAGCAATACCCTGCTGGACATCTTCTGACAGAGCTGTATAGCCTTCAATCAGAATGTCTTCAGACGTCGGACAGTGGATTGGAAAGGGTTAAACATTCTTTCAACTGCAATACCCATTCTTGTTTGGTTACAAACTGACAAAGTATCAGTTTAAATATTACATTCAGATCTTGTCTACATATAACATTTGAAACTTTACAAATTTATTACTTTAGGCCTCCCTCACACAGGCCCTTGCAAAAACGCTGCGTTTACAGCGGTTTCAGCAGCGATGGCATGCGTTTTGGTTGTGTTTTCACTGCGCTTTCAACACAACTGAAAATATAGCCAAGGAAGCTGTAAAGAAAAGCACTACTCACCCAGCAGGCGCCGTCCGGGTCCCTCCCGCTGCTCCAGTGTGGTAAAAATGCCCATGTGAGGAGGGGGGGGGGGGCCTTACAGTCATGAGTAAAACTAAGTACACCCTCTTTGAATTCTGTTTTTACATATCAGGACATTATACAATAAACATCTGGTGTTTAAAAGGTCTTAAAATTAGGTGCACAGAACCTCAGATGAACAATAACAAAATATATGGTCATTATTTATTTACCAAAAACGAAGCCAAAATGCAGAATAAAGGCTCGTTCCCACAAGCATAATTTCATTATGTATTACGCGGTGAATGGCGTCAATGAAAGTACATTGATTTTCATTGATCCATTCATACTTGCGAAATCTGCCAATATTCCCTACTGGCTTAGCCTCTGCATATTATGTGTGCTGATCATTTGCACTTGCAGTATACAGTAGTGTCTGCTAGACAAATAATGTACTAGGAGAATACACTGTTCGTGGTGTCTTACCTAGTTTGTCGACTGATTCCACTAGTATGAATCTGAAAGAAGCTCTAATACATGCTGGAAGCTGGGACCTGCTGAAGACATATGAAGTAACATATTCGGTGTACATCATGTAAACTATAACATTATGTATAAAAGGTGATTGACCAGTCCCCAGAGTTTCAGAACTGTGTCAGTTTAAGCCATTATTGATTATATAGGGTAAATTGTCTCCCCGTTGTACAGACCGTTGCACTAAATTAACATTTGTTGATTCCACTATCATTTCCAGATATCTATATTTTAACATGTGTTATGTATACTTCAAATTTTATTAGTCCTTTGGGAAAAAAAATCCATAATGACTGGACATACAGATACCCTCAATGCTGCCGCTGAATGTGGAGTACATATTACATCCTGTCAACAGCTTAATGATGTTTCTGCCATTGCAATGCCTCTTCAATTTGTAGTTTATCCTTGATTTCCAATGTGGGTATCAGTGTTCTTTTGAAGCGCAGCGCTGAGTGCATCGTGAGAGGTGTGCTTTTCTGTACTCTTAGCAAAGAATATTAATAAAGCGAAAAAAACTGGAAATAATGCCGTACATTTCAGCTTTATCTGAAAGTGGAGTATAATTAGATAAGGGGTTAGGAGGGTTTGCTTGCTTAGTTGTAGCTATGTTTACTGTTATACAAATAGAGTAGCTGTGCCTCTGTAACATACAATTGATGTTGCTTCCTAGGAAACCAGACTACTAGTATTTACTGCTCAAGAGACACAAATTATTTCATTTTCCCAAATATGTACATATTTTTTCATTGATCTCTGCTAAACCTCATCTGTTACCGGCTCAGGCTCCCAATCTGTCCTAATCCTTTTTCAGAGAGTATGCACGCTGATCTGACTCTACTGGCTTACATAATTCATAGTCACTGGAAAACAGACTTGGCTGCAAATTCATACTACCATTTAAAATGGCAATGGTGTGAATTAAAGTGATAGCAGACATTTATTGCTGCTAAACACATTTCGCCGTCCACCTCCGTGTTCATTCTGCGATCCAGTATTCAGTGATAAATAATCGGGAATATTAAAATCGAGTTGGGCTCATGGAGAAATAAAAGTATCAGTTGTGAAAAATGACTCGGTTTGAGTAAAAGTTACATTACATCACACTGCAAAAATGTTTAACACTTCTTATTATGATCCGCTAGTTAATTACAGGGCCATTTTACTAGAAGCCTGTGTTCTGCGGTAATTCTTAGGAGACCACTCTGTAAGTGTTCATATTCCTGCAAAGGCACTAACAAACTAAGTTATTACATGGTGCCTATTAACCCTTTCCAATCCACTGTCTGACATCTGAAGACATTTTGATTGAAGGCTGTACAGCTCCGATGTCGGAAGACGTCCGTCAGGGTATTCTTACTGTATATTACTGGCCACTCTGTTGTTGGGGGGCCTCTGCAGCATGTCCCATACCACAGTACTGGCTCTAGCCAGCAGATGGCACCATTGTATAATGGCTGAAAGAGAAAACCCCCTAGGAAACCCTGAATGCAAAATTGGATTGCAAAGGGTTAAAGTTAGTGGAGATCCATGCAATGGCGTGAATGCAATCAGCCTTACAGAGAAAGAGTTGCTCTTCCTAGGTCTAAGTGCTCCTGTCCACAGGCAAATTTTCATTGCGTTCCCTGCGGCGATAATCCGGCCGCGGGGAACGCAGTGAACGCTTTCCATAGTGTTGCTATGAAGAGCGCAGTCCCCTGTCCACGAGCAGAGAATCATAGCAATTCTCCACTCGTGGCCAGCAAATCGCAGCATACTGCGAATTGCAGCGATTCTCCGCGGTGAGCCTATCTGCCAGATAGGCTCACTGTGGAGATTCATCTGCCAGCTCCTGCTCACAGGCGGCGGCTCCCACAGCGGACATCCGCCGTGGGATTTCGCAATGCCCATAGACAGGCAACCTTAGGACTCCTGCACACTTGCATTTTTTTTTTTGCACGTTTTTTTTTCACGCGATATCGCTACGTTTTTTTCACGCAATTGTCAATGGGACTTTCTAATGTTAAAAACGCATCGCACAAAAATTGCAAAGCACCAACTTGCGATGGGTTTTTAACATTAGAAAGTCCCATTGACGGTCGCGTGAAAAAAATGCCCAAGAAAAGCACAAGTACGCAGGAGCCCTTATGGAGACAGTTTCTGATTGGGGGTCTCCATGTGTTATTTGTGGTAATAGAGACAATCTTTCAGATGGCCAAAGGCTTCAGTTCTTATTGTGTGAATATTTTTGTTTTCATTCAGCAAAAGTAGAGAATGTCCTTTTTGTATGGTAGGTGTTTTTGAGGTCTATCATTATCCAAGTTAATATTTTGAGTGCTTATGTTGTTGGGTTATCTTTTAAGACTTTGAGCGATCAGCCATAACATTAAAGCCAATAAGAGGTGAAGTGAATAACACTGATTTATCTCAGATACCTCCTAGAGAAAAGAGTTACTGGTTTGGAAACAAATTTCTTGAGAGAAGTATAAATGGAAGGACTCACCTGGTGTGAACAGCTGGACCCAATGGACCAGGTGACACACCTGTAATCCTGCTGTACGTGAAAGTTTCCTCTTATGATAGATTAGCATCCAGATGAAATCAAATGAAGTGCTGCAAAGCAACCAAAAACTCAGACGGAGTCTTGTAAAAAGAAATATACACACGTAAAAATTCTTGCGCTCATAAGAGGATAAGACAAACTAGATAAGGATGATTGCAGTAATGCAATGCAAATGACAATCCAATGTCACGTACCTGGAAGGAGGGGGGTATGGGTGCAATTCACAGAGCCCCCTCCTGTTGGTATTAAAGTCGAAGTTCATTCTCAAACGCCAGCTCCGTGACAATCCTTTTATTGTATGTAGACAAATACAGGTACAGACAAACAAACTCCAAAACATACAGGGCATAGAGCATGTGGGCCGCACATGTGGCTTCTCTGCAGTGCATGATGCGCCGCCTCTGCAAACGGGCGTCATATATGACATCATTCAATTGCTTCTTGTGTCTTTCCTCCCAGGTGCGATGCGTCTGCTGCGGACATCTTTTGTGGCGTCATCGCACTGCAATGTACATCATTTGTGACATCATTGCGCTGCTGCGTGCGTCTCCCTCTCGGGGCTCCTAGTGAAATAACTTTATTGCCATGAACGAATGGACAGGACTTACATACTAGCCACTATAAATGGATATGAATTCCCTTAACAACTAATTAAGCAGATATAAAGAGATGTGGTGCTCTTAAATAGTTCTGCCCGGACTTATGCTTTAGGACTATTTAATAGCACCAGATCTCTTTATATATGCTTAAGGCCGCCTGCAGACGAGCGGGTCGGATCCGGCGGCGAGAATTCTTGCTGCGGGACCCGACCTGAGCGCCTGCAGAGATGATCGCGTACTCACCCGCGCCCGGCGGCCCCGGCTCTTTCATGTGCCGGCTGCCGGGTAGCCGGCGCATGCGCAGACTGGAGCCGGCGGCCGGGTGAGTGACGTATCTGTGCAAGGCTCTGCGAACACCGCACAAAAATAGGACATGCCACGGTTTGTTTGCCGCGCGAAATTTCGCGCGGCCAAACCGAGGCCGTCTGCATAGGAGTGCGTATTGTAATGCACTCCTATGCAGGCTTTGAGCGGCGGAAATCCCGCCGCGGGATTTCCGCCCGTGTGCAGGCGGCCTAAGTAATAAGCATATATAGCATTATGACAATTAGGCTTGAAAAAGGTGCAACAGTAGCACCGAAACACAATGCCCGTTTACCTGTATGGTTTGGAGTTTGTTTGTCTGTACCTGTATTTGTCTACATACAATAAGAAGGATTGTCACGGAGCTGGTGTTCGAGAATGAACCTTGACTTTAATACCAACAGGAGGGGGCTCTGTGAATTGCACCCATACCCCCCTCCTTCCAGGTAAGTGACATTGGATTGTCATTTGCATTGCATTACTGCAATCATTCTTATCTAGTTTCTTTTATCCTCATATGAGCGCAAGAATTTTTACGCGTATATCTAACTCATAGCAGAAATGTCACAGCCTGAGGATTTTGTCACAGCATCATGCAATTTTCATAGTATGTGCAGATGAACAAGTTATGCAAGTGGATGCAGTTTCGGGCCAGTCCCATGATCTGGGAGTGTGATTAAAGGGGAAAACCAGTCCGTGAAGCTAACTGCTTTGTGGTTTTTTTTGTGTCTCGATAAAGATTAAGGTGTGAAGATGCCACAGAGAGCCATCTCATCAAACCATTACTAAAGATTTTCATCATAGGGCTACATACAGCCTGTTGGTTTGGTGTCGTAATGTGGCAGAAACTCAATGAGATGCCACAACTGGGAATCAAATTTGAAGACTAAGGTCACTAGAACAAAATGGACATTGTGATAGTGGCACTGGAGCACTGAGACGAATGTCAGAAAGTACAGACCGATGCATACAGCATCATGAATTAGCATTGGTGACATTCTGCATAATGTACGGAGAGATTTGCAAGCTCTGATATCGATGACCGCTTCCTGAAGATAGGCTGAGGCAGGTGTGTAGTCAAGCCATCTCTTGTGAAGACTGCCTCTCGCACCACACCAACTTAGTGATCGCTAGCAGTGGGGTCACTCCAGAGCTACCTGACATAATGAATGGCGCAATGTGAGGCTTGGCAACAAATCGATACTGTCTCTCTCACCAATGATGATCGCCAACCGAGACTACTGGAATGGTGGTATTCCCTAATAGTAATATTAGGGCCCTGCTGCACTGCAAAAAAATTGTTTAGAAATGGTTTCAAAAACATAATAAAGAGTTCAATCTATTCATTTGATCAAAATACAATTGAGCATCTTTGAGATGTGCTGGAAAAACAAGTCTAATCCATGGACGCCCGCCTCACTATTTACAGGTCTTGAAGTATCTGCTAAGATGTTGGCGACAGATACCACAGAACACTTTCAATATATCTCCCAGTGGCTCAGGACTGTATTGGCAACTCAAGAAGGATCGGCCCAATATTAGGCAGATTCCATGTTATGGCTGATTGGTGTATATTTCAGAAAATAGATGCATTTATTAGTGGCTGGCGGTAAAGCTGTGGTGAGTTTGCATTTTCAGGAGTTTCCTTATTGCTTTGTTATATGTTCCCATTAGTACAGTTTACTCTGGCTTAGGGCGCCATTGTGCACGAAATAACTATGAATAGGCAGCAATTCTATAAGAGGTTGCATCATAATAGGTTTTGCAATTCATGCAGAGAATCCGCCACGGTTTTTCCTAAAGTATATGGTAGCCTTGGCCACACATTCACTTTAATGAGATAGCGGGCTCCGCTCTCTCCCACAATCTCCAGCATTCCTATTCAAGTGAATAGAGCTGTAATGCTGCAGCCAACAAATTCTCAGTATTGTGGGAGTCATTGCAGTTGGACCCCTCTCTAAGCAGAAAGTGATGACATTATCCTAGTGGTATGCAATCCATTTCTGTGATGAAAATAGTCCTTTAATCCAAAATTGAGCCAATCAATGGTTGCTTAAAGAGGTTGTCCCACGAAAATTATTGTTTATAGTTGACTTCAGGCCATAATTAAACATTTTTCATTGTTAAGGAAACACAGGAAAACCCATCACCCATTAAAAAAAACAAAAACTTTCAGGCTTTATTAGATTCCATGTTAAAACCCAAGAGAACACATGAGATTACTACGTATGTGTTTAAGGCAATCGCAGCCCGTAGTCACGCTTGTGAATGCTCCCCAGCATACTATGGATTTTAGCCTATTAAGCCTTGCCTGAGGCTAATGTTAAACATATTGCAGTATATTGTACAAGGAATCCAACTATTCAAGTTCAAAAAAGGATAGAAAGTGTCTTTTTTAGTACTTAAATAAAATAATTGCTGTGTAACAGTGATACAACTAAATCGCTTGATCATTTGAATGATAACCCTTCAGTGTATATATGTCCACTGAATGGACGATGAATTATAATTCATTTACTTATCATTCATTTAATGCAAGCATAAAAATCATTGTTGGCTCATTCGCTAATCGTTTGGTTTAAACAACCACCATTCAGTCATTCGCATTTACTCATACAGTAAATGGAATGACTGATCCTGTTTAAAAAAATGATTTATGTTAGTGTTTAAAATGACCGCCTGAGCGAACAAGCAAACTGTCACCGTTTGCTCATTCGCTCGGGCGCAGCGATCTCTCACTTTGTGTAAAAGTACCCTTAGAATGGAGGTCAGCCCCTGCGACATGGATCAGTTTAGTTTCTCTCCTTTGCAGAAGTTTATAAGCTTCTAATCTGCCAGCTGTACTGTAAATACAGTGCACTAAAGCAGCTGCATGATGAGCGCAAGGCCAAATTTGAATGGGGTTTTTTCTTTTTTTTTGTCAGGCTCTTCAGATTTACGTAGTCATAAGTCAAATTACTTCTCAGCCGGTATCAGAATTATATTTGTTAAGAAAACTGAAAAAATGGCTTCAATAACATCCCTGTAACTACACTGCCCACTGTGATGGGTCATTTTGTGCTTTTAATGCTACTCTTGTTCTATTGTGGATGACCATTATATTTGGCAATGCTAAAGCACCAATTTCCATCCTAAACATTAAATTTGCCTCTATTCAGTACTTAATGTGAGGCATAAAGCTGTTTTTCAGGAACATTTTAGTTGATCTGACTGTCTATCATGCAGTCTGGATGTCTCTGAATTGGTGTCGCTATTAAACATTCTGTTTCTAAGGCAGAAAATGAGCCTTGTTAAAGAGTCCCCGGGTCATTAAATATGTGCTGGGACCTTCTTTAAATACCTGCTGTAAATCCTTAGTAAAGCAGAAGGTTAGAGCTGCTGCTGAGTGACTAATTATTGTAGTGTTTTCCTGCACCATTCGGAAAGCTCTGCATCTTTCCAGTACTCCTCTTATAAATCCCCTTCATTTTGATGGTAATTTCAGCCTTGTACAGGGTTAAAGCTTAACAGGCTTTACTATCACAAATCTTTGTGATTATAAAAATGTTGGAAGAAAGACTGCTTTTTTAGTTTATTATAACCCAATAATCAGTTTTCAGTCTTTTATGTCACTTTGGAGCTTGCAAGCTATAATCTTGTTTCTGCTCTTAAACAGCATAAAGGCTCTTTATCTCTCGTGGCTGCAAAGTTGTGAACCTTTTCATTTTTTGCTTGCTACTGTCATTTCGGTGCGTGGTGGTGATAAGCTACAGATTAACACCAAACTCTACTACTCAGTAGTAAGCCAATGTTCAGAAGTGGTAACTGGGAGCGGGTTACACAAGGTACACTCACAAGTTTTTGATCACCTCAATGGAAACTTCACTTGGCACACATAGTACCTACTAGCAAAGATCAGCAATATAGGTGATTGTTCTATTTTACATGTGCTAAATGGAAAGGAGTTAGATTTTTATTGTGGGTGAAACACCTATTTTTCTTAACCCAGTCATTTGCTATACTACATGGGTACATGGCTTGCAATAGAAATTACTTATATTGTTTGTATGTTATGCAAAATATGCATAATCTAACCTGATCTCCATTTGGAATGTCCACATTGAAATGCCCCAGGGTGCTTGAGCCAGGTGGCAGATGGACCTGTATGGTCAGAAAACGGACTAGGCGATAAGAGTTGACCGAAAGTTGGGGCTTTCTTTGCTACACTCCTATGACCATTGCGGAGAATAGATGCAAAAATAGGATCAATATGCAAAATAAGTATATATTTATAAACTATCTGGCATATTTCTTGTCATTTGCATCTAAATGCGGTGGAAAATACTACTGCAGGATGACTGGATTTTTTATTTTTTTTTTACAGATGGAAGCGTATGTAAGAGATCAAATCGATCCCTATTGTTTACAATGGATTTAGCTCAATTTGACCCCTTAACGACCACCCATACGTCTTTTTACAGTGACAGTTAGGGGGCTTTATTCTGCATGCCATCTTTTGACGGCAGCTGTATCAGAAGCCTGTCAATGGTCTTCCGTGCCAGGGAGAGCAAGTGCTTGACTGCTGGACCAAAGGAACCACGTATTCCTCCTAGTTAACCCCTGACCTAACAGATGTGATCACGGGTTCCCAATGGGTTACTATGGCACTTGGAGGCTTAACTATAGCCTCCTGGTCTGTCAGCTATGGTGGCCTATGAGGCTCAGCCTCTTACTGAGCTTAAAAAGCTTTCTAATACACTGCTATACTGAAGTAAAGTAGTGTATTAGAAGAATTATAAAATATGGTGTTATTCAAGTCCTATCTCGCCTTACAAAAAATGGAACGGAAAGAGATCAAAATGGATCAACAAATGGTAAGAAAAAAATATCCCTTTCACAGCACCGTTGACAAAAAATAAAAAATGTTAGAGGTCTTGGAGTATAGCAATAAACCAATTATACATGGTTTTAAAAAGTGTGGAAAAATGTGCAAAAAAACCATATATAAATTTGGTATTGACATAATCCTACTGGCTTGCAGAATTAATTTAGCATATTTTTATACTGCACAGTGAACACAGTTAAAAATAAAAAACATGTCAAGAATTACAGTTTTCGTTAATTTTGCCTCCAGAAAAAAATGGAATAAGCAATCAAAATACTATACACCGTATATACTCGAGTATTAGCTGACCCGAGTATAAGCCACAAAAAATTGGTAAAACTTATTGACTCGAGTATAAGCCTAGCTATACTCGAGTATATAGTAGGTAAAAAAAATACTCCCCTATCAGCCGGCGTCTGTGTCCCCAGCACGATGCTGTCCCTAGCAAAGCGGCCAGCTGCTGCAGACGTACCCCGCTGTCTTCTCCCTGGCTTGCTTTTGAAATCCTCGCCGTCAGCGCTGTGATTGGATCGAATGACATCACTGAATGGCTGGGATTGGTTTATCGAGCTCCGTCTGTGATTGGCCGCTGCTCGAACTAATCACAGTGCTGACGGTGGGGATTTCAAAAGCAAGCCGGGTAGAAGACAGCAGCAGCTGGCTGCACTGCCGGGGAGAGCATCGCGCTGGGGACACAGACGCTGGGACACAGACATGATTAACTACTCAGAATACAAAGATACTTTAATTATAAACAATAGTTGTTTAGAGAGAGACAGGAGAACCGAGCGCAATGACCTGAGACTTTCAAACTAGGACCTTGAAAATGTTCTAATCATCAAGGTTCCTTCTTATTCTTCAATGAATTTAAGCAAAATTTGTTAAAGGAAAAGTACAAAATAATTGACACAGAAGATGGCTACTTGCTTACAAAATAGCTACGCATAGGATAGAGCATGGAGTCATATTCATTTCAGTCCCCCCTCTTGCAGCCGATTCACCGTGCTACCCAGTTCCTCCCCCCATACCGTCAATGACATGACCATCTCCCTCATCCCAAAAACTTCAGCTGACCACTAGGGAATGTGTTGCCTTACCTTACCAGGAATATGGAGGTTTCTAGGAGCCATCCATGGTCCTATGATTACACCCATGTAGGGTGGTCTAAACTCATCCCTAAGGCTTTTATTCTAACCCTGGGTCTGAGAGCACAGGATTTGTATATGCCTACTGGATAGATGATGAAGCATGATGCAACCATTTATTCGTATCTGAGTTGGATATCACCTAAACAACATAACCAATTTTTTTCTTTTTAACAAACAAACTACAAATCTGTGTATTAATGGACCAATTATTCTATAAATACTAGATCAAATATGCACTGAATGCAACAGCCAAGGAGTATACAATTTTACCACTATACTACAAAGTATGCAAAAAAAAAAAAAAACAAGAATACACTGAACCAGGAAGTTAATCAAACTATCAGTTAGGTTGAAATAACAAATACCACAACATTTCTTATATCTATGATCAAATAACATCAGTTGTAGCTCTGTTCTGTAAAACAGCCTCCTAAGTACCTTGTACATCCACCAGTAACAAGTCAAATGCCTACAAGGTAGCATTAAGTGCTCTTGCCATATCACCTACTATACCATTTATTATCCTGCCACTAGTTATGGCTAGTCCCCAGACCCCCCCTCACCCACCACTGGTAATGCTCCCAGAGCTATTACTTCATCATTTCTCAGCAGTGTGGAAGGTCTATCACCGGCTTCAACCAGTACACAGGATTCCCTGTAGCTCTAAATTGTAGTCAGGTGTTTGATGCATGAAAATACCTAAATGTAACAAAATACAAAACATACTAGCACGATTGTATTTTGGTTAGTTAAAAAAATAACTAATCTTAAATTGCATTAGTTGGTTAGCGAGCCCTTATATCAGAAAATTTTATACTCTAGACAATTGGTAACATTAACTAATCTCTCATTCATACTCTGATTGGGCAAATAAAATCATCGAGTAGGCCTAGTCCATAAATATTACATGAGGCTGGCTATTGTTCTCAGCCAATTATCAGTTTAAAACAACACATTTTTTATTAATTTTTTTCCCAAAATCCCCTTCTAGTTAGAACATTTGTTGCTTGGTTTTAACAGATTACAGCTGGTCACAGAATCCCACAGCTGTCAGCCTGCGGCCAGCTTATTATCTGGGGACCTTCTAACTAAAAAGGATTTTTTTTCCCCAAGTGAACTATATTCCACACTAGAATGAAGAATGCAAAAAATTAAAATTCACATACTTCATTTTTGAATTCAGGCTGTTGAAAATTCTCTTGTGTCATTAACCTAATAATCTAAACCCATTTTTCTTTCATTAGCGGAAGGAATGTATCTGACTTTGGAACTATGGAAATATTTTAATGGTGAGGGTTTTATTCATTTAAAAGTGGAAAAGCTATAATAGGGCAAAATAATCCACAAACTTCTATCCACATTGGAAATGTGATATCCTTTAAGCAAAAGAAACTTCTTTATCCGCTCAGCTTTTCCTGAAATGCTGTTATTCCCACCAAGCTTTTCCTGACAGCCCAAGATTCTCACCCCCTCATTTGCTGAGGAGAGGGTGACCCATTACCTACCTTTACATCATCTAGCTCCACCCCTTTGATTCTGGCCAGGTGTCTGCTTCTTCATGCTTTCATTTAACATTTGCCATCTCCACATTCACATTACAGACACGTCTTTTATCACTTTCTTGTATCTTTCCTATTCAACTTATTTTTGCCTTTTACGCACGTATAGTTATTAAAACCATTTAATGCTCATCCTACGTTTTCTTTTCCATTTTCAACATCTCACCTCCACCATCCACCCATATAACATGCCTTTTTCTTCCTTCTACTGCGGTATCTCTCCATATGCAGTTAATAAAAAAGTCAATATAAATAGTGTCCAGGCAGCTGCACATGTAAAAAAGTAAAATCTTTCGGAGCAAAAATTATTATAAGACACTGTCTTTATTTTCGGGGAAACAGGGTATATTCACAGATAAATTTTTCCCGAGTCTCTGATTTCCTGACTGTAAGAGGGTAGAGGTGGGGACTTTTTTTTGCCCTCCCTCTCTCCCCTACAATCTGTTTGGCGAACTTTCGGCCATCTTCAACGCTTACCCCCCTTCAAGCTATACCCCCCCATGGTTTACCTAAGTCTTCTCTCTCATACAATACACAAGTCCTGGAATGCAAACACTCCAAACACCTATACAAGCACTTAGTTTCATCTCCTGGTCGCAATTTTAGAGAAACCACTGGAGCTGGTTTATTTCCACCACTTACGGCACAGATCTGTATTAAAGAAAGGACTCCTCTCCTAACAGTCTGTAAAGCTCTCCATAATTGGTAAAACCTGCTCAATGCACGCTTTATACTACTCTCTTTTAGTAGCATAATAACAAGGTACCTTATCCTGGGTGACATACTCAAATAACGTTGCTAAGTACTTCTGTTGTCCTGCTTAAATCTCAGATTCTATAGTCAATACAGGATGGCACATACTTGGGAGAGCAGAGGAAAAACAAAGATTATGCCAAATGAAGATATTATCTGTGTGTATCAACAACAAGGTCTGAAGAAACCCTTCCTTTGGTTAGATACAATATTTCAAATACATTTATATTTGCCAAGTTCAATTGCTATCATTTGCGTTATCAATTGCCTGTCAATATCAATTGCGTTAAATAGTCACAATTGTCCATAAATTTACAACATAGTAATTACATGTTAGACATTAGACGTTCACTGTCTTATCAAGAGGTTGAAGAAGGAGAAGAGGAGGGGAGTAAAGTGTCACCAATACCCACGCATTCCAAAGACATCAGCGTATAACATAGCTTATTTACTCACACAGCAAACGTTTTCACACAGTAAACTTTTCCCCTCAATTTGTTAACATAGCTTTCATTCATTAGCTGCTTTTTTAACGGATAGAGCGAGGAGACAAAACATGATTTTGCTTATTGAACCGGGTACAATAGTTTTGAAAGTCCCAAATAAATTTTACCTGCTTAGTTTCAGAAATCTAGTTTCCAGTTTTGAGATATTTTCCTTCAATTTAACCCCTTAGTGACGGGGCAATAGTAAAACTACGTCCTGCTGTTGCAGGACGTGTATGGAGGGAGGTAGCGGCGCTATCTCCTTCCATACAGCGCGGGCGTCAGCTGTTTATTAAAGCTGACACCCGCGGGCAATAGCCGCGTTCGGCCGTTCGCGGCTATTAACCCTTTAAATGCCGCTGTCAATTCTGACAGCGGCATTTAAATCCCCCGAACGCCCCCCCCCCCCCCGGCGCGGTGAGATCGGGGGAGCCGTGCAGGTGTCATGGCAGCTGGTGGCCTAATGAATGGCCCCAGGGCTGCCTTAACAGACTGCCTATCAAGCCATCCACACAGGGTGGCTTGAGAGACTGCCTGTCAAAAAGCAGTATGACGTAATGCTATAGCATTACATCATACTGCAGGAGCGGTCAAAGCATCGCATGTTAAAGTCCCCTAGGGAGACTTAAAAGTAAAGTAAAAAAAAAAATCAATAAAGTTTTTTTAATTGTTAAAGAAAAAAAGAAGTTATAAAAGTTTAAAATCACCCCCCTTTTGCCATATCTATTATTAAAAAATCTAAATCATAAAATAAAAATATGTACTTGATATCGCCGCGTCCGTAAGTCCGATCTATCAAAGTAGCGCAATATTTTTCCTGCACGGTGAACGTCGTCCGAAGAAAAAAAAACAAAAAAACGCCAGAAATACACTTTTTTAGTTACCCTGTCTCCCAGAAAAAACGCAATAAAAAGCGATCAAAAAGTCGTATGTATTCCAAATTGATACTATCCGAAACTACAGAACATCCCGCAAAAAATGAGCCCTTGCTCAACTACGTCGCCGAAAAAATAAAAAAGGTATTGCGCGCACAAAATGGCCGCAGAAAATAATTGAAAAAAAATTAAATATCTTAAAAAAAAATACAAGTACTACAGCAAAAAAAATACTATATAAGTTTGGTATCGTAGTAATCTTACTGACCCATAGAATAAAAATATCAGGTCGTTTTTGTTGCAGTTTGTGCGCCGTAGAAACAGGACGCACCGAAAGATGGTGGAATGTCGTTTTTTTTCCATTTTTCTCCGCTTAGAATTTTTAAAAAGTTTTTCAGTAAATTATATGGTACAATAAATAGTGCCATTGAAAAATACAACTAATCCCACAAAAAACAAGCCCACATACAGCGACGTCGATGGATAAATAAAGGAGCTACGATTTTTTAAGGGAGTAGGAAAAAACAAAAATGGAAAAAAGCAAAAAGCTCCGTCACTAAGGGGTTAAAGTCCATATCCTTAAGTGTTGTAATCCGTATTTCAAAACAGGTTCTTGTGTGCTCTTGATATCCAGCCGGTTCCATTCTTAAGCAGACTTGACTGCTAAACGCATTAAGACAAGAGAACTGTCCGTGAGGATATTATTCCTCTGCCCAACAAATTTATCAGAATAAACCACTGTGGAAAATTTGCTAATCCATAAAGCATGGGGAACCATTTTTTTAGTGATATAATTTGACAAAAGTAGACAAATCCCACCATATTCGAGTTTCTTTGGAAAGCAAATTACTTAACTGTGTCATGAGGATGCTTAACTCCATAATGTCCTGAGTATCAGCTGCAGGTTCAGCAAATATATTGGCTATGCGTTCCAGACGAGCTTAATGATTCTCCAATGATTGGAGGCTGCCTGCTGCAGCAGCTGGATTTTGAATAATCTTGAATAAGGGAGAGTTGATTTAACAAGCCAAATATACAGGGAGAACAGTATCAAGAAGTGTTGTTCCACACATTTTTGCCACACATCCAGTTGGTGTCATAGCCCAACAAAATTGCCCATTTTCCAGATGCAATTTATAAGACCTCAGTATGGATAAATAAGCTTTGTTCAGCAGATACAAATGCACATTTGGATAGCTAAGTCAATATGTTTTTCACTGTGATGTAATTATACTTCTTAACATTGAGATTACAACACCAAAACGGAAAGGTCGTGGAATTATGGAGATCACAGGATCGACAGACCTTTTAATGATGTGCAAATGATAAAAAAATGGAAACAAAATATTTAAAATATCTCCATTTATTCAGTGTTAAGTACTTACAAGCCTTGGCATGCTATCGTTGAGGTACTAATGGTTATCTGAGGAATGTTCTGCAACACTGAATGCACTTCAGCATGCAAATAATCAAGATGCGCTGCTGGCAGCTCCCTTTGCAATTGCCAACCAATGGCATTCCAGATGTGCTCGATGGGAGACAATTCTGGAAATGGCACAGGCCATGTAGCACATTTAAGCCATGCAGGCTACTCACAGTTGTACAAGCAACATGCGGCTAGTGTTGTCATGTTGAAAAATTGCTCCATAGATTCATTGGAGAAATGGCTGTACAACCGGCTCAATGACAAAATTAATGTAACTCTGAGCTGTTAGTGTAATTGAAATGACGAGAAGGGACCAGATACAGCACTTTATGCCATCTCGCACCATAATCCCAGGAGTAGGACTGGTGTGACGTTCCCTCGTGAAGGCCCCTTCATGGCTTTGCTCATGTGGTCTCCAGACCAATATTTGGCTATATTATCGCTGAAGAGACTAGACCTCCATACCACCATGATAGCTTTTGAGAGTGGTAACGTGAGGTCAGTGGAACATCTGTCAAGTCTAGCTCATAGCTCAATATTGTGAAAGTGACTTCTGATGGTTTGTGTAGACACTGTTCGACCCTCTAGACTTGGCATGTGATGTCCAATTTCTATCGCAGTGCAGAATGGGTCACTACAAACTATTCTTCTAATTTGACAATCCGTTCATTCAGAGGTTTGCCTCCATGTACCTCTTACAGTTATTCGAGTTTGTCATTGTTCTCCCAACCCCTGGGCCACGCAATGTTGAGCAATGCTGACATCTCGGGCTACTCATGTAGTGGTCTGCCAGAGGGATAAACCAAGTTCTCTAAGTTCAAGGAATCTATCCTTCTCAGTTTGCAACAAGTAGTGAAAATGGCATGTTGATGAACAGGAAACATGTCCCAATCACACAAGGCTTTATCCAATTTTTGAGGTTTTGTATGGCTAAATAAAATTTTTGTACCATTGAAGCCCCTCCCACGTGCCACAGATTGGAGCTAGGTGCGTGAAACTTTGATTACTTGCATGTCTTAGTGGCATCACCTTCTTCCTCGATTTGCATAACCTTGCATAACATAGCTTGGTGATGCAATTCCAATGTTGAGGAATGTATTTTACACAGTTAAGTCACAATATTAATGAAGTCAGTGTCTGCTTCGTGAGATCATTTACAGTATTAATGTTTTATTTATTTGATTGCTGCTTGCATCCAATGTACTATAGATGCTTACTAAATGCATTTGTAGCTCTAACCACTTCATTATAATTGCTGTACAAACAAATGGGAGATCAAAGCTAGCAATCTGCTGTGAGCCCTATGAACCATCTCACAGTTTGACACAAGGTTGTGAAGACAAGAAAGCACCATTGAAAGCAGCTTCCATACATTTTATTTATCAGTCCTTAATAAACATGACAGTCAGCAATATTTACCCTAAGCACACCACTGGTGCCAATTTAAAACCTGATTACTCAGATGTTGCTATTAAAATAAATGAGTTCTTTTACTGTATGCAGGCCACTTGCTGCAGATCAATTGCCAGGTGCCGACAATTATCTTTGTCCAACAGCTGCAAGAATGCAGGAGTTTATAGATCTAGAAATTATACAAAATATATCAGAGAACTGGAATATTATCATTAGTGAGAGCATTGCTTTACTTTGGGTTATAACAATTTGCTTTGAATCTTTTGGAAACATGTTTAATTGCCTCCTTTGCAGGAGAATGTGATCACCCAAAAACGATAATGGATGAATACCTTATGTTCCAGCTTACTGAAGAGTAAATAAGTAATCAGAGATGCAAGTCAAGAGTACCCCGGTGGGGATTGGTTTCTTCTTTAATTGGTACCTGAGTAACATAGTTATACTATGACCTACTTATTCTATCAAGAGAAATTTGCCTATGCAGATATGATCTTTTTTTTTTTGTAGAGAAAGCTATGGTGGCGATGGGAGAAGAATGAGTTGCTGTGAACTCTGTAGGGAGGTTTTTATTCTGTACACATTGGCTATGGACCAAAACATTTCTACACATAACTTATGCGCAAATACTTCACAGTAGATCAGAATTTAATTGTAGTATGTGAGGTTTTAAAACTTAAATACTGAAATTAACAACATATGGTGTAGGAAAACATTGTAATCCAGCGAGTGATAGCACTGTGCTGGCACCCTCCTGCCAATTGCCAGAATATAGGGGTAAAGGGGGTCTGTGGCATACTCAAGTCTCCTTGTAAATTTTTCATCCAGACACTTTGCGGAAACTGTAATATATTCCCATTCACTTGAAGTGAAAATGAGGACAGGGCCTTTTTAAAGAGAACACCCCCACCCCTGAAAACAGAAAAACCTGCTTTGGTGTAGGATGTCTTTCTAAATCTTTTATGCAAAACTGTCTTATCTGCATATCTAAAGGCCCTTTTACACATAATGATTATCGCTTAAAATTCGACCAAACGGACAAAAATAAGCAATAATCGCTACATGTAAACACAGGCAACGTGCACTTTCCATTTGAACGATGGATTTTAGTTAACTTATAATCCATAGTTCAGCTGCTGTAAGACCGATCAGATACATTCCATTTGAATGTATTTTGCTCATATTTCAAAAGACTGCAGGATGTTCTCCCCAGGACTTGTTTACACTAGCCAGGAGGAGAGTTTAAACACAAGCTGGGCTCTGCAAACAACTCCTGGAGGTTCCTTTACATACAAATGAAGATGAAAAAGTGTTAATGGCTATTAACACTTTATCATCTTCATTCTTTATGCAACACTTTATGCAAATAGATCACTAAATCTTTTAGTCATTTGAAAGATTATTTTTGCTTGTAAAGGGCCTTAAAGTGGAATGAGGATTAGTATCTCCTAGAAGGTAGTAAAAATGTTTCGGTTTTTTTTTCATATGTTGCTAATTTATTAGATAGTTGCAGGGCATGAGGGTCAGAAATAAGCTACATACTGACTATCCAGAAAATATAAAGATTTATATGGTTACTTAAAATTATTTTTATCTTTACCTGGTTCTCCAGTCAATCATTTATAAAAAATCTGTCTCCGCTGTATTTTTGATAATATCACACTCTGAATAAAGTAAATTACTCTCAGCCTTTACAAACAACTGATCTATACATGATGATTATCTACTCCGCTTTGCAGCAACTTTTTATTTCTATTTATTTGTGCACAGATCAGAATGCCCTTGGAAATGCTGTGGTATTTTTCCACTTCAATCATTATGTATGTCCCTCACACGTATCTACGATTTACCTTCCCTTGTTGTATTTATTTTTTGTCATGCATACATTCATCTACAAGAATGAAAGTATGCGAGAAGAGAGGGATGGAGGCTCATTGCTATTCTAATAGTGTGACAGCACTTCCTCAGGAAGACTATTGAATCTTTGGCATTCGTTCCCAATGCTGATGTGATAACAGAATAAAAGAAGCTTTGCAGCTGATTGAAGTCAAGCAGCTTGGCCATTGTGGAAACTCACTTAAAAATCACTTCTAAATACTGTTTTTGTTGTAAGGTTGGTTCAGTAATCTGTATGCACAAAACTTCCCCTACAGAAAGCAGAGAGTGTATCAAAAATATGCAGTGTGTATAAGAGAATAAGATATAGCAGCCAGTATTACTGGTCTGGACAGTTAGGTCTACAGAATGTATGTTATTTGATTTTAAAGGGGTTGTGCAAAGATGGCTACCATGTTTATATTTCCTATTAGGCCAAATGAACCACACAGAGCAGGGTCTTCCATGTCCCAGAATGGAGAGATGCTCCGTAAAAGTGACTCCTAACCTGGCGGACTTTGTGCTGTCCTGTAATACTACAGTAAACTCTGCAGGGAAAGTGTGAGGCTGGCCATAGGTGCCAAGGGTGGTAGCCCCACATTCTCAAATGAGATGTACATCTTGGCACAATCCCTTTAAATTGCAAGTTGCCTAAATAGTATATACGGTACATTTCTAGTGTACATTGGAAGTAAATGCAGGGAGCTCTTCTTGCCATGCTGCTGTACTGTTTACCTCTGATGTATGACACTCAATAGGCATACATAGTATCATACATCGCTCATAGGCTTCCATATTAAAGAAATGTACACTGTGTGGTACCTTTTTTGACAATGGCTTCTGTGCCCGCATGACCACTGTGATGTACTGGTATGTGAAATCATGGGAACTTCTTGGTTTCCATAGCATATTAGTATGTCCTGGTGAGGAAAGGGGTTAAAATACTGCTCACATGACCAGCACTATATTTAAAGTGGTTGTCCCACAAAAAAATATCATTTATAGTTACATTTGGCCCCTAATTCTAAACATTTGTTGCAGTTACACTTATTAGAAAGCAATGTTTGTATCCCCAGTGTGACAGAGTGACCACTGCAGTGTCATGGTCACATCAGTAGAGGGCCAAATTATAGGCATCCAGGATGCAGATGATAGAGGAAAAGGTATTTTACTGCAAGAGTTAAATGTGTAACCCAGGAAAAATGGCCTGGATTGCTGAAGCTAGAAGAGGGTTCATTCTAAAAGTCCAATGAACACACTTGTCAGGGGGGAGTGTTAATGGTCACTGTTAATTTTTTCCAGGTCACTGTGTATATATTTAACCCCTTAGTGACCACCCCATAGTGTTTTTATGTCCTGGCTGGCTGGGCCTTAATCCCCAAGGTCATAAAAACATGCTCACTGTGGCGATTAAAGCCCTGCAGGCTGTGGACGTGACAGCTCCCTGCTGTCAGCTACCAGAGGTAGCCAACAAACTGGATCCAACAGGGATGCCGCTGGGAGCCACCCCTGGTCACGCAATCACCAATATCCACCGGATAACGGCTATCGCATTAAAGTAAATTCGAAGTTTAAAAAAGTTAGTTTCAGCTCCCCTCTCGGATCCGATCTGTGAGGGGAGCTGAGAGTACTCACCTCTGTCCTCCGCGATGTCCCACGGCGTAATAGTCTTCCAGGACCTGATGACGACGTCTGTGCATACGTGTCAGAATTCATACGTCATGCACACACTCAGAAGGCTTGGGAAATGTAAAAACTCATAATAGCCAAATGCAGTTAGCTGTCATCAGGAACGGCTGTATGCGGGCGGGGACGGTATCCAATCCGTGAGGGGAAGTGAAATTACTTACCTAAGGCCTCCGGCGATGTCCTCCAGCGGGATCTTCATCCACGGACCTTCCCCAAGCATCGGCACATGCGCAGAAGCTAGGGAGGACCTGGGAATTTTAAAATCTCCTTGCTACTGGCTACTAAAGGTAGCCGAGAGCCTGGAGCAGTGATCGAGGGTCGCAGTGAGCTGTCTCTGGTCACGTGATCGCCGTTATCCAATGGGTAATAGTGATCACGTAAAAGTTAAGAGAGTTGAAATTTAATGCTCCTTTCGGTTTGGGCCCTGTTGTGCATACAGACATACGATTAGGGCCACAACGATTATGTCTCTGAACACGGAACAAACGGGAATCCATTTTGGGGTAAATGTCTTTATTCATATGTGTGCTCTACAAAAAAAAAAACTGTTTTTAAAATGAAAATCGTAATTTTTTCCTTCTGCCTTGCTTAGATTCATTCAAAAACTGAGAGGTCAAAATACACAGTACACCCCTAGATGAATTCATTAAGGGGTCTAGTTTTCAAAATGGGATCATTTGTGGGTGTTCTCCATAGTTTTGGCTGCTCAAGGGCTCTACAAGTGTGCTATGGGGCTTTCAAGCAAAATGTCTGTTCTGAAAGCCACCGGCTGCTCCTTTCGGTTTGGGCCCTGTTGTGCATACGGACATAAGATTAGGGCCACAATGGGTATGTTTCTGAACACAGGACAAACAGGGGGATCCATTTTGGGGTGCAAATCCTCACTCTTTTATGTGCACTATAGAAAAAAAACTGTCTTTAAAATGACATATTTGCAAAAATATGACATTTCATTCTTTCTCCTCTAAATTGCATTAACTCCTAAGAGGAAACTGTGAGGTCAAAATATTCATACCTCCTCTCAGTGAATACATTAAGATGTTTTTTTTTTTTTTAATGGGGTCATTTGTGGGGGTATCTATCATACTGACACCTATGAGTCTTTGGCTTGGTGTAGGAAAACAGTGTCCCTCAAAATGTTGATAATTAATGTTAAATTTGTACGTCTCCTAAATGGTTTGGTTTTTTTTAAAACTCAGTTTTTCAAATGTGCGTCCAGAATAAAATAAACAGACGGAAATATACATCTTATCAAAAATTTGTACAGTATGCACATTCAGTATACAGTTTACTGCACATACAGTATACAGTTTGCACATATGTGAAATATTGCAGTTGAAAATGTGAAAAATATTTTTTTTTTTTAATTTTCCCAATTTTGGCACTTTTAATAAATATACACAAACTCTATCGGTCTATTTTTACCGCCAAAATGAAGTACAACATGTGGCTAAAAAACAATGTCAGAATCACTTGGATCTGCAAAACCTTTACGGAGTTATTTTATGTTTGTGACACATTTCAGATTTCCAAAATTTGTTTTGGTCATTGAGATGCAAACAGGCTTGGTCACTAAGGAGTTAAAGGGGAAAAAAATCCTGGCATCTTGCCGTTTTCACTCTGTCCACCAAACCTAAAAATAGGCTGAGACTGCCTTTTCGGTACCACAGCATCATGAGCCATAGACACAGTAGACTATAGGAGACTGACTGACTTCTATGGGAGAGTGTTCTAGGCATGCTCTGTGACTTGTGCAAAAGTCATTGTGCAGGGATGGGGGAAGAGGTGTGCTGTGACCATATTGTAAATGATCGAATTCTATGTTAAATACCAATGACTTGTAAATAAGTTGAAGTCTATGTTGAAAATTGCAGGAATTGTGTTAAGCAAAAGGGGGAGCTTAGGTCAGTGATTTTTATGGAGCTTTTTTATGTGACAATAGTATGGTAAATGAGGTAGTAAAGCCTGGCTTTTAACATGCAGGTCTATGACCTGATAAGGAGAGAATAAATGTAAATGTAGTATGCACCTCTATGTACTTACTGATCTCAGAGTGTAAAGTGTGACAAGAATGGCAGAATAAGTAACAGAGAGGAATTGGTATTGGAGGAGAACCAGCAGGAATATACAATGCCAGTGCTGGAACTATAACAAAGCCCCATCCATACCATGCTATATTTTTTGTAGCTTTTTGAGGTCTGTTGTGCTTCATGCCTATTGCATTGCGAGAGGTGAAATTCAGAACAAAATCTTCTGTAAAATTTGCAGTGGAGCTCCACAGTGACTTTCTAATAATCGTATTATCATATATAATCCTAATTAGATAATGAAATACCAGCTGTATTGAACTAGTACTAGGTTAAAAATATAAGTTGAATGCAAAAAATGACTTGTTTAAGCAATATGTAAGTAGAAAAGAAACCTAGTCACACTAATACAGAAAATAACTGTGTTCAGGCATCCTTATAGGATTTTTTCGTAAAAATATAATAGCGGCCTTCATAATTTATTTATAAGGGGCAATTTGTTGGTGATAAAACATGAATGGGGGTGAATTGATACAATTAAATGCTTTAGAACACCAAGAGCTGAATTGATTTGTTTAATAACTTGTAATTACATAGAATAGTAGTCATTACTATACTTTTTAAGGGTTATCTTCAGATAAAATGGCATTTCCTCTATAGTGTCATTGTTTGTCCTTCTGCTTTGATTGCTGTGTGTTTGAAATATGGAATACTTCAGAAGTAAACTTGGTTTAGTGAACCCTGCAGGGGGTTGGACCAGATGACCCTAGAGGTCCCTTCCAACTCTACCATTCTATGAACCCGTAATAACTCGCAGTGGGAGCTGGCTGTTAAGGCTCATTTACACGGGACGAATGTTGGGCAAACGATGCCCACCACTCATCCCTGTGTGTACTCGTTCCCGTGCTGCTGCAGCTTGAAATCCTGAATGATGATCTTCAGTGTAAACAGCAGCCGTTCAGTACTGAACGGCTGCTGTGTTAGGTGAATGGAGAGAGGCAGGGGAGAGCGGGGAGTGAAATCTCCTCCAGACATCCTGGTTCCCTGCTGAACGAGCCAGCGTTACTCGGTCCTTTGCAGCAGCACGGAGACGAGTATCAGGCATCATTTGCCAGACATTCGTCCCGTGTAAATGGACCTTAACTGACAGACCGTTTCCCACTGCAACAGCAGAGATTGGTGAGGACCCACCCCCCTCCAAAAAGAACAAAAACACATATTTGGAACCACCATATCCGTAATGACCTGTACAATAAATTGAACTCACTATTTATCCTGCACAGCAAAAGGGGTAAGAAAAAAATGTATTATTTTGTTCATCCTGCCTTCGAAAGAAAGCAATGAGTGATCAAGAAGCCAATAATTACTATAGTTGGTCATGCAAAAAATAAGCCCTAACAGAGTTCAGTGGATAGAAAGATTAAAAGGTTATGGGACTTTGAACCCAATGATGCAAAAAAATTATCATTTAGGCTTCCTTCACATAGGCGACACGGCATTGCCATGATTTAAAAGGCCAAGTAGCCTAATTAGTTCCAGATGTGTTCTTTTTCCTGAAAAATTGCACAGTGTAATGCGTAATTATGCAGGTAGAGGGTGCTATGAGGGCCTTTGGTGCACAAGTGCACTAAAATAGAGCATGCTGCATTTCTTTTCTACATGTGTGCAAAATACATGTGTGAAAACAATAATGGGAGTGAACACATTGAAATAATTGGGTTCTATTCTCTGCGTATTGTGCGCACAAATACACATGCAAATACGTCCGCGGGAAGCCGCCCTTAGGGTTCCTTCCCTATTTTCATTAGTATTTTCTGAGCCAAAAGCAGAAGTGGTTCCAAATCTTTCCATTATAATTTCTCTCTATATGTTACACTTCTGGTTTTAGCTCACAAGATACTGATGAAAAATATGCTTGTGTGAAGGAGCCCTTTAAAAAAAAAAAAGGGGGGTTTTATTGTGCAAAAGTGGAAAAAAACTAAAAAAAAATATATAACTTTTGTCATCGTAGTAATCATACCAACCTGCAGAAAAAAATGATCAGGTCATTTATGCTGTATGACTAAAGGCTTATTCACATGAGCGTAGATGTATCTATGTTCGCTCCTCTGCGTAGTATAATCGTTTTACGGTGATCACGGCCAGAGCTAGTTAACATATTTTCGCCTGTCCATACTTTCAGAACTATCTACGTATATACGTCGGTGTGTATTTCAGTCGCATATGTTCTATTTTCAGTGAGTCGCTGTTTTTACGTGCCGTATAATCACCCGTGTGAACGACTGCATTGGAAAGCAATACCTCAGATGGTCGCACATATACGGTCGGGCGTAAAAACGCGCCCTATATGCGCTCGTGTGAATAAGTCCAAAGGCTGTAAAAAAAGGGCAGAAATGTTTATTTTTTTTCTCCCTGCCCTCCAAAAAAAACAACTAATTTTTGCAATATATGTACCCAAAAATGGTACCAATAAAAACTACAGTTTACCACGCAAAAAATAAGCCCTCACATGGGGCCATGTCAATTGAAATGTGAAGAAAAGTGGAGATGAAAATCCCCCAAAAACTGTTGCGTCCTTATGGCTAAACTAGTGTTCTTAGGGGGTTAATATCAGTAGTTGAGCTTCTTACTCATACCAATACTGGAACAGACATCATCCTATTCAGAGTACATGTTGAAGGTGTTATATAGGTTGTAGTTTTAACTTGCATACTTATATTTTTCCCTATGGAAACTTAGCAGCTACAAGTTAAACAAACTCTACTTATTACACTGAGAAATAATGAAAAGGACACGATTTCCAGGCATCTCTTTAAAATAGAAAGCTGCATGCGGAGCTCCTATCACTGATAAAGAAGATGCCATAAAACACAGAACTGAAAGAAACACATTCCTCAGTTAAAATAATTGCTGTCAAAACTTTGAATCTAATTATAAAAGTTGAAATAAACTAGAGGTAATGCTAATTATTTTGTATCTCACAAGCTTAACAGATTTAAGACTGATAGATCTTCTCTGACTTATTTAATTAGCTTCATTGAGGTTGTTAGTAGGGACATGATAACAGCAATGGTATGACTAATATCTAGCAGAGTCTGCACTAATCTCCAATAGCTTTGTGTTTTGGCAGGAATAATCACGTCACAGAGCCTCTTGTATCGGGTTTCTAAACGGCGACAGGTAATTTGTCTATGCAAAAGACGGATGTCTGTTCTCCCTTCAAATCTGCACTGATCATTATCCCATACATTAAAGCGCATGAAATGCGTCTCGCAAACGGTTTTTTCACGTTGCAGCTTGGAGTAAGATATGTTAACTCAAATGGCAACCATACTAATTTCAAATAGTACATGCATGACCGTATGTTAACTATAGGTAGTTTATTTCTTAAAATGTTTAGTTTACAGAGATTCTTTAACCCTCTAATGACTAATAGTCACTGCTTCCAGGTCACAGTCTGCAGTTCTAGTATTCCCGCTTTCAGAAAGTCATTATTTTTATACTTTTCCGGTGGTATGTCTACATTGTTTTTCGCAGGACAAGTTGTATTACTCAATGTGCTTTAAACATGCCATATAATGTAATGGAAATATTTTTTAAAAATCTTGAAATGGGGAAGAAACGCAATTTTATTTTTCATGACGTTCATGGTGCAGTAAAAATGACATGTTAACTGTATTTTGTGGGTCAGTACAATTGCAGCAATACCAAATTTATAGTTTTTTTTATGTAGTAGTATTTAAAAAAACTTAAAAGAAAAAAAAAAAGATTTTTGGTCTTATCTTTTTGACCCCCGTAACTGTTTGGTTTACGTGAGGGCTCTTTTTTTTTCCAGGCTACCTGTAGTTTTAATTGCTACCATTTTCAGCTATATAGGTCTTTCAAAAAAACTCTTCTGGATCAGACGTAATTTGTTTGTCCTAAAAGGACCAATATACACGCAAGATATTAACACAAATGATAACAAAATATTAATAACAAAAGCACAAAGTAGTGAACGGTTAAACGGACCCTAATTTACTAATACAATGAAACCTTACCTAAAAGCGAAGCACACGCCCTGATGTGGGTGAACCCATGTCAAGAACCTGGTGCGACCCTGATCCTCCCTAGTTCAGAAACGGGGATAAATACTACTGCACTAGATAACAGTATGTACTGTATAGGTGTTAAACAGACACTTCATGAACCAGATGTAATACCAATACAAAACAAGCAATGAGACAGAACCACTTATTTAACTGTAGTTTTGAGTTCTTATTTCAAAGAGGTTTCACTGTATTACACTATTCCTTGGGCCACGGCCTCTTATTAGTAGAAGAGCGAATTAAAGGGGTTGGCCCAGACGCAGGATCAGACTATACGAACTATGAAAACTGATGAGGAAAAAATAGTATGCTCACCACCTTGGTCCTTAACAACCCCGCCTCAGTAGTCGGCTAGACCCTCTCAGACGGGGGCAATTAGCCGTGCAGGCCACCACTCAGATGACCGAGGTCTTTTTAGACCGAATCGCGTCATTTTTTGTGATCTGTGTTGTGACACTTCTACAAATAAAGGCTACTTCTTCACATATGAACGGTGGCAAAATTCCACCTTTTTCTTGTACAAACTATGAAAACACGTAGATTTAAAACAGGAGCTGTATAGATAAAACAGTGGGATAATTTTAGGGTGTTTAATAAGTTGTCGCATTGAAAATGTCTGCAAAAGTGTAGATACTCCTCGGTATACAACTGTATATGTCACTGTGATTTGATAGCTGTAATGTAAAATATCCCGTCTTTTCTGCTGTCTTCTGTACCCTGAGCACACATGATTTTGCAGTTGTGTCTTACAGTCTCTTACTTTGCATTCATTCATTGCCCTACATTTATGTAATGCTGTAACCTCAAATTCTATTATTATACAAAATGCTTAATATAATGTACAAATCTGACCCCATAGCTCAACGCCCAAGAGACACTATAATAAAAAGTACTCGTAAAATATGGTAATAGATGAATATCTGTAGGAATGGATATGATTGTGTTTTGTTTAATGGACTTACAATTTAATGCAGAAATCTCAGTGGTGCTATTGTTATATATAAAAGCTAGGGGAAAAGACAGACATGCAAATGAGCTTGGTTCACAGAAAGAATTGAAACAATACTGGCAGTTTCTTTATTGTGTCCATTAATTAATGCCATATTACTCAGCTTCTCTGGGAAACAAGTAGAAAAGTAATTAAGATGATACATGAGGTAAGTAGTTTAGACATCAAAATGTAAAATATGTAATAATTATATTGTTAGATTGGGGTATAAGTTGTTTATGATGGTGATAATTAATCTTCTCTTGTGTAGGACTGCACATTATTCAACCAGCTGGACTACCCTTCCAAGTAAATGGGACCAAGGCACCCATTAATGTCTGTTAGCACCAGATAGAAAAGAACAGAATTCATACAAAAGTCCCATTGTCACATTGCATTCAGGTGATAAAACCTAGCCTAGCCGTGGCAAGTCAACTCATTCATTTTCTGGAATGTTTTAGTTCCATTTCTCAAAATTAACAGCTATTAATTGATCTTTGTGCCCAGTCTTGCTATCTTTCCACTCTTCTGGGTATAGCCATTCTTTCCACAAGGTATATTTAAAACTAGCTTAGTTAACTTAATTTACTTGCAGCAATGTAATCTAACATATATACATCTTAGCCTGATGGGGTGTGGTTTGTTATTGTAACAACTCTGCCCTCATGTGTTTTCATTATGTAACTACAGGCTATGCCTCACACTCGCTCATCATCACCATAGCATCACCATGGTGGGCCACGGAAAAGTAGCCCTGCACCACAGACAGGAAAACTGTCTTAAAGAAAATCTGTTTTGTTGCCCATAGAAACCAATCACAGCTCAGCTTTCATTATTTATACTGCTGAGGTAAAATTAAAGTTGTGATTGGTTGTTATAGGCAACAAAGATTTTTTTTTTTTTATAGCTTTTTATAATAGTGCGGTATCGGGCTAATTTGCTGTGGCTCTTCCTCTACTACAGACGACACTGGACTCTTGTTTACTGGCAAATATTAGATACACCAAGAATAAAAGAAAAGCCCACGGAGACAGTTGAAAAATGCTGCCAATATCTACAAAAGTAGGCCTGTGGTGCAACACACAAAGGGATCTCCTCGCTTGTTTGCCTGGAGTGTTTCATGCATCCGAAATAGCTGACGTCTTTGCATTATAACTATTATCCCTAATTGCACTAAATACTTTACCTGATGATGGATACTTACATAATATATGTATTATATTGTAGGAACTTAGGGGTTGCTAGCTCAATGGATCGCCATCTTTCCCCCACCCAGATGGATGGCCGCACGTCAGTAACCCACGTCCAGGCTAGACGTTTGGTAAAATTCAGAAATCTGTCTTTGAGATTCTGGCAATCAACAGAAAGCCTTATACAATCTCCGTACTGTTGTCATGCGTCACAGTACACACATGCATGTTCCTGACCATCTGACCACTGACTAAACAGAGTTTACCTGGCTATTATATGGACCTAATGCCTCAGTGCAACATATAGTATAGTCCATCAATTCATACCCCTCCAGGGTATCAACACAGGGGCAGTCTACCCCTGGCAGGTTTGTCAGCCAGCATTAGCTGCCCAGGTCCCCTCTCTCAGGTACCTCTCAAAGGGACCCACCCCAGGGAGTGGCTGTTCCACACCAGACCGCCCTGGTCTCCAATGCACCTCTCAGGGACTCTGACTGTAGCGAGGCTCTCCCTGCCACACCAACACAGCTGTTTCTGCTGATTAGTACATGGGATGCCTGTTTTACAGCTCTCTAACACAGTCTGTGTTACTGCCTTGGCACCATATATATACAGGGGTGGACAATAATATGGAAACCCCTGACCAATGGAACCTTGTTGCTCGGGTAGATGTTCACTTCTGTCTCATAGCATCTGTGTCATATTACCACCACTTAAAATTGGTCTCTACATGTCTTATTGATATAGTTAAAATGTATTGGTAATATTGGGAAATATGATTTATAATCCCATGTAATGTAAGGCTTGCATTTTGTATGGTATTTCCATATTTTTATCCAGTTGCCGTCCTGGGATTACCTTTCTACTGTTTATTTTAGAACAGTACTAATGCGTAGTTGATCTGAATATACTCTACCCCTTGCTCCCTCCAATCCAGACTTATCAGAAAGTGCATTTGATGCTGGATCTTTGTAAGAAACAAGCTTTTGTTTGCACTAACATTTTCTCACCACTGCATGGTGGGCCAGCATAATTTAAAAGTTGGACAAAAGTGAAATTTACGAATTTAATGATCAAAATTGGTCATTTTACTAATTCGTGGATGCCGAATTAGAATCTGATTAGTTTGTTACGATAATCGGCGATATGGCCGTATGCTGGTCAGCTGACCGGCCAGAATTCCTATATAAACGCGGTCAAAAGAATACATTTGTTATTAGCCTATATAGTCTTTTAGTGAAAAAACAAATATTGTCAAAATTAACTTAATAAACATTTTATTTCACGTAATAATGAATTTCTGTATTGTTCATAGCTGTAATAATGTAATATATAACGGTATGAATATAGCCTAATCATCATCTGAGCTCTCTGTCTATTTCGGATTCTGCTGCTGATGCTGATGATTTCAATGGCAGGTCTGACTGATGAGTATAAGTCGAGGGGAGATTTTTTTGGGCTGAAAATCTCGTCTTATACTCAAGTGTATACGGTATTTAAAACTTTTTATGGATTTTAACTAGAGATGAGCGAACGTACTCGTAATGAGTACTTACGCACCCGAGTACCGCCATTTTCGAGTACTTCAGTACTCGCGCGTAAAGATTCGGGGGGCGCCGGGGGGCGGGGAGAGGCGCGGCGGTGCGGGGGGTAGCAGCGGGGAACAGGGGGGAGCCCTCTCTCTCTCCCTCTCCCCCCCACTCCCCGCTGCAACCCCCCGCGCCGCCACGGCGCCCCCCGAATTTTTTCGCCCGAGTACGGAAGTACTCGAAAATCGCGGTATTCAGGCGAAAAAGGGGCGGGGCCTAGCACGTTCACTCATCTCTAATTTTAACCCCTTAAGGACCATTGAGGACCAAACGATTTTTGGTATTTTTTCATCTCCATTTTTCAAAAGCCATAACTTTTTTATTTTTCTGTCGACGCGGCCGTATAAGGGCTTGTTTTTTGTATGGCGAACTGTAGTTTTTATTGGTACCATTTTGGGGTACATTGACTATATAGTAAAACTTTTATTATTTTTTTTTATGATCGTAGGGAGAGAAAACGCATCAATTCTGCCATAGATTTTTTTTTTAAAGTGTTAATTATGCAGCATAAATGACACTACATTTTTTTCTGCGGGCTGGTACGGTTACAAAGATACCAAAATTCTTTTTTTTTTTTTTTTTTCCACTTTTCCACAATAAAAACCTTTTTTTTGGAAATTATTACTTTTTTCTAAAATCACTGCATTCAAAGTCCTATAACTTTTTTATTTTTCCATGGACGGCGCTCTGTGAGGGCTGATTTTTTTGTGAGACGAACTATAGTTTTTATTGATACCATTTTGGGGTATGTACGTTTTTATCACTTTTATTGTGTTTTTTGGGAGGCAAAATGCTAAAAATTAGCATTTTGCCTCAATTTTTTAAACGTTTTTTTTAACCCATTTTGCTGTGTCTGATTTATTGTACAGGTCTTTACGGACACGATGATACCAAATATGTGGAATTTTTTTACTTTATTTTTTTTATGCAATATGGGAAAAAGTATAAAAAAGGGGGGTTTTTATAACATTTTTGTTCACATTTTTATTTTTTTGTACATTATTTAGATTTTTTTTTACACCATCTGTGTCCCTCTGAGGGACTTACGCTGCAGCACTGATGATCGCTACCATAGGGCATTCTCTCCTGCCATGCCTTATCGCCTATTACAGCAATCATAGGCAATGGCAATACAGGACGCCGGTATCTGGCGTCCTGTTGCCATAGCAACCAGCCGGGCTCTCTGCAATAATATCACGAGAGCCGGCTGAAGTCACAGAGGGAGTCGCAGTGGGAGGCTGACTACTAGTGACAGCCGGCTCTCGCTGCGGGATAGCGCGAGATCTGCTATGATCTCGCACTATCCCTATGACGTAAGGGTACGTCATTTTGCGGGAGGTACCCCGCTCCCATGATGTACCCTTACATTATGGGGAGGGAAGCGGTTAATGGTAAGTAAAAAACTTTTTATAACTTCTGTATGGCTCATAATTAATGCACAATGTACATTACAAAGTGCATTAATATGGCCATACAGAAGTGTATAGACCCACTTGCTGCCGCGGGACAACCCCTTTAACTGTTTTCATTAATCACGTCTTATATAAAACATAAATAACCATATTACACAGAGATCGTGCAAAACGAAGAATAAAAACAGCAAATTCACAATCAGAAATATAACAAAAAGATGCGACTTGGAACGATTGCATCAGACGAGTGGTGACCGGAAAACAACCTGACTCTACCCCTCGAAACAGACTGTTCCCTCATCTTTATTAACATACAGTTATTAGTGCCATTTATGAAACTTGTTTTTTTTTTTGGACTTTGACCGCTGTTATAGGAATTCTGGCCCACAGTGCACTGGTGTCCCCCCCCACCCAACAACAGTAGTTACCTGCAAAGACTCTCATAATGCTCCTCTGCCAGCAATTAGCCAGAAATGGATAGCACCCTATTCTGTCATCAAAGCTAACCGAGACTAGCTTTGCATAATGTCTGTATGTCGATATCAGTGCTAGTGCACCTATGGTTCCAGGGGGCAATGGAAGTAATTCAGAGGAGCATGAATAAAGGGGGTCCCTCACAATACCCAACATGGGCTGAGGGAATCCTGACCAATGCCTAGCCATGATATAATTAGCAGGTATTTCAGTTTATTGCATGCCAGAATACCTGGATTTCTTAGTAGGTGGATTAAAGGAAGTTTACAACTTTTTTCTAGGTTAGTTATTTTAGGTAACATTTGCTGTTTACTGCTTTAAATTTACATTTTTATGAAGCCTAGTTAATGTATGGGGGCTTTTCACATAAACTTTGAAAGTTTTAGTTTTTTTTCTCCTTCTTTCATTGCAACCTGATGTTTATAATTGTAAAATATAAATGCTCTTTATTGATGCTGACAGATGGTTCAGTAAAAACACGTTCCTAGTCATAAGTAATAAGTTCTGAGTTCTGGAAAGCTATACATCTATGTAGCGATCTAGTGTAACCTAACTAAAGTGAAGGTCACTGTGGGTCTCTGCTTGCTTTTTATTTACAGGCCGGTTTCTCTATTGGGTACGCTCACATGTACCAGTAGTAATATCTACAAAAATCCTTTTATCAGTGTTTTTGTTGAATTTTGAACACATTTTTTTTCGACTTTAACACCGTATTATTAGTGTCCAGTGCACGGGGCATGCAGTCAGTACGCAATGACATTGTGGACTTGCCGCTTATTGCCATGTAGTATCTTGGGGTGTATGCTGGCATAAAACGCACCAAGAGAGGACATTGCACGATTTTTGTTATATTATATATTTTGTGCAAGTCGTGTGAGCAGCAACATAGCCGCTTATGGCAGAACATGGCGGAATATGTTGCACCAACATGCTTGTTTGAGCCATGCCTTAACCCATTAAGGACCAGGCGAGGTAAATATACTGTGCCTGGTCCTGGGCTTAAAGCACCACCGATAGTAAAATTACGTTGGCGCTTTAAGCCTCCTGCCACTGCAATCAAACAGAGGAAGGATGGGTTATCAGCTGTTAGTAACAGCTGATAACCTGGTGGAGAAGGCAGGAGGGATTTTTAACTCTTCCTGCCTTTCCTCCCCCGAGTACACAGTGCTCAATGAGCACTGTGTACTGGAAAGTGAAAGCAGAACTGTAGCTTTTACTATGGGAGTCGGGGGGTCATGTGACCACCGAAAGTCCCTACTACAGCAGAGCTGGAGGGTCAAACTAGACCCTGGACAGCTCTACCAGTGACTAATGTCACCACAGGGGTTATTTCCCCCTGTAACTGGGGCTCCTATGGATGCCCCAGCTACAGTGGGAAAGTGTCAAAGAAAAAATGAATGTCCCCCAAAGGTCTTATATGACGTCACGGGGGACATAGGTAATAAAAACACATAATTCCGTGCACAGGTAAAACAAAATTATAGAATAAATCAGCAATATATACATAAGAAAATAACACAAAGCCGACGCCAACCAAAACCATCGCCGTATGCACCCTGTAAACCAAAACCATTGTCTTCATTGTTTTCCGAAATGTTACAGATTTACCTGAAAGGTAAGGATTTTACGGAAGTAGCCGAGCAAACTGTTCAATGCTGATTCTCTCACTACCGTAGAAGCTAATGGGATTTGCATGTTTCTGTAAGTTTTACGAAGAGAAAAAAGTATAGCTCGCGCTTATTTACGTAATTCCCATTTACTTCTATGAAATTTATGGAAACTGCATAGAACAATCCTCTCAGCTGTTTCCATAAAACCCAGCTACCTCAAGCAACCTGGATGTGACCGAGAGCAGGAGAAGATGAGTCAGGGGTGTTACTTGAGATCAATATGGGTCCCAGAGATGGGACCCACATCTATCTGACAATTATAGCATGTCCTGTAAATATGCCATAAACATCTTGAGAGGGAATACACCTTTAAGACTATTCACTTGGTGCAAATTCCACTGCAAAACCCCCATCAGTTTGCCGTTAAAGACAGATGGTTGGTGGAATTTTTAAAACAAAAAATATGTCACTTATTGGGAACACAT
Source organism: Eleutherodactylus coqui (assembly GCF_035609145.1). Classification (NCBI taxonomy): domain Eukaryota; kingdom Metazoa; phylum Chordata; class Amphibia; order Anura; family Eleutherodactylidae; genus Eleutherodactylus; species Eleutherodactylus coqui. The sequence continues at coordinate 167,970,691 of NC_089838.1, read as the reverse complement.
GCAAATTTTGCAGAAAAAACAAATATCTGCCTCTTCTGGTTTCAGCCATATGCACCACCTTCCATGGAGTAAATGTTTATTAATTTCTCAACACAGTGTTGTTCTGCATTATCTAAGCTTACTATACCATACTATTATAAGAAATGCAAGAAGGAAACTTCTCATAGTGCTTCAGTAAATGTCTTTTTAACAGTTTAGCTGTATCTAATCATCCACTGGGTACTATGGCTTGAAAAATACAGTATTATGGTATATAATTGTGGGGTGGGGTGCTATAAATGACATACTGGAAATTTCGGCTTCTTGTAATGACAATGGTTGAACCATCCTGGGGTTGACAATAATATAGCAACATGCTATAAAGAAAAGAAGCTTTGTAAACTAAATCGTATCTGAATACGTTCTGTAAAGGTGGCCTAATACTAGATTGGGGTTTGGGGTTTTCTTTGTCTTATTGATAAATTATGCTTCTTGTTCTATATATTTTTCAGGAACTAAACTTGATTATTTGTAATCCTTATTTCATAAAAGGATTCTTCACAAAAATGCTATAAAAAAGATCTGCGATGCCTAAAGATAGGGATGCTAGATTTTATTGGAGTAGATAATTTTATCTAACAGGCTAGTGGAAGTTGTTTAAGCGGTTTTCATTTTAATAAGCATTTTTCTGACATACAATATTAATAGCTTTATTAATTTCTTGTCATGTTTAGTGAGCAATAGTTTCTCAACAGTTCCCAACAGGCTTATTACACAGGTGCAAACTGGCAAAGCTGAAGTGGTGGTAATACAACTATGAACTTCTCCCCAGAATCGTTGTATGTAAAGGCACTAACCAAATAGATCTATGCATTATCCTGTGTAGCTACTGTATATTTTAATTGTTATACATGATAGATACTAGTAGATTCTTCATGTTTTGGTGGCAGTTATTAAGACCGATGTTTCATTAATTGGTTTTAATGGGATCCCTGCTGGAGTAAGATGTGTTTAGTGTATTAAGAGGCACATGCCTCTTAATATGTTGGGCATGTCTTGGGTCATTCATGTGTCTAAGAAGAAATGTACACCAGCCATGAGATGACATAGATTTCCCCAATAATTTAAACTAATCTCCTGTTCAAATTATAGAATATCTGATGGGCCACTGGCGGTTACACCACCTCCCAATAAGCTCTATTCTTAATAGAAATCAAAGATTTTTTTGTTTGGCAATTGTGAAATGCAGAATAATTTGTTATAAGCTCTTGTCCTTCATCTTTAGGATCATTAATATGGCTTTCAACTGCTGGACTACAAACAATGTTTTAGCATGGTGATATTCTAATTGGAGAGTCAATTATAAGTGTATATCTTTACTTTGTTGCCTTTATCTAACTCTTGGGCCGGTCTCACATGGGCAATAAAATCACGCAAGATTTGTGCGTTGCGAGACGCACAAATATCAAAAGAATGGGGTTAGTCTTAGGATCCATTCCCATGGATATATTCATCAGCTGTGTGTGCATTCGACAGACAGCAAGCAGCACAATAATAGCCTATGAGGTTATTCACATTAATGATTTTTCACATGAACCGCAAACTGCTGCATGTCCTGTTCTCATACGTTTTCATGAATCAGAATAGGACTTGCAACGTGCAGGGTCCATGGAGATCATACAGCATATGGACAGGTGTCCATGTGCTGTCCGATCTGAGTTGCAGCTGTGTGTCTCCCCACAACTCGCATACAGACATGTCAATCCGACCTTAAGATGATGTCTTGGTTGGTTTGGCTCAAACGTCAAGCCTTTTACAATGATTTTATTGACATACCATAATCTGTATACATTAAGATACATGGGCAGCACTAGACTACAAAAGATTTTGATATGATATTGTGATATGATCTGTCTTCTTGTTACAACTATATTCTGGTTATACAGAACAGGGACAAATAAACCCTATGAACATTGTTCTTCTTTCTTCTGTCTTACATTATACCCAGCACTAGCTGTTGCAAAACAGTCTAGCACACCCCAGGTGTAAGACAAGCAGGTCACTGTGTATGTCACTGTCTATAGCACTCGGGGGGAGAAGAAGCCACAGTGATCCTGCAACATCCTAAAGGCAGGTATTACTGTATCAATAAAATAGTGTGCCGCCAGAAGAGAACAGAATTATAGTCATGTTCCTACATCTGTGCTTGATCTTTAGGCAAATGCATTTGGATCTTTATATTGACGAAGAAGAAAAAAAACCTTTGATGTATAAGGCTGCATTCCCACTGGGCCTAATTGCCTTGGGATTCCCGTGCAGAGTTTTTGCATAGAAATTCCGCCCGTGGCTTTTTATCCCACGATAAAGCAGCAAAGTGGACGGGATTTGCAAAAATCTCAGTCACATGCTGCAGCTGATCCATTGCGGCCAAGCCGCACTGAAATCGACTTGGTTCATGGAATTCAAAGCCATGGCATGTCAATGCTTTCCTTGTTTCCGCGGCGGCCTCTCTTCTATATTAGGAGAGATGGCCGCAGTGAAATGCAGACGCTGAAGCTGCTTCAAAACCCGCAGCGAAATGCCCCGGGTATTGAAGTTGCATTTCTACCGCGGAAATCTTGTGGTATTTCCGTGCTGTTATTCCGCAAGATTTCCATGATATTTCGGTCCTGTGTGAACCTAGCCTAAGGGCTAATGCCCATGGTCGGATTTCTGCCACGTGAAACGCGGCTGAAATCTGCTGTGTTATGCCGCAGCTATTAGGTTCAGCTCAGTGTTCAGGCTGCAGAATTCTACTGTGGAATTCCGCAGCGTAAAAGAAACCGCAGCTGTCACACTATACTTCCACTGTGAGCACAGCAGAAGTATCGCGTGATTGAGTCACCGCCGACCGCGTCATACCCCATTGCCGGCACGTCATGCGCTTTACTGCGCATGCACCGGCTCACCGGGTGGGATTCAAGCTGCAGATCCAGAGAGGTGAGTATGGGATCTTTGGGGAATGCCATGATGGGCTCCACTGCGATATTCCGCTGGCAGAGTCCGTCATAGTCATGCACGGGCATGAGGCCTAAAAGTTAAACATTTTCCATGGACCAGAGCAAGGCAAATTACTTCTCGATTCTGACAGAATCTTTAAAACAGACAATGAATGCAACCAAATCCTTCAAGACTGATGACTAATGTGTAAATAATTGTATACTATTGATACATTCTCAGAAACAATGAAAACAAACAAACAAAAAAAACAACTAAAACCATAGATACAAACTATAGAAACGGCCGGTCAACACCACATGGGTGTGCACATCTCTTGCGCTGGAAGCATTATCATCCGGCAAACGCTTTTGCATTTTGTATTTTAATGTCCAACAGTTTTCTAGAACCCATTGTATTCTTTTGCATAATGAGCTTTATTAGCAATTGAATTGAATGACATTTTAGTATCAATGCTATTGCTTTTTTCCTGCAATTGCTGTATAGGTGCTTTCAGCAGCAAAGGCATAACTTGAGGTTTCTGGTCCCCAGTGTAGAACCCCCCTCCGAGAATCATACTATGTGCCAAAGGCACAGGCTGTGGGGCCTCTGCAGACGCTAAAAGTGCATCTGCACCCCTAATAGTTACACCCCTGGTTGGCAGAGTGCAGATCTCTTTTACAGCAGCTTCTGTGCTGTTAATTGAGTGCTCATAGAGAGTTTACGATGGCCAGCAGCATGTTCGAATTGCCTTGCAGTGCTTATTGTCAAATGAGTCCTGCTTGTAAACTAAGCTATTCTGATGAGGACTTTATAATGAAGAATTACAGGTAATTCATTTTTTGCTATAATTGGCTTGAAACTAGAGATTCACTCAACGACTACCAAGAGCTCACCACAGCCTTTTTGTAGTTTCACGCTTTCTAAATTCATAAATACGTAGTTTATGGAAGTGACTGCCTTTTAGGCATGCTCAAATATGTGTAATGTAGTTTATGGTGGTTTTGTTTCAGAGAATATTTTCAGATATTTGCAGGCAGTCATTTTCCAGTTGCTGCAAAGATTTGTAAGACATTCAAAACAGCATGTGTTTCTTGAAACCATAAAGCCATCTGCTTACATTTATTAGATAAGAGGAGACTTGTAGCTGCACAACGAGTACCTGCAATTTGATATGCAGCAAGTGAGAGGATCTATGTAAGAAAAATGGAAAATAACGATGCTCGTCGACAGCGTTGCTTATTTGTATCAGCACCACTTCACATAGTGCCTTACAAATGGAAGCTTGTCTTTTGGAAGAGAAAGAGAAGAACTATTTTGCTGCAGTGGAAAGTAGTGCAGGACTGCGTCTTGTATTCTGCCCTAATGCTGCTGGTGTTTAGGTTTTTAGATGTGCTTTACGTTGCTCTTTATTGTCTAGCGTGTGGCTTGGAACACCACTTAAACACAAGGATTTATGTAAGCTGTAAAATTAATTTATTCTAGTAAATGCAGATCTGTGGGATTTATGGCTATCTACACAGTGCTAATGTTCTTGAAAACAAAAAGTCTCTTGCATAGATCTCGCATTCTAAATCTGTTACATGGAGAAGATAAAGGACAGTGGAAGACGAGACCAAGACCGCAGGGACAGTTGCAGTTTCTTCAATAGGGAACAAATCTGTGCCAGTTCCTTCCATGGGAATCTAATGAATTAACGTGAATCTGCGTTTATGATTTTAATGCGATGCTACTATATATGGAAATTGACTTCACAATTTCTATGTAAACCGCATTCTTGTAAAAGGTACCAATACTCTACTAATGAAATTAGAAATTCTACATACGTATACCTGCATCATTGACTTGTTGAGGAGGAGGTGATCATATTAAAAAACACTACATAGCTATGTTCACATGTTGAGAATAATCCGCAGACTATTCGTTATTGCTGCACATTTCGCGCAGAAAGCCTGCGGACTCCACTGAATGACAGCTGGGCTAATCCACATGCAGACTCGCTGGCAAATCCAGGGCAGAAATTGGATTTTCAGCATAGACTTTCTGCTACAGGTTTCTGAAAAATCCATGACAGGTTTGCCTAGGTCATATCTGTACCATCTGTTCATAACTATCCCTTTATGGCCCCAATCTTATGCCTGGACACAAAGCAGGGCCCATAAGGAAAGCAGCGCCTAGGAGCACTCAGCACTAATTTTGCTTGAAAGTGATTCAGGCCCTATTCCATACTTGTAAAGACGCTGAGCTGCCGAACCCATAGAAAACGTGAAATGAACCCATTTTGAAAGCTAGAACTCGTAAGGTATTCATCTAGGTGTGTAGGGACTAGTTTGGCCCCAGATTTGTTGCAGGAATAAATGCACCGTAGGTGAAAAAAAATGTAATTTTTTCACTAATATATCATTTTCTTGAGCTATTTTTTGTACAAAGCAAAGGAAACATGCCCAGAATTCTACAGAGCTGGTTATACTCGAATGGAGATGCTTTGCAGTCTGCTTATTAGAGACACGGCTAGGCCTAAGATGAAGGTCGCACCTGTTGGCATTTGATGAAGTTGCTGTCAGCAGAGATACATTTAGGCCTCATGTCCACGGGGAAAATCAGGCCTGCTCCGGATTCTCCATGGAGAATCTGCAGCGGGTCCCTCCTGCCCCGCGGACATGAGCGCTGAAAATAGGAATAAATGAGAATAAACTTACCTCCCGCCCGCTCCGTTTCTTCTCTTCGCCGCGGCGTCATCTTCTCTGCGTCGCGGCCGGATCTCTTTCTTCAACTCGGCGGATGCGCATGATGACGTCGGTGACGTGCCCCGCGCATGCGCCGTCCCGAAGAAAAAAGATCCGGCCGCGACGGAGAGAAGATGGCGCCGCGGCGAAGGGAAGAACCGGAGCGGGTGAGTAAATCCCGATTTTTGTCTCCCGCGGATCCGGACGGCTTCCATAGGCTTCAATAGAAGCCCGCGGGAGCCGTCCCCGCGGGAGACCCGCATGAAAATGGAGCATGGTCCAGATTTTTTCATGCTCCATTTTTTTTTAAATTCCTTTTATTGACGATCCGCGGGTATTTATCTACCCGTGGGTGGTCAATGCATCCCTATGGGGTGCGGATCCGCGGGCAGGAGAAGAGTTAAAATCCGCTGCAGATTTTAATTCTTATTTTGCCCGTGGACATGAGCCCTTAGGGTTTCTCTTCAATAGCCTTTTCATGCAATGGCTTTATTTTGGCTGATGATTCCACCCTAATGGTTGGGTAATAGTTTTTTAGATTGTATTACTTGATGTCACAGTTATTGGATCGGTACTTATGTCTGCTTATGATTTTTGTATACATATTCTTGGTATGTACATGTATGTTTTGGACATGTATATGCAAATAAGGAAGATGGAACAATACCTCTGCAGCGCCACCTATTGGATGGCAGCATTCCTTACAAATCAATGTACGACTCTTTAAAGTAGTCTTTAAAATAATGATTGGGAATAGGAAACCAGGCCAGAAAACCATACATAGACAGCTGTTTTGGGTTGTTTGCCCCTCATCAGTGTGCAGTAGGTTTCTAGCCTTGGCTGGTAAGAAGCCTGTGACGTGGGTCAGGAGGGGTGTTGGCTCTTCTTAAGGAGAGCACCCAAAAAGTGTGTAGAGACACCTACGATGTGAGTGGGCCAGGAGAGCATTGTCTCTTCCCAAGAAAAGCACCCAGAAGGGATGTGGAGACACCTAGGAGGTGGGTGAAGAGTCTTACAAGGCCATGCATGCTCCTCAGGGTGATATATGCAAATAAGGAAGATGAAACAATACCTCCGCAGCGGCACATATTGGCATGTATCTGACATTTTTAGTGACATCTTATTTGTCTTTTTTGATTTTAGTGTTTTTAAACAGTGTTGCTCCTTACAGGGTTTTTCCATGACTTAAAAATCACTTTGTGATTGTGACTGTAGCAGCCAATCACTGGCTTTTGAAGGTCACCTCTGTGGTTAGTGATTGGCTGCAGCAGTCACATGTCATGGTCAGCAGAGTGTTTGTGAAGCAATTTTAAATCATGGGAAAATCTCTTTAATAATGTTGTGTTTATAATATACTTTGAGGTGTATATATTCTCTTGGATTTTTCTTGGTGCTTTGACACAAGAGTTCCACCTTGGTTCTTTTTGGGGGGGATACCTGCCATGTCTGTTTTTGTTAACCACCTTTTAGCTTTCAGAGCACAATTAAATGGATTCAAGGCCCAATTCCACACTTGTAGATGTATTGAGCTGCTGAAAAAATAGAAATCCCCATAATGATCCCAGTTTGAAAACTACACATTGTAATGGGTTTATCAAGGGGTGTAGTGAGTATTTAGAACCATCAGTATTTTTATGCAATTGCTGTAAAGCAAGTTTGAAGGAGTTCTGTGTTCAGAAATACCCCAATGAGGCCCGATATGCTTACTGAATACATGGCTGGGCCTAAAATGAATGAAGCACCCTTTGGTTTTCAGAGCACAAGTGAATAAATTCGAGACTCTGTCCCATGTTTGTAGAGGCATTTGAGCAGCCTGAACAATATTAATGACCCCTATTTTAAAAACTAAACTCCTTAATATGTTACAGTTGTGCTGAGCATGCTGGCTGCAAAAATATTTATGCCATGAAGTAATGAGAATTATTTCGAATAATACACGGTTTTCTTCAAATTCATGAAATGTGTGAAAAAAAATATCTCAAAACGTGTGATTCTTTACCATGTTAGAAATGTGCCAGATTCTTATCTCTGGGGGGCAAACAAGAGGTGTAAAGCTGTGTACTCTTAAGGGAGGCATGTCCCTTAAAGTGCATTTGCCTGTACATTCGACTATTCATTAGATCCTGTGAACAGATATCAGTTCCCCTGAATAACCTTGTTCTAACTCATGGCATCAACATGTAGGCTGACAGCACGTCTTCTACTATGACTGTGTCTTACTAACAAAGCAGTTCCATATTTGTCATTCTAATGCCATTGGAAACAGTATTCTGGTTAATAGATTATAAATTATAGTAGAAAGAATAAACTGTACTGGAGTGAGGGACTATGTGTCCAAAAATGGAAACAACTGTAGCAGCCGGTGTGGTAAACTTGAGTTTGTTCGCAAGATGGAAGAACACCTAGAAGATTATAATGACAAGCTTATTTTTCATAATGAATGGCTCTTCAACATCTCTTTAGCGCCATTGATTTATTTGAGTAGTCATAGCCAGAGTTTCTCTGGGGGGGGGGGTCGATTTTGTCACTAACATGCTTGAACCACATGACGGCTACAAATACAGAAGGGCATGGGCTTTTTGACCACCTTTTTTTTAGGTACTCCTCAGTCTTTTTTTCTTTTTAATTTCCAAGAACATTTGTTTGGATCCACATTCAGGGATAGACAGCTATTGTCTGCTGTACAATAAACTGTCTTTACTAACATTATTTTCTGAGCGATTAAGTCCTGAAATTCATTTTCCAAGAACTTTATTAAAAACAAAAAAAAAGGGGTAAAATTTGTTACATTGTCTGAAAACATACATACATGATAAATATTACATACATGATAGATACAATTTGTTCTGAAGATGAGAAACTGACGTCAGACAGGAGGCACTCTATAACCTGCTCCTTGAACGGATCAATGGTGAGCGCTCCTTTGGTCTTTCTTTTTATAATGCACATTACCATTGCAGCCATCTGTATTACGTATATTGCTACCTTTTTGTACCAAGCCCTGGTCTTTTGCATCACCAGATAGCACCTGATCGGAGAGATTGACGCCACCCATACATTTATTATAATCTGTCCTGCCGACATCAGCAGTAACTCCCCTCTTTCTTGGAGCCACCATTGTGTCTGCATACACAGTGTAGAGCATGTACACATTCTTTATGTCCATCCATTGATTACACATATGGTCACTTCACCCTTTTCATACCCCTGAGCACCAGCTGTATGTGGGTCATTTCTTGCACTAATTTGCAAGTTATTGCTAAGATACATGAAGTACATTAGTGTTTTCAAGGGAGTTCTGGACATCATTACTACAAATAAATAAACAAAATCATATGGTGGAAAATTTTTGACACCCGTGTTTATCCCTGGAATTTTTAAAAGTTGGGTTATTTGGGTGAATAAGAAAATTGTTAGCTCCCACATTGCTGGAGTAGTTACATCAGTGGGCCCTGCACCTAACTCTTCGAAGACTGCTTCTACCACCATGCTGTGGGGTCCATTGGTAGACAACAGAATACATTTCGGCCTCTGACATGGTTTGATTGTTACTCCTGGACTGCTGGAGCATGGCAAGGTGTGCACTCACATTGCATTAAACTTACTACGAAGGATTATATTAAAATAAGCTAATTATGCGAGGACTGAGAAGCAAATACCTGTCATGAGTTGTATTATAACGCTAGGCTGCTAGTGTTTTTTTGTCAGCAAAGAAAGAAAATTAAAGTGAACTGCAGAAAAAAAAACTGAGGGTGTCTAACAGCGTTATTGCAAAGAGAAAAAGATAGACCAAATTAACAAAGCGTGAAGAATGTGTGCTTCGCTCTGGGAAGGGAGTGATCAGGAGGCAATCAGAGGACACTGATATATTTTCACTGGCACAGGATCTGAATTTATGTGTCTTTCTCTGCTCTCAAAAACTACTGTGAAGGGAGGGAAAGATGAAGCAGAAATCCTGTGCAGAATTTACTAAATGTAATGACCTAGATTGCCATGATATATCTGCAGTATCACAGCAATGACGTGGCCACTTGGTTTAACAACAGGGGAGACCCTTTAACAATTGGCCTGGAGACCTTTGTTGACATAGAAGGGGGCCTGCTCTTATTTTTAATCTCCTCTCACAAAATATGAACAGTGAAAAAACAAACAAAAAAACACATTTTGTTCTAATGTACTGCTATAAAAAGAGCATGCATCGGCATAAAGCCCTTGTGAATGTTGTAAAAAGACATTGGGGGCCACTAAGGGACTACAACCTAATGCAGCAAGTTAACAGTGCTTACCAGTGATTCTCCATGCTACCTACAAATCAGGATCCTTACTTTGATGGCCTCTAACAGTCTTTTTACAATAAGTATCAAGGTTTAATTTTGCTTAACCCCATAATGAGCAGGCCTATTTTTTATATATTTTTTTCAACCTCGTATTCCAAGAACCGTCTCTATTTCCCCCCCCATTTTTTGGTTGACGTAGCCATATGATGGCTTGTCTTGTTTCTGCTGGACAAGTATTTTTTCACACCTTAGTGGGCAGTCATTTGTAGGCCCTAATGACTAACCAGTTTAAAAGAATGTTTTCATCATTGCCTTCCAACAGATGTAACTTTTTTATTTTTCTGTTGATATGGTCCCATAACGGCTTGAATTTTGCAGGACAAGTTGTATATTTAATAGCAATTGTGAGTACATATAATATATTGTATAACCTTTATACATTTTTCTGGGGGATAGAAAAATGCCATCATTTTTTGGATTTTTTCTTTTTTTTATAGTGTTTGCCATGTAGTATAAATTACATGATAACATTCTCTAGATATCAAATTTATGTAGTTTTATGTTGAATTACTTTTGTAGACTGCTAACACTTTTTTTATATCAATATTTTTTTTGGGGGGGGGCACCACATTTAAAGAACTATAACATTTTTATATTTCTGTTGATGGAGCTGTTGCAAGACTTTTTTTAGTGGGACAAGCTGTAGTTTTTAATGGTATCAATGGTAACACTAGCAACTTTTAGTTCATATTATTTGATTGCTTCCTTTTGGGAGGCAGGATACAGAAAATTAGCAATTTTGGCCACATTTTTAACACTTTTTCAAAGTGTTCACTGTGTGAGTTCAATTATGTGCTAACTTTTTTTTATTTAGGTCATTATAAACACGGTGATACCTATTTTGTCCCTGAACTCAGTGGTGTAGAAGGGGGGTGCGGTAGCTGCGGGCTGCCCCGGGTGCAGTCACTAAGGGTGTATTACCATATGTGTCGGCTGTAAGAAACAGACGGCAGCCGCGATGTATGGAGGAAGATCACCGTGCAATCTCCTTTCATACATGTACTACAGCTGCAGGATGTAATAACACTATAAGCTGGTCAGTAAGGGGTTAAGATTCTTGTTAACATTATGTGTTTCAGTAACATCGTGTGAGAGGAGTTTTCCAAACTGAATTTAATCCCGAGCTCTCTTAGGTCCACTATGAGTAAATCTCGGCTCTCTGGCTTAGCCATCCTGTCAATTGAAGACAGAGTAGCGAAAGGAATTGATTTTGATTATGTGATTTCCAAACTTGCAGAGAACAAAGTTAGGCCGCTCTCACACAGATGCTCTTTGCCATGATTAACGGCGTTCTGAGCGCAGCGCTAATTGCAGTATAACTCTCCCATTGTTTTCAATGAGAGCCTAGTAGACATCCATTTGATCGTGGTGCTGGATTATCGAGCGGAGTCTGTTCTATATTTTGCATTTAGCGCACCTCATCAATGAAGAGGTATGCCAAACCCCGCTGACGGCCGCAAGGAGCTGCGGCCAAAAGCGAGAGTAAAGTCCCGCCCAAGCGCCGCGATTGAAATCGTGGCACTTTCCAACGGCCTTAGGAGAGAAAGGTTTTACACGTATATGCCTACAATGTTAAGTAAATAAACCAGAAAATTACGCTTGCAACTGAAAGCATCTTGTTTTTCTTTTTTTTTTTATAATTTCAAAATTGAAGGGAGGCGGGATGACAAAAATAATTTTCCACAGCGGGTACCACCTGACCTTGCTACGCCAGTGCTTGAACTACCTAATCAGCTTTAATCACTGACAGAATACAGACATATGCTTTAGCAGTGCCCTGTATTCTACCAGCCTAGTAGACTCTGCCTCTGGCAGGGAATAAAAGCCCACTTTAGATGGCTGAGCCAGAGGCTAATGTTAGGCCTACGGGTGCTACAGCAACCCATGGAAACCTCTTGAAAAAGAAAAAAAAATGGCTTTGTCCTCAAGGGTTTGAAGTATTTGTCATTTTCTCTATCATTTCATGCTATTTACTGTATTGTTCCGTATCTAGAAACAGACATAGCAGATAGTGTGTAAACTACTTTTGTCAGAAAAAATAATTTATTTGACAAAATTTGATCTGGATTAATAAAAAAAAATTAACTATTACAAATAACTTTTTTTTTTTTTTATCATTTAGTCTGAACCCGAAGGATTTTCCCACTTCCATTTATATGTATGTGCTGCCTTTCTTGTGAGATGGAGGAAAGAGATTCTAGAAGAAAAAGATTTTCATGTAAGTGATTCTATTTTACGTATACTTGCCTTAACATATGGATTCAAATGAGGCCGCCGTTATGTGCCTATGGTGACTATGCAGTAAATCCACTCAACAAAGGGAAGTAATTACAAACTGTAAAACGTGACAAATTGTGCACTTAAACAATGTCACCTTTGGCATCACAGACTTTTCAAATACAGGTGATTTGTAGTGAGCAGCAGCGTTCCAAACCGCAATTTAAATCTGACGGTAATTGCTTCGTGAACTTACTTTAGTCAGAGTTGCGTTAAATAGAGGTGATTTACTTGGGTGTCCTGTGTGGGCGGCAATACAGAATGCATTTACTAGATATTGTAGCACCTACATGCTTTACATATACAAAAGAGATGCACATGTTTAAATGGGATGAAGACGCTAATGAAACATCACTTGTAGATTAAACGTTTGTCTACATTCTGGTATTTTACATTGGAATACATTTGCACCCTGAAAGTAAAATGCGCAGGATATTAGTAAATGAGGAAGAGCAACAACCAAAGTTTGGTAATTGTCTAATTTACTGACACAGATATTAGCATTTTTTGTATTTTTGCTAAGTGTAAACATAGTATCGTAACATAGTATGAAAGGCTAAAAAAAGTGTCCATCCAGTTCAGCCTATTATCTATGATGTTAAGGAAGGCAACCCCCACCCCCTCCCCCCAAGAGGTATAAAAGTCAATATTTCTTATTTTAGGGACAAATTCCTTCCCGAATCCAAATCTGGCAATCAGAATAAATCCCTGCATCGATAATCCTTGTGAAGTACTAATAATGGCAGCCATATTGATTTTCATGTTTGAACTAGCTTCTCGTTTGGGCTTTCCATTTCTCTGCTCCATTTTTGGAACAGAGAAACTGAAGTTAAACAATTTAATTGAGTTTTTTTCCCCATTGAAATCAATGATAGAAAAAAAACTGGAAATGTTTGTTTGAATCCATTCCATTTAACTTCATTTTTAAACAGGGCCAAAAAGAACAGTCTGCTCCGCCCCCCCATGCCCAAAACTATCTAAAATCAATGTACGCACCGTGGCACCAGATCCCCTCAGCAGTCCAGCACCATGGCATCTGACAGGTGACGTCACCCAGCCAGAAGGCCAAGTGACATCCCATAAACCTGTCACATGGGCTGCTAATGTAAAAGTCCCTAGGCAGGCTTATTGGCTGTCATAGATGACATTCCTGTCAAGCCTCCTATTAGGCGCAGAGCTTGTAAATAGAAGACCGAAGCAGCGGCGTTGGTGCAGCACGCAGTGGGAGATGAGTATTTTAATTACTTACCTGTCCCCCCACCTGCCACCAATGTTAGGGGTTTTCGAAAAACCCTTTAAGGCCATTAGCACTATGTCAAGAATGAAAAGCTTTGCAGTTGTCTCAGTGTCAAGGTGTTCACTGATATTTGCAAATCAAGTTTTTAAGTGTGTTAAATTTAAGCTATTTCATATATAATCTTTAGAACTGTATTAATTCATAAAATGTAGGATATATTTTTTGAATTTTTTTCCAAGAACATCTTCATGTACCATCATCCACAGGACGAACACTGTTGCCTATGTAGGTTTTCATCTGACTTGTTCAATCTGGAAAGTTTACGGGCCATTCAGATGGTTGTATTTTTAGTCCTTGTTGTGTCTGTGTATTTCAGGGACCCATTATAGACAATTAGGCTATACACTAAGGTGCTTCTTCATATGGAGCAATAGCTTGTGTGGAATACAAATCCACAGCATGTCCTATTTACATCCCTTTGGTGAACAAGAATCAGACATGCAGTATCATATGTCACAAAAGTATGTCCTTGTGCAGTCCAATACAAGTTGTGCCTAATAATCTCTGGTGCAACTTGCGCGCACTGCTCTGTGAATCTGGCCTTATTCAGTAATGGCTGAGTGATGCTGTTGCATAAATTCTATTTGAGAAACTGACTAGAAGGGTACACAGACACTCCGATCATAGTAACTGATGATGATCACACAGCTCCTGTCACACAGTTATCATAGAGGAGATCACAGCTCATCCTCTTGACTATATACTTAAACTACTCTCACACACAGCATCGGTGAAACACCAAGATTTTGATCACACTATTTAACTACAATTTTATTGGCATTTTCGATGAGGTGGATTAAAAAGCACGGAAATGTGTCAAAATAGAGCAGACAATGCTCCAAGACCGCAGATGTGCAAGGCCCCATTGAAATCAGTTGGAGCATTGTTCAAAACACTGCGCTAATCACGGTAAAAAGCACATGTGTTAGAGTGGCCTTGGGTCTGTAACTTATTTAGGTGAATATAGTTGGTAATAATTATTAAACTGTCCTGCAGGAACCACAGATGGTACAGACTCTGGCTAATGCTTTGTTGATGCATCATAGGATTGATTTGAAAGTGAAAACAAAAGTTTCAACATTAAGATGGTGCCTGATAAGCATCAGACTAGAGACTGCGATGCATAGAAATGTCTTTAATATACAGAGACCTCCAAAGTATGACTGGCAACCATCTGAGGGGGCCAGGGATGGACAAATGTCCAAAAAAGATTAGTGGAATCCTTTGCACTTGGGGTTAACACATAAAAAGGAAACAGGAAATGATATAGCATAATTACTCAGCATGCTGTGTATGGGACTTAAGTTTAGAGAGTGCAATGGTTAGCCGATGAGCTGTACTACTTCCTATTGTGAATCGGGGCTCTGCGGTACGAAGAAACTTCTACATCTATTTTTGTCTCCTAGAGCTCTGTGTTAAAACTCCATAATAGTTAAAGCTTTCTAGAATTGCGGTAGCTGCCCAGACTATCTCTGGTCCCCTGGAGCACACAATCACAAGCCATTTAGGGAAAATTAGTAGATGTTTTATATTTGGAAAGTAAGGTAAATCTTTGATGAAAGAGTAGTTCTTTGGAAATAGATGTGATGTCTGCAGAGTTTGCTGCATTCTGTTTCCCATGTCCTTGCTGTAGTCATTCCTTACTTTGCATATGTCTTCTATAGGTTGTAAAATTGTATACCAAATCAAAATTTATTCTAAGAGTAGTTGTACTTTAGAGCATCACTTTACTGTATAGCCAGTGTAGTAACTTACTTTTTATTGAGCCTAGTGCAGCATCTGCTGTACCTGTCAGAACGGGTTTGTGATATTGCTGAACATTTATATCTAGGTACAGCTTTACCTTTGCAGCACTCCTGAATAGTGTCTTGTGTCTGTTGTTTTTTTTTAATACAGTTACAGCAAGTGTATTTGGTGCACTGAAGCCAATACTTTATGGGAGGCTCTGACTTTATGTTCTGGAAATGGAGACGCACAAAGTAGCTACGGCCAAAAAATGTGTTTTGGTTTAATTAGTATTTAAATCACATGTCATTTCACCTTTCACTGTTTTATGTATTAGCAGTATTCTGGTATCTCTTAGCAAAATCACAGTAATAAAGGGCATTTTATTTAATTGTGGACCTCAGTCAAGGGAACATAACATGTTCATTATAAAGCCTTATTCACATAGTAAATGGTAAAGATGTAGTTTGAGTTTAGTCTCTACTCTAAACTGTAACCAACTGTAGGCACAATTGTGGTGGCCCGTGCAACACTGAAAAGGAAAAAAGCATGTTAGTTAAGCATGCAAAGAACCGGTACATTCAAAGACTTGTGAATGATATCTGAAGCCAGTGCCTGGAAAGTCAGTGGGGGTCATGTATCGATTGTCGTAAGACACAACACTGCAGGAATTACATCAGAGAATGTGGTTTACTGTCTGTAATTTTTTTTACCTCTGATACCAACAGGCTAGAAAGTAAATCGCACTCTGCAGTTGCAATATGCTGACAATATACAATGTTTGTTCTTTCAAGGAACCTTTATTGCTAATAATAATCGCCTATATTTATATAGTACATGCATGTTAAGAATCACTTATATTCTCTCCCCATTCGGACTCACAATTTAAATTTACCTGAGTGTTGCAGGAAACCAAAGCAAACACGGGAAGAACATACAAACTCCATGCAGATGTTGTCCTTAGGCCTCCTTCCCACGGACGGATTTCCGCCGCATTGCCCGCAGCTATTAGGTTCTATTGAACCTAATAGCTCAATGCTCACGGTGCAGAATTTCACCACAGAATTCCGCACCGTGAAATCTCCTATCCTCACCCGCGGCATGCTCTATTTGCCGTGGGTGTACGCGCCGACGGCTTCCATTGCAGTCAATGGAAGCCATCCGCTCACGCTATCTTCCGCTGTAGCACAGCAGAAGATAGCATGAAATTGCCTCTCCGCCCACCGCCGCCGCGTCATATGACACGGCCGGCGCGTCATATGACACGGCCAGCCGCGTCATGTAGCGCTGTGGGCGTGTCTTGTGACGTGGCCGGCGTGTCACATGACGCTGCGGTGCGTCACGCGGGACCCAGGACACTGTATCCGCTGGTAAGTATGGGGTCTCTGGGGGGTGCCGTGACGGGCTTCACCGCGGAATATTCCGCAGCGGAGCCCGTCGCGGCCGTGTGAAGCCGGCCTTATTTTGTTTTGAACCTAGTACCCCAAGCACTACAGTGCTAACCACTGAGCTATCGGAGACCATAAATCTCTGGAAAACGGCTAATTATTTCCAAAGCCACTAAATATCTTTCCAAAATAATATTAAATGAAAATTAAAGGCACATAAGGAAGATGAGGAATAGCTGCTGGAAGCTGTGAATTGCTTTCTATGTTGATGACATGAGCTTTTTTTAGGATCCTGTACTTGTACAACAGTCACAGTGAAAAATAAAACAAAACCACCCTCAACTGAGTTGAAGGGAACAGTTCGCCCTAACATATGAGTAAAGTAGAGGGGTGCTAAAAAATAATCAGTGCATGACAGTTAATAAAAAGAAATTGGTTGGCTCTACTTACCTCCAGTGTGATGCAATGATTTGCTGTTCACCCTGGCAAACAGGCATTTTAATAATGAAATGAACTTGCTAAATGACAGGATCTTCTAACCACTCACCTGTATCACTGATCTGCAGTGTCATTGGAATTGTATGTTTACATAGGTACTATACTTTAATACAAGGTTTGAATAAATCCATAGTACATGTAAATATAAGAAACTTTATAATATATCTTAAAGTGTTTCTTTCTCTTGCTATTGGGCTTCTTACCTTCTCTTCTCCCCCTAAACTTTTTATGCAGTAGAAATCCGTCTTAGTCGACAAAAGGGACTAACAGTTTACTGACAAATCATATTACATGCTACCCATAAAAGTCTGTGGAGAGGGGAGGAGCTGAGTTTGTGATAAACAGAGAAATGCACAAATACAAGCTGCTGCAGCTAATAACGCAATATCTTCTTTTTTATATGTGCTGTGTATGGGAGACAAAATAGCAGCACTTTCCATCCACTAGCTCAGCGAACACGAAGAATAAGATGGAGCCTGCAGAGTCAAAAATGCAGAACACAATTATATAATGGACCTAAATAATGTTTATCCTTATGTACGCACATGACCACTTATTCTGCAAAGGGACCTGAAAGTGTATATATGCTTTAAGTTAAAATGGTTCAGGAAGGGCCACAATAAGTTAGAAATACTGTCATCTGAGTCCTTTGCAACTTGAATGACCACTGTATTCAGAAATGTGTAGTAGATTTAGGCTCATCAAATTACTCCATTGATACATGATCCCTAACATAAGCAAAGATATGGACCATCGCATGTTGAGACATTTATTTTTCTGAGCTCTATTTTAAATTCATTCAGCGCTGCATAGTACATTCAAAAGCATTAACACTTTGGGAAAGACATGACTTCACTGTCCTGCGGAATGATCTTTAAAGCCTTCCAAATACTAGTTTGATGCCTGTCACAAGTGTATTTCAAATTTCTTTAAAAAACTTCACAAAGCTTAATCGCAGTGCACCTCATGATCTACTACCGATCATTGTTTTCCAGCAGATTCCAACTCACTTCATTTGGTTTTCAAATGAAAGTTCATAAATTTTTTCACATATAACAATTCATTTATGCATACAGTTGCAATCAAAATTATTTAATGCCCATTGAATATTAAGTTTATTTGCCAAATTTAAAAACTTTCATCTGCTTGCAGAAATAATCAGACGAGAACAATTTAAATGGCTCATCACAACTAATTTAACAAGTGGTTTCTCCAACTTCAACACAAAATGTCACTTTTAATGATTACTACAGTCCCACTATTGTTAAATTATTGCAATTGATGTTGAATAATCTTGTTGGCAACTGTGTGTGTGTGTGTGTGTGTGTGTATATATATATATATATATGTATATAATTATTTTACACAATATCTGTTACACCCAGTAGTAATTGGTAGAATTTCAAAAATCATGGCCAATATATACAGTAGCAAATCAGAATAAATCAGACAAGGTTTGCTATTTGGTACAAGTTTCATTAAGAAGAATGCCCACTATGAACAGCTATACACTCTTGTGTCCTTGCAGGCATTGAATCAATAACTGTTACATTTCTTCGTGGGTTATGTCTCTCCATACCTGCATGACTTGTGCAATCATTTGTTGTACAGTTTGTGATAGGTGGCAATGTGACATTAAGCATCTACGTATGGCCTTCCAGACACAGCTGCATAGTATATAAGGCCGAAAAAGGACATCTGTTAATCCAGTTCAGCCTATTACATCCCCCACCACCAATTAGATGCTCTATTGAGGGTAGATCTTGGGACCACTTGGGCAAATCTATCATTGGGACACATTGCAAGGCGTATCTTGTGATGGCTGCAGTATACGGACAGGCAATATCCCATTGGAAGGCACCATTTTAGATAGTGGGCATAAAGCATATGACAACACAGTATACTACTCTTTCCACATACCAGTGGGCAGTTATTGTGCCATCAACAACCACCAATCCCGTCTTGCTTTCATAATCGATTGACCCCCCACCCTCCCCAAATCATGACTCCAGGAGCTGGACTTGTGTGGTGCTCTGAAATTACAGCAGATTTCTCCAAAACACTAAGAGATGTGTTGACGATTATCACTTTGCCCCAGACAGAATCAGGAAAACCTTCTACTACTCCACGCCTTTGTTTGTATGTGTGTTGTGCATGTATGTATAATATATATATATATATATATATATATATATATATATATATAAACTCAAACAAGTTTCTAACATGGTAAAAAGAAATTGACATCAATATTTGTTTTTGTGTCTACTCAAGAAAATGAAGAATGGTCTGTTCACACTGCTGTAAATGCCATTCATGTACACTGCTTCATATAGAAGTACGCACTCAAGGGCTAATCCTATCTCAAACGTTTAAGACGTATCCACACAACATATGAAAAGTGAGGTCCACTGACCACCGTCCTTCCTGATAAAGTAATTACTGGCCATTGCATCCATATGAAGTAAGAGTGGAGAGGTATCTCAGTTCTGCACAGCAACGGATATACCTGTCACTGGGATCTTATGAGTACTGCTCGCTGTACCTACAAGATTATGGCAGGAGGATAGCTGTAATACGCAACCATGCTCCTGCCATAACTGCCAGGATTGGTGAGAACTCCAGTCCCAACAGTTCAACCCCTGAAATGCCACAGTCAAGAGTGACAAATTAAAAAGATTGGTCCCTAAGGTCTCTTCAAGGGTTAAAAGAAGCTATCACTAAGATACCCATTTAGGCCCATTTAGACACAACAATTATTGCTCAAGATTCGATCAAAGCTAATCTTTTGAGCGATAATCGTTGTGCGCATTTACGTGCTCCGAGAACTGCTGTGTTTTTGGAGGGCTCAGCTAGTATCCAGCTGAGCGCTCCAAGCGGGGGAAAACAAAACACAGCTGGAGCACTGTCTTCTGCATGCTCCTGCTGTGTTCACAGAGCGCTCAGCTGGTATACAGCTAAGCTCTCCGATCGGGGTATACAAAAGACATCTGGAGAGCTGTCTTCTTCATACTTCTGCTGTGTTATCCGAGCAGGATACCAGCTGAAACAACAGTATCAGCTGTATCCCACTGAGAACTCAGCATGCGGCACTGATAAGACTCATCGATGTCTTACAGCTAGCTGAAAGTTAAGGATGAGCAAATCATGCACGAACAGTGCACGATGGCTGCCCGTTTGCACACAACGACTATTGCTCAAAAGACTTCTTTTGAGCGAATTTTGAGCAATAATCGTTGTGTCTAAATGGGGTATTAGACTGATCTATTAAAATAGGAATACCCTTATACACACATATTTATACTAATGGGTACATTAACACCCACTAAGTAGCCTTCCGAGGTAGTGGTTCACAAGAAATGGTACTTAATGTGTCTGTGGAGTCATATCATTCTTCTTAGCCAATCAGCAGCTTTAAAAACGATCATGTGATACGACCGTACTCTAAAAAGATAAATACGTGCAGATGTACAGTTGCAAGAAAAAAATATATGTACCCTTTGAAATTATCTGTATTTTCTACATTCATTACTATTAAAATATAATCTGATTGTTATCTAGTCACAATTTTAGACAAACACAATTTAAGGAAGCTAAAAATGCACACAGTTGTGCCATTCATGTCTTTTATTGAGCACATTGAGTAAACATTAACAGTGTAGGAAGAAAAAGCAACTGAACCTCTATGATAACCTTTCCAGGACCTAATTGGTAAAATGTGTTTCAATTAAGGAAATGAGATTGGAAATGTGAGTTTTACAGGTTCTTTGCCTTTTAAGTACAGTTACACGAAGACTTTCCGACAACCTGACTACTGTCAAAGTTTGCCTACTGACAATCTGTTGTCCTTAGAAAAATTAGTGTGAACCATTCTTCAATGCGAATAACTTTCTAAAGACTTTTGGATGTTCTGTCTTGGAGCTAAAATGTGCAGTATTAACAGATCAGTCTCAGGAGCATTGCGCCTATATCCTCTAGCTACCTTTGACATATAGAGAATGTTGCAACTAAGTCTTATCTGTCAAACACAGTGTCTCAGTGATTAAGTTAGTTTACCCCCCTGAATGTGGACATATGCTGGCTGCATTAGACCTGCATCCACGGGGGTTCTAATCTTCATTTCGGTTTCCTTTTTACTGAAGCAAACTTTCCCTGTAAAGGTCCATTAAGACAGGACGAATGTCGGGCAAATTATGCCCGGCACTCGTCCCCATACATACTAGCTGTCATGCTGTTGCATTGGAGCTAGTATCCATCTTTTATGCAGCATGAACGATGGACGATCAGCTGATCGCTCAGTGTAAATAGCGGCCGTTCAGTACTGAACGGCCGCTATGTTAAGTCAATGGAGAGGGGCGAGGAGAGAAATCTCCTGCAGCTACCCCGCCCCCCTGCTGGCCGCTCTGTAAGCGAGCCAACGTTACTAGCTCCCGTGCAATAGCACAGGATTTTTGGACACACAGGGACGAGTGTTGGGCATTGCTTTCCCAAGATTCGTCCTGTCTAAATGTGCCTTAAGGATAGATGCTATGTAGGTACAAACTTCAAACTCAATCTCTATATTGTAATAATGCTTTCCTTTTGGCTTAGTCCCTATCCCAAACTAGAATCCTAGAGAAAAGAAGCAACCAGTTTCAGTAGCAGGACTGATGAAGGCAGTTCCTGCTATATTTATTATAATCATAGGATGAATACTTTAAAAGCATGTGTTATATACAGTACAGTATTAGTATCATCTCGGACAGCTAATGCCCAACCAGTTTTGTCTGCTCGACTTTGTTAGGGGTCTTTCAGCTATATGTGATTACCTTTAAGATCGAAAGCTACCTCCCTGTCTCTTGGCAGGTCAGCAAATGAAAAACAAGCATGCATACAAAATTTTTCATAAAACAATTCAGATCTATATCTATGTTTAACCCTGGCAGGGTCAGGTTTTCCAGCAAATGAATTCAGTTTCTTTTTCTGAAAGTTTCTTTATCACATCACCTCCCCCTTTCAGTGGTTTTAACTCTGCAGAACACTTATTTTTATTTCAGCTGGGAATTTTTTTATTGAGATTTATATAAAACTTTCAAAGGACCTCAGAAAAATAGTTGTAGATACAAGTGAAGCTTGAAAAAACTGCAGAAGCATTGCTAAAGACTGTACATCAAGCCACAGTTCGACAAATTATCTCAAAAAAGAGAAAATTCACGACTTTCACAACTGTCCTTAGGAGTGGGCGTCTTGTTGAGATCATTCCAAGCGCACAGCAGGTAATTCTGAAAGAGGTGAGAAAGAACCCAAGGGTAACATCAGTAAACCTACAGAAGACTCTACTAGCTTCAGAAACATCTGTCTTTCTTTACTAAAAACATTGCAACTCGTCTTGAGTATGCCCAAGTCACTTGGAAGTTCCACAATGCCTCTGGGAAAATGTTTTATGGACAGATGAGAGGAAAGTGGAATATTTTAACACAAATGCACAGCGCTATGTTTGAAGAGAAAAGAATACTGCACACAAACACCAAAACGTCATCCCAACTGTGAGGCATGGTCAAGGAAACATCAAAAATGTGATACCAAATCAATGTTTAAAAAAATATATATATTTATATATGCGTTTTCAAATCCCAATTCTAAAACACCTGTGGGGTCATACGCTCAATATACCCCTTTATGATTTGTTTGAGGCGTAATATTTCCAAAATGGGGTCTTTTGAGGGGTGTGAATAGGTTTTTGGAAAATGTCCCAATAAAAGGGAGACCCCAAAATTCACAAGGTGCACTTTCAATTCTGGGGCCTGTGTTTGTCATGTTGTGCACTAGGACCACATGTGGGATATTTCCGAAAACTGTAGATTCAGGGTAATATTGAGTTTTATTTATTTGCTAACTCATTAAAACAAAAAAATCTGCAAGAAAAATGACATTTTCAAATTTATTCTCCCCCTTGTATTAATTTGTGAAATACCAGTTAATAAATCTTGTAAATGTCATTTTGAAAACTTTGAGGGCTGCAGTTTTTAAAATGCGTAACTTATGAGGGTTTCTAATATATAGGCCTCTTAAAGTCACTTTAGAACTAAAATACATTTTGGATGTTTCTCTCAAAATTAGAAAAATTACCCCTATATGCGTAACATTTCTGACATGCAAAATAAATAGACACTTACAAGGTGATGAAAAAACACAGTTTGCATATAGTTAATATTATTTAGTAGCCATTTTTTATGGTATTAGTATGGCCTCGTGCACACGAAATATCGCAGTTGAATCAGACCCGGCATCCCCCAGAGACCCCGTACTCACCTGTCCGTATCTGCAGCGATTGCCTTACCCGGTGCACATGCACAGGGCATGTTGCATCGGTGCTGGGCTGTGACGCGGATTCTGTGC
The DNA here is from genome assembly GCF_035609145.1 of Eleutherodactylus coqui. Taxonomy (NCBI): domain Eukaryota; kingdom Metazoa; phylum Chordata; class Amphibia; order Anura; family Eleutherodactylidae; genus Eleutherodactylus; species Eleutherodactylus coqui. Next base: position 167,947,110 of record NC_089838.1, on the reverse strand, counting down.
CCACTGCGTGGAATATTACAGGACGGACTGCTTCCAGCGACTACAATGGAAGCCATCCGTGTGATTTTCCGCACAAAATAGAACATGCTGCGATTCTCCCCCGCGAGCGGAAAATCGCTGTTGATTTCCGCTCGTAGACAGGGGAGAATCTTTTAACACAGCAAAAGAAGTACAGAGAAAACAAAATTGGTATCGTTTGGTATCGTAGTAATCGTACTGACCCATAGAACAAAGTTATCATGTCATTTTTCTTGCACCCAAAGATAGCGGAATGTGCTTTTCTTTTTTTAATTTTACTCCACTTAGAATTTTTTAAAGTTTTTCATTAGATCATATGGTACATTAAATAGTAACATTGAAAAATACAACTCGTTCTGCAAAAAACAAGCCCTCATACAGCGATGTCGATGGATAAATAAAGGAGTTATGATTTTTTTAAAAGGGGTAGGAAAAAACGAGAATGGAAAAAAAAAAGGCCCACGTCATTAAGGGGTAAATGGCAATCATATTTTATTACTGCAGAAATCCACATAATTTCAAAGGGTTCACTAACTTTTTTTTGTTAGCTGTAGGTTAAGATATACAATGTATAAGAAAGTTTAGTCCACTGAGCACCATTGTTAGATTATATTATCTTGCAATAGAATTAAACTAGAGGGTGATCTAAAGAGACACCTGAATAAATGGAAAATTGTGGTTAGGAATGCTATCCTGTAGCTTGTTTCTAAGGTGAATGAAGCAAATCTGAGATGCATGGTGTCCAACGTGACGGCCATTTTAAAAGCTGCCATGTTGGACGCTAAGTCAATATTTTCAAATGGCAAGGAAGTTTGTTTGAAAATTGTATCTTATATACAATTTGGAGATGAATCAAAATCTGTGCTCCAATGTCATTTACCTTTATTCCTGTCAAAGTTATTAACAATTTTTCAGTGATATGGAACCCAATGACAATCCACCACAGGATATGCTTGATTTGCTTACTGTTATTTCAAATCATCAAGCCTATCCTCTTTTCCCATTCATGATGTACTGAGAGCAACACTTTAGCAGAAATGCTTGCACAAGCATCCAGGATCTGCTGTTAGGCCCCCTGTCCACGGGCGAGGCGGAACATTGCTAGTGATATTCCTCTGCAGGGGAGAGAACTGACAGTTCTCTGCACTGAGCCTATCTGACAGATAGGCTTACCAAGGAGAGTCACGGCAAATCACAGCATGCTTCGATTTGAGTCCTGCGAGCAGAGAATCGCTATGATTCTCCGCTCATGAACAGGGGGCTACGCTTTTCATAGCAACGCTATGGAAAGCATGCACTGTGTTACTTGCGGGCGGATTATCTTCGTGAGTAACGCAATGCAAAATCGTCCATGGCAGGAGCCCTTACATGTGCGCCACAGTCTGGATTTTCACAGTGTAAACACTGGACTTGATGTAAGCCCACAGTTAGAAGACCAAGGGGGTGACATGCAACGAGGCCATGACATTTAATCAACTTACCTGGAAACTGCTGATCCAAAACTTGCAAACTTCACATCAATAATGTGGGAAGGCACCATCCAGCTGGAAGAGCACTGAGAATGTGTCATTTCCGTTGCACAGCGATGGGAAAACCTCATCATGGAGCAAATTGCAGATAGTTGGCAGCAGTAAGTTTACCATTCGTGAAGAATGAGCTCACTACCTTTATACCCCACACACCGCACCACACCATGACTTTCTGTATGCCAATCATCTTGGAGGGATCTGTCCAGTGCAGGTTTGTGTCAGACCAGTAGCAAAGGCTTTGTTTGTTCACCTCCCCATTCAGGTAGAAGTTTGCTTCATCACGGAACAGTATTGTCTGTGTGAAATGTGGGTACCATTGCGATTGCTGTGTAACTCATTTCACAAATACAACATAGCGATGGGGATCCTCCTCATTGACATGATGCAGCAATTCAATCTTGTACGTGTTCCATTCGTGTGTAGCCAGTATCTGCCCGATAGTGGTTTGACTCACCCCACTCTCCTGTAACAGACATCAGGTTCTATGATGTGGGTTTTTGCAGAAGGGCGCCAGGACGGCCATTGTTGTTGCTTCATTTGGTAGTTTTGTTATGTCCACTTTTTGGCTTGTCCAACACAGAACCTGTTAGCCAAAATTTAGCAAACAATTTGCCAACTGTGCCATGGTGGATGGGTGGTCTGTTAAGGTGGCAACCATTAAAAACCACTGCAATGACTCGGGTACTACACTCGCAAAAGATCAGCAAAATCTTTGTCCTCTACTAGCGTGTTAATCTCTCCGCCATATCTGTGTCGGTAACAAAGAGAAAATTGATAATAACTTTGGCAGGAATGAAGATACCACAATTATGCATTTGGATTCCCCACCAAATTCTCTATCAGATACATTTATCACATGAACCCCTTCCCATTTGAAAATATCAACTTCATTCCAAGATGTCGGGTTTCTAAATGGCCATAATCTTGACCACTGACTTTCTCAGATTTGCACCTTTCCCCTTAACAACATGCCACACACAGGATGGTGTTCCCTACAAAAGTATTCTATTTATTCAGGTGTATCCATACCTTTTGGACCCCCTGTATTATGAATAAGAAATCATTATATTATGGCTTTGTTGTTTGTTATGAAGGAGGTTTGCTTTCTTCTCAGCCGTACTCCATGCATATATAGAACATAAGAGGAGTAGTAATGAGCGGAGTAATTTAAATCCCATTAATCTCATTCATAGTGTTGTGCAATGTACAGTGTACCATTAAAATATGTTCCTCTTTGTTATCAGATCTTTTAATTTACTGAATTTTTTTTTAATGTTTATGGTTAAATTAAAAACATAGAAAAAACCCATATTCAGTGACTGGTATGTCTTTGATAAAACTATATTGTTCAGTATTCATCTGCATGGACAGCTGCTCTCTTACATTAGCTGCCAAGGTACTCAAACACTTTATCATAGTTATTACGTTCTTGAAATACGTGATGTTTCAGATTCCCATTTTCCTTGGCCTTCTTGTCTTGTCTAGGCCAGCTTGCCACTATTAATAGTTGTTTTTGTTTGATGTGCTTGTCTGTAGAATTGTTAAGTTGACAGTGATCTGTCCATGATTTGTGTCAGAGTATTAATAAAATAGCTTGGATGCTGTCCTTAACCTGCAAACATTTTTTTGTGTTTTAACATGGTTCTTTGTTTAAGTGCCAACTTAAATTTTAACATTTATGTGTTTAACACTTTTTGTTTGACCAGCTAGCTTATTATTATTATTAGTAATCTTTACATGAAGAAGCCATCCTGATTCAACACTTTTTCCAAGTTTTAAAGGGAGAGTCCACCATTTCTCTAAACTACAGCTATTCTGTTCTCTGTCCCGTATTTGGTATTAAGGAAACAGTGTAGAACATGCACCTTGTTCTAACAGATTCTGCATGGAAAACCTGTGGATTAGCTTTATGAAATGACAGTGGGGCTAATATTCATGGATCTACGGCAGAAATGCAAGGGTTGGCCATGGATGTCTGTTGTGGACCATTTTGTAAAATACACATCTGATTAAATACTTGTGTGGTTCCAGTTTCAAAGTGCTGGACTGCAATGAAGAAGGCTGGGGACAAATAGACCCTATGGTACCCTATTAGGGCTAGTCCTGATGTGTGGCATACACTAACGGAGCATAACACAATTATCGTTGATGGTGTATACCTCTGTATCAATTAATCAGATTTATAATATATAGTTCCAAAAGCTATATTTCTGCCTTGGACTCAGGTGTCAATTCCTGGTCATACAGAGGGTAAATAAAATAGATTCTAATTGAAACTACATTTTTATGAGAAATTAACTTTTCTTGCTGCTTTATTATACTTGGGAGTATTTGCTCTCTCCTTTCTAATGTTCTTGCTTTAGGCATATTTTTGCATACTCTGTGCAGAGACATGCTTTTTTTGTAAAATGTGGTTTGGACGATCATTTAACTCACTTAATAAGCTTTCTCTTTTTATATGCCCAGGATATTTAAATTCTCATTCAGTATTCGGGACTAACTGCTGTTCACTGACTTTATTGCTAGTAGAATATTGGGAAACGTGTGTTGTAAAAACTTTCCCATAAATCCATTTCAGTAGTCTAACTATTTAAATTCTAGCAGATCTTAAGTATGTCTATAATAATTACAATAATGAAGTTATCCTGGCAGCTACAGGTAGGTGTCAAAGCAGATAAACTTCTGTAAGTTTATGCACTAAATCATTAAGGAGATGTAATTACATGTATGGTCTTATTTAAATGACTCAGCGAAGTTCTATCCTTTGCATATACTTCAATTTGGCACAGCACTTAGAGAAGGCCCAGTACAAATGTAGTGTAAAATTAAATTATCTCTCACCCTTGAGAAAGTGGGACCGCAGTCCTATGCTAAATTCATTTGCTAGGCATTTTATCGGAAATTATATGGCAGTCCTGTGTAGAGTGAAAGACGATTTGCAGCTAAAATCCCCAGTATACGTTCTTCTTACAATCTGTAAAATATAATTAAGATAAAACGTGGAGATACAACTAATGATTATAATTAGTGTAATTTAGCTTTTAGCACTAATTGTAAAAACAGCTCTTTACAAAAGTGTACAAAGCTAAGACAATTGAGTCTTTGCATATCACTTGTTCAAAAATTCTCAGAACTGTGCGTATTTGCACATGAATGAAAGAGACCCAAGATGCTTTTGTTCTGCAAGTACCCTGGGGAAGTCTAATGTTCTTTCTTTGTGACTACTTATTTTTCTTTCTACATACTGACTGAATTTTGCCATATTGTATGAGACTGAAATATATTAATTTGCATGTAAACTAACTTACTGAGAGAGTGATGGCACAACCTCTTGACTCGGTTGCGAAATTGTCCATATTCAATACAAATTGATGTTTTTTCATATTTAACTCACATTGTAATAAAATGTTCTTCTAGCAGCAATTTTGTCCATCAAATTTGTGGAACATAGTTTCATAACTCCTTGGTCCCTTTGGCTTAATGAATTTCCATATTTAGTTTCATACTCAGATCTAAATACTTTGTTTGCAGTTACATCATATACTAGAGTTACAAAGTTAATCTCAACAACTTTTTTCTACCCCTCTCACCCTCCCCATTTCACCCTTCCTCGTACTAGGATTTAATCTTAGGTTAAAGATTGTTTTTGGTCAGTTTATAATCAGTTTGCTCTAGATTTTTAAAGTACTTTACACTGTTGACAATAGTATTGTGACACACATAGAAGGTGAAGCAATTCGAATTTATTCACATTTTTCAATATAGTGTCGGACCACCTTTGGCCTCAATAACTGCAGTAACCCTCCTAGGAATACTTTCCACCAAATTCTGATAGATTTATGGAGGCATTTGCCTGCATTCCTCAAGAAGAGCTTCAGATGCAGGGAATGGTAGGCGTGTTGGGAATATACAGATGCAGCATTTTACAGCATCCAACCTTCAGTCACTCCATGGATCAATGTTCTCCATGCATTTCTGTCTTTCACGGCTTCTTTCAATTCCGCGATTGACATGTCGTTGTGGCCTTGATTGTATCTAGCAATCTTGTTCTATGTCGTCCTGATCGTCTCTTTCCACTGACCTTGCCAAGCATCACTGCTGTTTCCAGTGAGTTAGCGCACATCAAGTGTCCAAAAAAAGAGAGCCGCTGTTTGATGATTTTGCCCTCTAGTATTATTTTGGGTTTGACGTGATCTAACACTACCTTGTTCGTTGTCATGGCAGTCCAAGGTATCCGTAGCATTCTCCTCCAGCAGCATAGTTCAAACGCATCAATTTTCCTTCTGTCTGTTTTTCTGAGCGTCCAACTTTCGCAACCATACTTCATTATGGGAAAGACGATTGCATTGACCAGTCTGGTTTTTGTTGCAATGCTAATATCCTTGCTTTTCCACAAATTTTCCATTCCTTGCATTGCATTCTTATCAAGTGTAATCCGTCTCTTGATCTCACGTCCAGATTGCCCGTTGAAATCGATTTTGGATCCAAAGAAAATGAAATCTTTGACCGCCTCAACTTCTTCGTTGTTAATTTTTATGTTCACTGTACCGTTGCCTACCGTGGCCATGACTTTCGTTTTCTTGCTGTTGAGATACAGTCCCATTTTAGTTCATCCCAGAGATGCTCAGTGGGATTGAGATCCAGACTGTAGCCAGCTAATGAAGTTTGCAAGCATTCTGCTCCTCAAACGAAACCTCAACAATGCATTCTCTATGACATGTGCTATGTCATGTTGGTAGCTGTACCAAAGTATTTCCATAGGGTAGGTAAATGCCACATCGCCCAGTATATCTCTTTATCCATTAGCTTTGGAGGGTGGACTTCACTATAATCACTAGCCCTATTTCTTCCCAGCAGAAACATGCCCACACCATAACAAAACAGCCTCCAAACTTCACTGTTGGGACAAAGCAGTCTTGTAGAATCCACTCTCCAGGCAACCACCACACCAAAGTGCGGCCATCCAATTGGAAGATGGTGTATTGTGAGGCAGCTGTCCACTACGCTTGCTTCCACTCAATTAGAGTTCAGAAACAATGCTCCGAGCACCATCGCAAGTGACTCTGTGCATTAGTTTCTGTGATGTTGGGCTTGTGTGCAGCCACTCAACCATAGTAACCTTTTGCATGCAGTTCGCTATGGATATTTTCAATGGCCTACGGGGCTTCTTGTGTTAGTGTTTCAGTAGACAATTTGCATGATGCCTTCAGAGCTTGTACAAGGTTTTGTTGTCAACATTCTGTCAATTTACCAGGTCTCCCAGAACGTGGCTTTTCTGCACACAGATCCGATGTTTTCCATTTCCAAATAATATTGCCAACAGTGGACTTTGGATAGTCCAAAAGCACTGTGATGTCCCATACTGATTGGTTGCTCAGGTGACCTCCCATCACCATACCCGGTTGGAAGTCTATTGGCTCTACACCTCATGACATTCGAATAGTCTCTGTACTGGGATATGTCTATGTGATACTCTCCTTTATACCTAATGCTCACAGATCCAATTTGCATATCCCCTTCACCAGATGGCAAAGCATTGGTGTGTGTCCCAGTGCTTTTGTCAACATAGTGTAAATGGTACTTGCTTACGATGTCATTATTCATGTCTAAAGCAGTTTGCTCTCCATGTCAAAATTTGCTCCATTTGGTGTGGATTTTGACACGCATCCACAGCAGACTTCTCTCCTTCATTTGAAAGAGTGAAATCTGTTGTGAATCCATTTAAAAAGATGCACGAAATGGTGTGGATCTATGCTAAAATCCAGAGCAGAAAATGTGCTACAAATGTGCTGTGTGAATGAGCCCCTAGTGTATATATTCATATGCACAATCGCTTTCACAGGAGTAGAGTAGCGAGGCTAGTGATGCAAAGCTTGAATAATGGACTTGCTTTAATACTGAGGAGAGAGGAACTGTATCACATTTTAGTCACATACTACTTATTGTATTAATATATATTTATATAGCCATCCTGTTGTTAAACATGCTGTTTGTCAGGGCTTCCTTTTCATAAAAAGTTGTAAAAAGCATTTCAAAATGCGTTATGTTGGAATGAGGTATTTGACGTGTGGCTGTATTTATTTTATTAAATGTTTCTAAAGGCCCATTTAGACACAACAATTGTCTCTCAAAAGATGTCGCTCAAGCGACTTTTGAGCGATAATCGTTTAGTCATTTGCAGCTCAAGATGAGCGATCACCTTGTGCTGGCAGCTGTTCTCCACTCCTAGTGCCCAGCTGTTATACAGCTAAGCGCTCGGAGCAGAGGATGCAGAAGACAAGCGGTGTGTCCCTGCTTGTCTTCTGCATCCAGATGTTTTCTGCATGGAGCGCCCGGCTGTTATACAGCTGAGCGCTCTGTGCAGGGCATGGAGAACAGAGCTGGACCGCTCTGTTCTTCATACCCCACTTGTCATCAAGATACAGCTAGTATCAATAGATACAATAGTATCAGCTGTATCTCGCTGTGAATTCCTGATAAGGCTCATCGTTGTCTTTCGGCACGCTGAAAGACGACGATGAGCGACAGGATAATGAAAACTGCATGATGTCAGTGCAGTCACGCACAACGATTATCGCTCAAAAGACTGCTTTTGACCGGATTTTGAGCGATAATCGTTGTGTCTAAATGGGCCTTAAGAATTACTTGGATTTTTGCAACTGGTTAGGCAACCTGTTGTGAAGCAGCAGTATTTAAAGATCTCGTATATGCACTGAAAATAGAGTAGGTGTTAGAGATGTGCGAAAAATTAGAATCACCATTTTTGATAAAATAGTTAGAATTTTATGTTTTTCTTTCTTTTTGTTGTGCGTTCCACCATTTACAAATAGTTTACTGTCCAATAGTATGTATGACTCCGTGTGAGTTTTCATGATGAGATTTATTTGGCTGCTCAGGACAACATTTTCCTTGTTATTTTCTTTAATCAATAAAAGGCTTTATTCTCTGATTAACAATTCTACATTTATTTCCTCTGTGGCCTCATCAATAATTTCATCTTTTTTGGAGGCAGATCTCTGTCTCACCTTGACAAGATGTGATTGAATGGATTTCATTGATTTGCTGAAAATGTTACAATTACTATTCAGTCCATACATCAAGCAATTAGATAATGACTGTTAGCTGCTTTTTCTTAAATGCAAAAATGCACCATTCACTCTATTCTTAATAACTTCAATTATGGCATCTTAAGGGCCAAAGGTTCGCTGTAGTAAAATGAGGATATGAAGGCCCTAATAGAAATTTCATATCATGTTAAGGATTATTCAATTTGACATAAAAAAAGGAAAAAATCTATAAAACTTCTCAATCTGCTAAAAATGCAACAGTTGCATTTTGTCCTGGCAATATCAGTGCTTTACGTCAGATTGGTTGTCCCATCAGGGAACAAATCTAGCAAACTTTAACTTGATGTTTTCAATGTCTTAGACTGGCTGCACACAGACATATTTGTATTGCGTCCACCTTCGGATTCCACAGCAAATACTGCCCATAACCTGCTATTGAAAAACGCTTTTTCCTCTACTCGCGTGGAAATCAATTACGAGGAAATCATCCCGCGGAGGAAAAATCGCAGCGTGTTCTATTTTTGCGCAGATAGCTTTAATTGAAGTCGATGGAAGCCGTCCGCCCCACGGCCCTTCCGCAATTATATTGTAAAAAGGTCACGGATTCTGCATCATTGCTAGGCAATTACACAGGAAAAGCAGAGGTTTAAAAGAAAAAAAATCTGTACTGCGCGTGTCCGCCAAGTCTCACTGTGCGGACCATTCAGAGTACAGAGAAGATACAGAAAGGCAGGTACACGCACATGCTGGCTGGGCATAGGGTTGGATCCGCTGCAGGCTCCCACATGCGGACTCCGACCCGGTCATGTGCAGCCGGCCTTATGATGTGTTAAATGTTGATTAAAGTTTGCTGCATCATGTTATGTGACACAATAAGTGTTATGACAAATGTTGCTACATATGTCTCTCCTTTGTATAGTTAGGGCCGTCTGGTGGTCAGTTCTGAGTGGGGAACTTCCCTCTAATAAGTCCATATGCCTTAGTTGGGCATACAGAAAAAGGAGTTGTTTTGCTGAGTCGGCCTCTCCAATGTTGGCAGTGTAGAATTGGACTTCAGTTGATGTACATTACTTTTTTCCTATTGGACAAGGATTATATTGGATGTAAATGGTTTTAAAGTTTAGTATTATAAGTTAAGTATATTTTCTAAATGTAAGGTTATGCACATGGGCAGGAGAAACGGATGTCACCAATATACACTAAATGGGGTACTGCTAGGGAAAAGTGATGTGGAAAAAGACCTGGGGGTACTAGTGGACTGTAGACTTAACTGGAGCAATCAATGCCAATCAGCTGCTGCAAAGGCAAATAAAGTCTTGGGGTGCATTAAAAGAGGCATAGGGGCGAGGGACAAGAACATTATTCTTCCACAATATAAGGCACTTGTCAGGCCTCACATGGAATACAGTTCTGAACATCTGTTCTCAGGAGAGACATTGTAGTACTTGAGGGGGGGTTCAAAGAAGGGCAACTAAATTAAATGGAATAAGAGGACTGGAATACCCAGAGAGGCATACATGGGGCAACAATACAAGGATCTCTCCCATGATCTGTTTATACCCAGGACTGCGACGGTAACAAGAGGGCATCCTCTACGTTAAGAGGAAAGCAGGTTTCATCACCAACATAGAAGGGGGTTCTTTACTGTAAGAGCAGTGAGAATGCGGAACTCTCTTTTCTTACAGGAAAAGGGAAAAAGCTGCTGCTAGATATCTCTGCTGATCACATGTTTTCCTGAGAATAAAAGGATCGAGCATGTTGAAATTCCCCAGCCCAATCTGTATGTCCCCTTGCATAAACATAGCAGAACCCCTTTAAATTCCTATGAAAATATGAATATATTGTATGTATTTATTGCTGCTATTATAGTACATAGAGCTAACTGTTCTGTCCAAAACTTGGCCTAAAGACAGATGTACTGTCTTGCATATATTATTAATTAACATATTTTGCATTGATTACAATTATTTTTGCACAGTTCTGAATGGCATACAAATGTAAGAATGGTATTTGCATTTGTTCTGTTGTGTTTATAGTTGTAATTAATCCTGATCGTGTGAGCCATCTGATTACATTCTGCACTCTTTTGTTATGCTCTAAAGTTAATCCTTTTAGTTTCCATTTTCTTAGGAATACGAAAGATGTTCACTGTACTGCAGTCTGACAATGACATAGATATTCTTTGCTTTCCAACATATTGTGTGTGACAGAGATTAATATGATTGAACTACAATCACTCTCTGACATATTGTTGGTGACAAACAATAGCTTATTATCCACAATACCAGCTGTCTAGACTACAAATTAGTCCCAAGAAAATGTAACCTAGGATATTGGCACTTCAAGTACTTGGTCTGTGTTAGCTACCTCAATTAGCACTGGTGAGACATTCACCAAAAGACCATGTTTTTAAAGGCCTAAACAATAACCCAAGAACATTTTTCTCTGAGCATTGCAACATAGTCATCGCTCGCTTTTTAATTAGAAAGAACCTGCTAATAGCTTCCTTGAACTAATATATAAACCTAATTTAGTTTTCTCACGTTTATTTTTTGATTATAGTACCGTGAATCAGTTTTATTGTAGAATTATTAGATGCAACAATACACTAGAATTCTATTTTTTAACATCCGTGATTCTATGCTTCACATGAATGCTTTCTACGTAAGGAAATTTCTACTTTAGTTGCCTCCATGTTTACTATTTTAGTAGAATGACAACACAGCCTGTGTTCTTCATTCCTTTACTCTATATCCAGCCACTCACATCTACCAACAGCACTATGCACTGTACTATATTACTGTCATGGGTAGACTAAAGGCCCTTTTACACGCAGCGATTATCACTCAAAGTTTATTCAAACAGCCCAAAGTGAGCTATAATCATCTAAACATGGGCAGTTGTGCACTATTTGTTCACTTGTCGTTTGCTGCTGGTTTTTAGCCAGCATAAAAACCATCATCAAGCTGCTCAAGAGACTTTCCATTTGGAATTCATGCCGTTTTTTGCGCAGCTTGCCAACTTATATGTAGTCATAGTGTTTGCCTTGCGTACATAATTAGTTTATTATTTACTCATGTCAGGAGAAGATAGTGAAATCCTGCTGGCCAGATAATCCTCGCATAAACACACACCCAGATGAGCTCACAACTCATACTGAGTTTATTTTAGCTAATGAGGAAATGGAGATGATTAAAAGTCATTATCTGTATGAGTAATTTTATGTAAAGATTTCAGTTTGTTCAGTCGTTTAGTGGTAATCATTGCATGTAAAAAGGCTTTAAGATGCTGATATTTATCTGGGACAATTCAGAGGCATTGCTTTTTCTGAACGCCAGGTCCAGAATTGAGACATGCTATTGCCTTGGGAAGATGACCAAAATCAGTGATGGGTCTGATGACTGTTGAAAAAAAAGAAAAAGAAGTGCAATTTATGATCCAGCTTTGGTCCCAGGTCTGGCAACAATCTTTTCCTTGGCTGTCTGGACCAGATAAGCATTGTAGGCTTATATAAATACGCATTGCTTGCATTTCATCTCTAGAAGTGACCATTAATCTCCACCAGAGTGTGCTGATTCAGCATTGTCACCCACAGGCTGTTACTAACCACAACTGCCATATATTCTGACTATTGTACAGCAAGGAATCGCTACTGAATAATGAAAATGGAGTGTGTATGATGATATTAAGAGTTCAGAGCTGTTTGATACTTGTTTGGCACGACTACTGAAAGGTGCATAGAGAATCTTGTAAGGCTGCAGTTTTTCATTTTCTGTCAAGCCAAAACCAGCATTTGATCATAAAAGTCAAAGTATAATGAGAGTTTGAGAATTGTTGTTAAAAAAATAAATAAATAAATGCATCATCCATATTGTGGTTGTCAGTGGATAAAGAAATATAATTTTCTTCTCATACATTGCTTTCTGCGGTGTGTATATTTTGTGCATATCTTTTGAGTATCCTATGCCTTTTTTTACATCGCTGCACAGTTTGTGGCATTTATACCCTCATTGACCTTACATGACAAAAACACATATTAAAACAAACACGTAAATATTTGACATGCTGCGTGTAAACACAGTCTTCATGGAAACTTTTTTGGCATTATCAGTCACAAATCATAACAGGGATCTGTATTTTAAAAAACGGGTAATAGAAAGTCAGTTAGAAATCCTGTTTATTTAATTTCAGCACAGGTAGTCCATGGCCATCGTGTTCATTAGTAGGTGAGCAACCTCTCCAAATCCTCCACAGCTTTAAACGCATTAAACATTATTCCTTGATGTATGGATGCTTTTGAGATCTTTTCATTTTTGGTTATTAGCATCCACTTAAGACAGAATATTTAAAAACGGCATACTTGTAGGCAGCCTTCTCAAACGCCTATAGCTGGGATGTATATTTAACCTCTCGCTATAACAGTTTCATCAAGATTATGGAAGGTCTTCAGTAATACTTTTATGCTGCAGTAATTTAGCATGCTATTTTTTAAGCCATGTTGTTCAGTAACATAAAATTAAGAAAAAGAAATGTGTATTGAGTTTTAAAGAAAGTAAATAGAGGTTTTACACCAGGGAAAATAGGTAATGGAAAAGGAAGTAATAAGCATATAAAATTGTTCCTCTCTTGGGATGCTGAAAATTGAAACGCATAAACTTATAAAATATTTTACATGCCTCTCTAAGTACTGGTTAAAGCTAAAGGCTTTTATGAGACACCTAAGCTATATCTCACAGAATGAGGCTCTGCAGATAAAACAGGCTTTGAATCTTGGAAATTACATGGGGGGGCGACATTCAAGGTTTTTTCTTTGCTTCTTTAATTCTTGTTAGCATTTAGAGAAGAAAAAGACATAAAGCTCATTTTACTAACAAAGAAGCCTTACTTTTTAGAACCTTTAGAGAGAGGTTGACCATGGTATCCGATCTGGGGGCTGGATGTTACAGAGTGGGAGCTGAGCAGACTGATGTATAGTTGTGTGGGAAAAGGTTTGCTTTAACTTCTATTTTATTCATTTGAATGCCTGCTCTTTCTATGCCTAGGAATCCAGTAGGTGATAATACTTGGTGATTGACAGCTAACTGTATGCACACTTATACAGGGACGGCTGTCAATCAGTGAAGAGGACTTCCTGTTAGCAAGGATTTCGAATTGAAGATGAAAACTCTGATGTTACAGTTGGAAAATAGCTTTTTTTCTTTGATAGTTGCACTCCCTTTAGTGAAAGGTCCTTCTTACAAAGGGATTACCACTTCTCTAACACCATGTAGCAGTATGACAGTACTTCTCAAATGAAACATTTGATGGTTGCAGAATATCTTATTTCAGTACAACCACTGTCTGATACAGAAGAGAAAGCTCTCTGCTATTGAACTTTAACGTATTTATCTTACGGTTAGACACAATCAGCCGGTGCAGTACATCAGGCTAGGAAGGGTTTCCACGGCTTCACTATATATATAATTTGTGGCAAAATGCGACATGGGAATTCCTGTATGGATTCCACCTTAGAAACTGCAGATCCCTGCTAAAACATGTCGGAGATTCCACACACAGATTTTGCCCATAGCCATGGTGAAATCTGCCTGCAAATCTCTGTCAAAAGTCATGGATCTTTGCTACAGATGTAGGCTGGATTCACACGAACGTATATCGGCTCGGTTTTCACGCCGAGCCGATATACGTCGTCCTCATCTGCAGGGGGGAGGGGAGGATGAAAGAGCCAGGAGTTCCGATAATTATTCCCGCCTCTCCCCATTGCAAATAGTGCAGAAGGGCGGAGAGGAGGCAGAGAGGGGGCAGGAGCTTAGTTCCTGCCCCTGGCTCTTCCATCCTCTCCCCCCACCCCCTCCTGCAGATAAGGATGACGTATATCGGCTCGGCGTGAAAATCCTAAGGCTGGATTCACACGGGGCGGAATTGCTGTGGAAGTTCTGTGCTGATTTTCTGCATGGAAATTCCGCCTGCAATTTTATCCCAGGTTAATACAGCAAGGTGGACGGGATTTACAAAAATCTCATCCACACGCTGCAGGCGACCCGCTGTGGCAAAGCCGCACGGAAACTGACATGTGGTGTGGAAATCGAAGCCGCGGCATGTCCATTGTTTCACCATTTCCGCAGCAGTCTATCTCCTCTCTTTGGGGAGAGCTGGCCGCAGCGAAATAAGCCGCTCATAGAATTTCCGTGCTGTCCCACTGCGGACATTCCGCAAGATTTCCGCAGGATTTTTATCCCATATGAACCCAGCCTTAGAGGTGGAATCCGCACAAAAATGTCTGCATTGGATTCCGCCATGTGAACACACACTTAGTGTCAGCCACTGTTTCTTTCCTGCTCTCAACTATCTTCCTCACACCCAATGCCTCCTCACCAGTGAGCCTTAATGCCTGATTGCTCCTCTTCTCAACAGGAGGTTTCTGTGCTCCCTAAGCCCGCCTTCAGCCTGTAAACAAACCTCAGATTGATGCACCTTTCTTCAAACCTCTATTACATTTCAGACAGAAGAAAGACATAAGAGGACAGATAAACATATATAACGTACATTAAAGGGCTTTTCCAGGCTTGCAGTGGTGTACAAAGAAAAAATGTATATGCACCTATTCCAGTGGCTCCCCATCTAGCACTAGAGCCCTGAGTCTCCGCCACTCAGAACCCGGAAGAAGCTGACTAGTGCTCATGTGCTTTACATTGCGATTGTGACTGCTCAGCCAATCACAAATTCTATTAGCCGTGGAAGAATCGCCATTGAAGCTTGTGATTGGCTGGGCGGTCACAAACACAATGACCTGCACATGACCGTTCACCAACTCTTTCAAGATTTCCAACCTTCAGGAACTGGTTCTCTAGTGCTGGATGTGGCTTGATGATGCCACTTGAGAGGGTGAGTATACATTTTTGCTTTATTTTATATCATAAGGCTGTAACTTTTTTAAAGTCCTGGAAACACCACAGGTGGACTCCTCCAGCTTGTCTACAGATTAGACTTCATCTTCAGTTTGACAAGTTCCTTTTAAATAAGTGATCTTTCATACTAAGATCACTTAGTATGTTTTATTTAATTTAGACAATAATAAAATAGAGAAAAACATGTAGCAGTGAGCATAAGAAAAAACAAAAACAAAACAGAAACTGAATAGCAGTATTTATTACGGAACACATCAAGATGGTGGAGAAGTTAGTGCTTCAGCCAGTGTTGTAGTGATTAACCATGATGACCCTCATGCAGGGCTTCCTCTGATCTTTCTGCTGACACCGGCGGAAGGTGAAAGGATGCACCCCTCCAAAGAAAAAAATTATGGATAAACAATCTGCAGGCTACAAAGATAAAATAAAGTCATTAAATTTAATGCATATATTCACATATAGAACATTTATATATTTCGCAGGCGGAATCCCACCCGGCCGTGGGCAGGAGGCCTTATCCTTCTTTTTTTTGTATGTGTGTGTCTTCTCTGTGTTTTGGCTGAAAAAATACTGATCCAAAAACACTGACCACATCTGCATTTACTTTGGTACTGCACTGACCATTTTATATTGTTCACTTTGAACAAGCAAATGATGTAGCTGCTTAAACGGGCTGCACGAGAGCGAACGAGCTAACTCTGACGTCATTCACTCATTCAAGCGAGAAATTGGCTTGCCTAAAAGTACCCAAAGGATACGGCTCCCTGTTGATTTCATGCACATATAATTGTGTTGTATAGTACTAAAAATAATCCTGCTATATAATGTACACAAACATCATCTTGTACACATAAGGCCATCATACATTGCTAATGGTCTAAACAATAGTCCATGAGCATCTCATGACATTTCCATGTGGACAATCTTCATGATCCGCTGAGTGAAAACTCTTCCCCACTAGGCGTGGACTGTCATTGTTGTGCTGTCGGCACCTATTACAAGAGCCTTGTGTAAATGTAAGTTCCACTATAACCAGCATTTCTGCTTTTTGTGCCCCTTCTAACTTGTATGGCAGTAAAATCAATCAAGATCAGCTACTGTTTTATGGTTTAATCCATTGTTGCTCAACCTTTCAAGGCCAAGTACCCCTTAGTCAGAGATGTACTGACCGAAATCTCCAATGAAGAGATCAGTTAAAAATTAGATGAATGGGACAAGCTGCAGTACAAAGCACCACTTGTATGGATGAGGTGCTGTGCCTATGTAAATGGTAAAGAGAATTCGGTACTGGCAGGATAGGCTATTAAAGGGGTTGTCCCGCGCCGAAACGGGGTTTTTTTTTTTTTTAAACCCCCCCCCCCGTTTGGCGCGAGACAACCCCGATGCAGGGGTTAAAAAAACCACCCGCACAGCGCTTACCTGCATCCCGGCGGTCCGGCGTCTTCATACTCACCTGCTGAAGATGGCCGTCGGGATCCTCTGTCTTCATGGACCGCAGGGCTTCTGTGCGGTCCATTGCCGATTCCAGCCTCCTGATTGGCTGGAATCGGCACGTGACGGGGCGGAGCTACACGGAGCCCCATTCAGAAAAGAAGAAGACCCGGACTGCGCAAGCGCGGCTAATTTGGCCATCGGAGGGCAAAAATTAGTCGGCACCATGGAGACGAGGACGCCAGCAACGGAGCAGGTAAGTATAAAACTTTTTATAACTTCTGTATGGCTCATAATTAATGCACAATGTACATTACAAAGTGCATTATTATGGCCATGCAGAAGTGTATAGACCCACTTGCTGCCTCGGGACAACCCCTTTAAGTTTATAAACCAGGAAATTCTCTTAAATCACCCTCATTAGGTAACTAGTGACCAATAAAGCTCAAATCCACCATCTTTTTTCCCATGTAAAATGTTTAGGGAAAAAAAAGTTCAGTCTCAGCGTACCCTCTCAGTAATAAGTGACCAGCGTGGTTTTATCCCTAACACACGACCAGCAAAGCTCCTACACCTATTGTTCCAGGTAAAATTAACCCTAAAACTCCAACATTACACCCCAACAAGAGTCCAAATTTCAGTATCGCTATCTTTTCTCCTAACAAGTGACCAGCAAAGCTGAAGCTAACCTTTCCACCTCCTCAGCATCGTCCATCATGGACAATCTCCCATGTTTTGAGGAACAAGAAGTGATATTTTTCACTTGACTGTTTTTGCTATACTTTTTATGGATGTTGGCAATGTAAGTGATCCGTCGGCTATCTTTTGAAGGATGGAAAAGCAATACTCAATAAAGAGCTCAGTATGGTATTCATTTAGAGTTGTTCAAAAGTCCAGAAAGTCCTGGAGATACCAAATGCTGAAATTATCAGAATTACCAAATAAAATCCTAATGAATGCATCTTGCTGCCAACGAAGGAAGTAGCTTGTTCTCTTAATGATTTCTCAGTCCCTTGTAAGTGAGTTTATGGGGATTACCTTTGAATACTGTATTAATACAAGCACACAGCTTGTGGGTGGCTCTCGATACTTAATGAGAACATTTGTCTTAAATGCAGACCATATTGCAATTTCACAGTTGCTTAGCTGTTTTGTTTTCAGGGAAAGCGATCTTCCTGTCGTCGTGATTATAATCTGAGTTGTTGTGCTGCTGTCTTCTAGTTTTAAGAATAAGAAAAGTCAAGATAATTGTTTTCCAATTGGTACATTTTATAGCAAAAATTAACACCTACTGTATAATACAAGAAGAAATCACATTGTAGATGACAGTGACAGAACAGTGTTGATAGTGATGATACGGCATACAACTGACAGGGATTTTGCAATTACAGATGGTTTAGAAAAGTGTTGAAAATAGGCAGAAAATTTAAATTCTTTCTGGTTAAGAATATTTTCATCTTTACAAAGTCTCACAACAGTGAACAAAAACTAAGTGTAGGCAAGAACACACCTATTCTTGAATTGCAAAATATTTGTTATTGTAATCGATCCCTGTAAGTGAACATGTAGTGGGTTATTATTTACTAGTTATTAGTATTCTTTATAATACCAGTGTTTCTGGTGGTGCAGTGCACCACTTACTAATATAATATATAGTGAAAGGGATTGTTTCAACACTGGACAACGGTTCACGATTAGATGAAGGCTGGACTGGTGTTGGCGGCCTTAGCACCGGAGATGACATGATAGGACGTTCAGGGGATGTGAAGATAGTGAGGAAGACTATGCTTTCATGTTTCTTTATACAGGCAGATAAATTGTTGGCTTGTTCTCCTGCTAAATCATTCACATTCCCTGTACCAATGAATTAGCACAACTGAACAGTTGGTATTTAAACCAAACGATTAGCGAACGAGCCAATGTTGATTTTCCTGATTGCATGAAATGAATAGTGAATGATAAGCAAACAAATTATCGTTCATCATCATTCAATCGTTGGCGGTGTTTACACTGAACGATTATTCTTCAAATTCGAATGATCCAGAGATCTTTTTTTCAACAAGAATCGTTCTGTCTAAACGCAACGTAAGACAAACCACCACTGCTTCAGATCTTACAAAGCTCCTGCTCTGAACTGATATCTAATGTTTACCTGCCATTGACCTTGCACAGACCTCAACTAATCTGTATTTTCTGCAGTCTGTCACAAGATCACAGAGACCGAGGTGTTACTTCCTTGAATAGTTTCATTTGATTTAGGTTGGCAATTACTAGACTTAGTTTGTCATAGCTGTGTAATATTGCCAAGACACACTATATGTATGGGAATCTTCCTAACATTGGACTAGCTTAACTGCTCTGGCTTTCACCCTGTTAGGGATTTCCTATTCTGCACAAGCCTATCCAGTCAAAATCATAATGCCTTCATCTTCTCACAAGTCGGGAAACCGCAAATCATCTGAAATGAGCCAAAATTCTCTCCCATCAATATCTGACTATTTGAAAGAGCTTGAATGCAGTCCATCTAACGGCAGTGCTTGTGAATCGTAAGTGTCTTCAGAGCAATTGTCACCAGCTCCTGATTCTGTGCCCTCCTTCCCTAAGGAGTCTAAGCCCACACTGCAACAGGTCACAGTGCAGCTGTTAGAAGCAATCCAGTTAAGCACCACTTCGCTACCAGCAAACTTGAAGAATTTAAAATTAATATGAGGCACTTACGACAGAGAATGCAAAATCTTAGAGGACATATAACAGAAGCCGAGACCACATTTCCTACCTGGAAGACACCAGCTGCAGTCATGAGTACAGTGTGGAGACAACTTGAAAAATGGGCTACGCCAAGACAACTTACATATTCTCTGTCTGCTGGAACGATCTGAGGGTAAAAATCAGTCTGAATATATAAATTAGTAGCTGAGAAATCATCTTTCTGATGCCCAAATTCCTGCTGCAATCGCTGTTGAAAGAGCCCACAGAGTCCCGACATACCCACCATCACCTCCAGGTGCCCCGCCAAGATCAATGTTGGTCGACTTACTTAGCAGTAAAGATGGATATGCTGCACTGCAGGGTGCCAGATGTAAACAAGAACTTAAATATAATGATGCCACTATCTCTTTGTTTCCAGATTTCTCAACTGCTTTCTGAAAGACTAGAGTGACCTGCACCAATGTTTAAACATGCTTGCGAGATGCATCAATTCAGTATGCCATGGCATATCCAGCCTACTACCGCTCCCAATCACCGATCGCATAAACCTTATCAAAATCATTGTATTACCCAAGTGTCTTATGTATTACAACATATCTCAGTGCCGGTCCCATTTACATTTTTCCAAGATTTTATTGTCCCTTTTAAACCTATTGTTTTTAAAGGCCGCCATTGGCCTGACAAATTTGACAAGATCAGATCTGAGGCTGGTGGTGTAACTTGCCTTTTCCTCTGTAGTCCCTATGGGCTCTCGCTTCTTTCATGTCTGTATTTCAGAGATGGCCATCGATGTTTCTTGGTGTGAAACTCATGATGATCCCATCTCCTATTAATGCCATGATATATGAAGTTCCTGAATCACGGCTTAAATACTTTGAGTTTCATTGCTGTCTGCTGCAGTGATGAGAGACCCTAAATTTTCTGTCATAGTTGCTGATGTTCACACTATACAACTGCTCCTTCTTTTGAATACTCACTATGTTATGCAAAGAATTGTCGAGGCCACTGTGCTCTTAGGTAAAAAGTTACAAAGATTTTTAACATTCTTTTTTCACTTTGTGATTATGGGGTATTGAGTGCAAAATAATGAAGGGGGGGGGGGCTTGTTTTTTGTACCTTTATTTGCACAAGGTCACAACATAACAAAATGTAAAAAAAAAAGTGAAAGGGTCTGAAGACTTTCCAAATGCATTTTATGTCTGTGTGTGTTAATAAATATCTATGTCTAGTGTTAACATAAATAAAAGAAAATATGCTGGGCAGCTCCCCACAGTTCCAAAATGGATTAAGGCGTCAAGTGCACGGTAATAAAAAAAAGTATTCATACGCTAGAAAATTGTAAACTATGAATAAAAAAACTGGCTTTAAGAAGTATTATTAAAATCAAAATAGTATACTACTATATTTATTGCTTAAAAAGAGGCCCGAGATAAAGAGTAAATAAATTAAAATTGGTGGATAACCTTATCAGTTGTTACATATCATATAAACACAGTACACAAAATAAATGGAATAAGTTGAAGCAAGGCCCTTACAGCAAAACCAATGCATCACTGCAATTACTTGGAAACGCTTGGATGCTTTCAGTATTATTATTATGCAACTACAAAGCCCATATAATCACTCACCATCAGGATAGCACTGTTCATCAAATAGACAACCAATATATAAAGTTTTTAGCAGATAGAAATTCCATTGCCTCGATAATTTGATCCAGTCTGCAGTTACCGAGGCATGTGCACAACATTAGGTGACCACTAGATTGCTCATTTAATGATAAAGCTGTAGGACCTGAATGCCTCAGTGGTCATTTGTTTGGATAAAAATCATACCGCGTTTCCCCCAAAATGGGACCCTGTCTTATATTAATTTTTGCCCCAAAAGTGGCACTATCTCTCTCTCTCCCCCCTCTCTCTCCCCCTCTCTCTCTCCCCCTCTCTCCCTCCCCCTCTCTCTCTCCCCCTCTCTCCCTCCCCCTCTCTCCCTCTCCCACTCATCTCCCCCTGCCAAAATAAATTTGCCATTGACATGCACGCTGCGGCGAAGGGCCAAAACAGGCACGTCGCGGCGGGGAGGAGCCAAAAACTGGGGCGGGGTCGAACACAGCGTGATGCTCGTTCAAGTAACGAGCACCATCGAGTACGCTAATACTCGAACAAGCATTAAGCTCGGCAGAGTACGTTTGCTCAACTTTAGTCATA
This sequence comes from Eleutherodactylus coqui, assembly GCF_035609145.1. Taxonomy (NCBI): domain Eukaryota; kingdom Metazoa; phylum Chordata; class Amphibia; order Anura; family Eleutherodactylidae; genus Eleutherodactylus; species Eleutherodactylus coqui. The sequence goes on along the minus strand of NC_089838.1, from coordinate 167,925,250 downwards.
ATGGTACTGGCTGATAAAATGAAGTTAACATGTAATTTTGTAATTTTTATCACACCATGAAAAGCAAAAGTCCAAGAAAAAAAGAAAAGTCGAAAAATGGCTGGTAGGGTTAAAAGAAACCTCTTTCCTCCCTGCTGCGCCTAGATTTAAGTTATGGTGCTGTTGGGGGAAGGCGACAGGAAGCCTGGTGATGTATTTTATTTATACTCACCTGCTTTCTAGTCCTCATGGTGTCCCTCTCTGAAAATCTCAAGTTGCACGGAAATCTGATTCTCTTCAGATTGTCGTGTGCGCACACTCCCATACAGATCTATGTTTTGTGAGTAACTGCTGATTTGTTATTGTAGGGCATGGGGGACCCCGTGACAGGGGTTTGCTTAAGGCCTCCCTCACACCGGCACTTTTTTCAGCATTTAACACTGCATTTTCAGCACTGCACTAAACGCTGTACAACGTTGCCATTCATTTCAATGGGGCTTCTCACACAAGCGTTAAAACGATTTTGAAGTGATGTCTGTTCTATTTTTGGGCGTTTTAAACACTGTGCGTCGCTCATTGAAATGAATGGAGTGCGTTTTCAGCAGTCCTGAAAACGCAATAGAATGTGGTTGCTACATTTTTGACTGCGCTTTCAGCTGCATTTTTTCAGTTCTGGCATCATCGGCTTGCTTGACTGCATTTATGGCTGTGCTAAAAACACAGCGTTGAAAAATATATTTAAAGTTTTCCAAATTTCTCTCTTACTTTGTGTAGATTCCTTGCCAATTGCATATTAGTGTGTGGTCTGTGAATTAGAATGCTGTTTTCTTGCGCAGGATAAAAACGGGTACATACCTAGTCCCGCTTTCAGCTGAGAAGTGGGTACAAACATTCTTGCAAACTAGCAGAGAAATCTGTGTAGCTGTTCCTCAAGTATTTAGCTCACAGAGCATTGCCTACACTGAATATAATGTATCAGCTTGACAGCTGAGAGCAGCTTCTCGGCATGTAAGTAAAAATGGCAACATTTACTCCCTGCAAACTAGTATAATCCGAAAGGTGTGGAATTGTAACTTAGAAAGTATATTAAAATTGCAGAACTTTTCATTTGAGTGATTACACACGGCTATTAGTGCTTGTGTTTTCCCGACAAGTGCCGGGCTGCACCTGCGCTGTGAACACTTGTGTAATAACATATGAATCATAACAGTATGCATTTGTTTCATAATAATACATACACTGAATAGTATGTGTTGTTATGAGTATTTTAGATTATGAATATGATTTTGTCATTTGTGGTAACCTGTTGTGATAATTCAAGCTCAATGAGTCATGGGGAAGAGTTGCAGTAAAATGACAGATTCAGCTCTACTGCATGTGTATATAGTGCTACATATATAACACAAAGAATCCTTTCATACAAGGTACAATGACTATAATTGATGTTCACATATGGACTTTTGCTTGATACCAAATGACTTGCGAGTATTCTGAAAATGAATTAGAACATAACGGACCTGATGCTCTTCTTATCTAATGTCTATCCATATAATATTCGTTTTTACATAAATACAGCTAACATTTACAGTGTTAAAATTACTCTTTTGTGGTATAATTTAAATCTTGATCCAGGCAAATTCTATTCTTCCAAAATATCTGTAAAGAAACGCGCCGAGGCTGTCTTCTTAAATTTGTGAATGAAGACCTGTCAAAAGTAATAGCAATCACAGCATCCAATACGGCTGACTGGCTGACATGCGGCATAACTGTAAACTAAAGGTGCTGGTATGAAGATTGAAATTCTAGTACACATTTTATGGTGGCTGCAGCCTTTCTGTGGCACCCAGCAATAATGTATAAATATGTTTGCTTTTGTATTTGTGAACTGTGAAGATATGGTCACCGTAATATAATTTTAAATCACAGAAAAAACAATGTGAATGTTGCTAATAAAACTGTTTCATTATCTAGTTTTACTTTCTGTCTGCATGACAGAAAGTGACTGTAAAGATGAAAGGAAGCCATACCGTGCTCCAGCTTTTACAACATAAAGAAAAATGGAGCGATTGGTCGGCCAAGTGCTTATCTCCCATCACATTGTGTTTAAGGCTGTGCAAAATTCTCTTGTTACGTTTTATCAGTTACTTAATGATTTGAATCTCCAGCTTTGTTGTACATTTTCTTTAATATTTGCCTAAACATAATTTCCTCTTAAAAGTGAAAATTGTCTAAAGTAGCTGAGCTAGATTGCAAGCTTTTAGAACGAATCTCATATTCATGTTGGGATTCTAAAATTGACTTTTGTCTTCTTTTTATTTAAATAGCTTATCTGTAGCGGTCTACTCATTTGAGGCCTCAGCTGTCAGTCAGGCTTGTGGAGCAGCTCAATAGGCACAGGGGTTGAGAACTTGAGGAAGAAGTCTCGCCTGCAGAGCACTTGCAGCAGTGTGCAAATGGAAGTAAAAGTTGAATTGATCACATATGCCAACACAAACAGCCTAATTAAAGGCATGATGTCTCCTTTCTACCCTGTGTAGGTCTGTCAGCAAGTTTGCATCGGCAAAACTACTGACAAAATCCCTTTAAGACTAGGGTTATGGTTCGATACTGCTAGTAGCCAAAGCTATGCATTCACTCTATTCTTTCAGTGGTCTCAGTAGCCAAACAGCACAATTTTTTGTGCTGTTTGGCTACTAAAACCACTAATAGAACAGAGTGAATGCACAGTTATCAGTTTGGTGTATTGAGGAGAAGGCTCCTTCCATCATTCAGGACAGTTGAGAGGTTACAGTGTTATACAGTATATGCATACACAGCAGCCTGTCCAATATTAATTCAGATCCTTGTGGGAAGGCAGGAGGTGGGAAGAAAGAGCCATCGTCTCATTAATACACTGGACTCATAACTGATTTTGCTATATTCTTTCCACTGTAGTTGTAATATGGTGCCCTCACATAGGGCAGCAGGTAAAGCTGACAGGTCCACTTTCATGATTGGCCAAATGTTATGAGCACCACCAAATTTTCCATCCACCTGCTTTAAAAATCACTGTTACTACCATTGAGAACAGAGGAATATACAGTAAGTACCTATGACACACACTGTCACCAGGTAATTTGTTGAGGGAAACTTAGAGTTTAGACAGGAAAATTCATCCTCAAAAAAACAGCCTTCCACAACGGCCTCTTGACAAAGATCAGCCAGGCCTCATACATTTTAAACTATCTCAGATCTTCTTAGTTGGATACATTGACAAAAGTCTTAACCCTGTGTTCAAATTTGGAAATACAACTAGGGATATATAGGTTTATGTCATAAGGTGTTTAAAGGGGTTTTTCCAAAATTTTAAGTTATTCCCCCTCTACAGAATTAGTGGAGCCTGACCACTGGGACCCCAATGATCATGATGGGGTCCCATGTCTCTCTGTGTTTGGAGTGGCAGCCAAGCATCCATGTTACTACTCCTTTCATCTTTATGGATCTGGTGGATAAAGCGGAATACAATAGCTTGGGTTTCTCTGGCAGTTTCATAGAAATGAATGGACCAGCAGCACATATGCCTGACAGCCATTACATTTATTTAGGCAAATTTGGGATCCCCATTCTTGTGATCATGGGGGTCCTTACCAATCAGACAGTTATCCCATATCCTAGGTATAGAGGGTAGCTTTCAATCTTAGAAAAAAAACTTTGTCTAGGGCTCTATGATGTAGCCAGGAAATTGTAAAATAACTGCACTACTTCAACCTTGACCTTAGTGTTCCCCTGTGGGAAGAAAACTGGAATAACCTTCAAACCACTGCAAAATATGGACCCTAAAGCTAATCATCGTTGAAATATGGTAAAATGTTACTAATTAAATATTGTTTACCAATTGTCTTTGTTTTTTGCTATAAAATCGCAGACTTTCATCATCCACAGTTACCACTTACTGTACCTCACCGTTGACTAGATATATATCCCTCAGTTGCTGGGCCCCATAGCAGCTGCTGTGATTGCTATCCTATTAGTTTGAGCCATGCTTGTGGGCATCATGACCTATAGTTTTCTTTTTTGTTGGTTTTTTTAGTACTGTTGATCAGCATGTCTTCCTTTTTGTAACGGAGGTTTTAAGTGCCTTGTGTATCAGACAATGTATTCTGTGGAATTTCCATCTATCACTCTTTTTTCTTTGAAGGATGTGTTGGATTTAAGTAATCCTCTTTGTAAGTGGTTTTATATCAACCATACACTTTACGGATTCGCTGATCTGCTTTTGATATTGATTGGCATTACTGAGCGCTGCCAGAGTGTAGCAAAATAAACGCATAAATAAAAACCATGAAATGACAGGACTTATTTTAATTCATTTGAAGAAGCCTGTGATTACCAAGGTTGAAGGTCAGCAAGGTTAAAACGCGTAACGCGCAAACATTTTTTTCTTTTACGGCTTTTGAATTATATAATCCATATTTATCTATTTTCCTTCTTCTGTTCTGTAACAGATTTTGCAGCTTTAGGCTGAACACTTTACATCTTAGTATAATCTCCACAGCCTAGAACACCTGCATACAAGAGTGTCCGCTCCTTGTCCTTGTAATGTCTCTTTGTGATTTCTACAGCTTGTAAACAGAAACTCAAAGGAACTCTTGTAGAAAAACTAGTAGAGCAATAGGCCATAGTAATCAATCAGATTCTAGATCTTCGAGTCATCCAATTGGCTGCTATGGACAGCTCTTCTCCTTGTTTATTTGAATACACAAGGCATGTAGTCTTTTTTTATGCGTGTTGTTTTTGTCTCTTATCTTTTGTTGTCTCTGGATGTAACAGGTCATTTACTTCATCAGAGAGTATGGCAGCAACAGAATTTAGAAAACCCCTCTTTAAAGGGAAGGTTTCTTGTTTGGAACGACAACTGTTTTTGAGACAGTTTGTAAATCTCAATGGTATAGCAGCTCTATGGTAAGGATATACAAGGTTATAGTACACGCATAATAGTCAGATGCCATTTCCTTTTTAAGACAGTTTCAGGGGTCTTCTAGTCACAGCTGCAGACTGATTCAGAGAATGGGTGGGTATTGCCATTTCTACTTCAACTAAATACAGAGAACGACATTGGGAAAAAGTAAGGAGTAGCTATAGCATTACAAAGTTCAATCAGAATTAATGAAGAAGTGTGTGTGTGTGTGTGTATGTGTATATATATATATATATATATGTGTGTGTGTGTGTGTGTGTGTGTGTAAAAATCTTATACAGTCATAAGAAAAACTAAGTATACACTGTTTGATTTCTGTGGTTTTAGGCCCAATACACACAGCCGTATTTGCAGTGCGGAATCTGAGGCTGGCATCCACCCCCGAATTCCGCAGCAAATATCTGCTATAGCATGCTATGCAAAAGCGCTTTTCCCTGCCCATGAGCGGAAATCAATTGCGATTTTGGGTTAGCGGCTTTCCATTTTTCCATTGAAGTCAATGGAAGCCATCCGTCCCACAGCCCTTTTGCAGTGAGCACTGCAGAAGGGTCGCGGGATCCACGTCGATGGTTCGGGTAACTCTGTACTGCGCATGTGCGACGGCACAATGGCTGGCGCATCCGCAGCACAGAAGAAGAGAAAAAATGACAGGTATGCAGGGGTTGCCGCCGGGGCACATGGGCAGATTCTGGTGCGGGATGGCGCATCCGGAATCTGACTCGGCCGTGTGCATGCAGCTTTAGTTATCAGGATGTAATAAAAAAAATTTTAAGGATTTTTGTAAAGTGACAATATGCAAATTGAATGAACAAAAGAGACTTCTAGATCAATTCAATATTGCCTTCAAAACTGCTCAATTCTTCTAGTACACTTGCACACAATTTTTGAAAGAAATCAGCAGGGTGATGTTCCAAACATCTCAGAGAACTAACCACAGATCTTCTGTGGATGTAGGCTTGCTCAAGTCCTTCAGTCTCATCATGTAATCCTAGACCGACTTGATGATGTTGATATCAGGGCTCTGCGGGGACCATATCATTACTTCCAGGACTCCTTGTTCTTCTTTATGATGAAGATAGTTCTTAATGACATTGGCTGGATATTAAAGTCATTGTCCTGCTGCAAAATAAATTTGCAGCCAATCAGACGCCTCCCTAATTGTATTGTATGATGGATAACTATCTACCTGCATTTCTCAGCATAGAGGACAGGATTAATCCTGACTAAAGATGAGCGAGCGTACTCGCTAAGGCAAATTACTCGAAATTACTCTGAGTATTGCCATTTTCGAGGACATGCCCGCTCGTGCCAAAAGGTTTGGTGGGGGGGCAGCGGGGGTAAGCGGTAAGTTGCGGGAGTAAGCATGGGGGAGAAGAGGAGAGGGAGATAGATTCTCCCCCCCCCCCCCCCCCCCGTTCCTCCCCGCTCTCCTCCGCCGGCCCCCGAATCTTTTGAGACGAGCGGGCATGTACTCGAAAATGGCAATACTCGCTCAATCCCCTCCACAACCCCCCGCTCACCCCTGCGCTCTCTTCCCCCCCGAATCTTCAAGGACAAGCCAGCAGTTACTCGAAAAAGACGCTGCGCTCTCTCAAGTGAATCGCCTTACTGAGTATGCTCGCTAATCTCTAATGCAGAACTTTAGTATTTTGAAAACAGAACTAATACTTTGGGGAGACTGGGTAATAGTGCACAGAAATTTCCATTTGCCTTTCAGCAGACTACAGTCTGTAACCTGCGGATGGATTCTCATAATATTACAACTTCCATGCCTCATTAGGTATTCTTCGGCACCTCTGGCTGTAATTTTTGGATCAATCCCACAGTTAAAGGGAACTTTTCCACTAATAACGTGAAAACTTTTTAATATCAAATTTCATTTTAAGCATTTCCCATCTACATTTTTGCAAAGCATGATCAAAGTGAAGCTAGACCTTAGTAAAGCTGAATAATAATCTCACTCTGCGCAAGCATATGCTTCTAAGGTAAAACTTCTATAGACGATAACTGGTTAGAAATTAAAGGATTGTGTTTTTGTCCCAATTTCGCAACTCTGTGGAATATGTAGACTCTTTATAAATAAGTAACGGTGGCAGCATGTTGTTCTAATGCTATTGTAATATTCATATTCTTTGTCCATTGCTTTGATACCAGCACAGAGTCATCCAAAATTGAAACACATTTTGTGCATAGCATTAAAAAAAAGTCAGCAAGAAGGTTGCTAAATGTTTTAAGAGCACTGTGATAAATAAATGAATTGCTGATCATATAGAAATGGGCTGCTGACAGAGTGTAAGCTTTCATTGCAGATTTCTGTTTTGATCCATAAGAAAGCTTCCAGCTCAAAATAAGTTTTGAACAACATAAATATAGGAGTGTAACAGTATGACCCAGCAGCGTGAACTCCGACTGTATGGTTTTAATTGATGCCTTCCATTGATTTGCCCTGTAGTCCTGCTGTCTCAACAAAACAACTATATGATAGCGGAGCTGTCATACTGTTACAAATTAGGAGTAGACTGTAAAGCTTGATGCAGTTTTTAAGTTTGACCCAGTACAAGGAATATATGTTTCACATTACTCATAATTGATTGATGTGTCCTTCAAAATCATTACACAATAGACTTGTTTCCAAAAATATGGTCATTTTATCAATTAATATGAGTGTGTGACGTTTGGTCACATATCATTTAAACTATGATATAGTAGTTCTTAAAGAATCCATATAGACAGACTAGCTGGTAGCTGAACAATTGTTTGCTTAGCAGTTTAGAGTCCGAAGCCTCTGTATTAACAATGAATGAAGGCTTCTAATCTGAAAGCAGACATTTTGGGTGTTGGTTATTTTAATGGGAACCTAACAGACTGTACAAAAATGTCCTAGCTACAGAAAAACAGCAAGCAAACCCTGAAGAACTGAGTCTAGACATGGCATAATTGCACAGAATTTAGGTGTCGGTTTCATAGTAACAAAATAGAGGCTAAATCCACGTGTGGATTTGATTTATTAAAGCTGCGCGGATCTCCCGCGTGGGAAATCTGCAGCTCTCTCCGCCCATAGGAAACAATGGGGTGTCCGCAACGGAATTAAATCCTGCAGATTTGATTTTTTGGTGCTTTGCGGATGTCCCATGCGGTTCTGAAATCGCAGCATGCTCAATTTTATAGCGGATGTGGCTGCATTCATCTCTATGGGAGCTGAAAACACACAATCCACGTTCACCCGCAAAATAATTTTTAAGATGATCCACGGTGCATCCGCTGCGGATATCCGCATTGAAAATCTGCGAGTGCCATGGACATTGGGCCTAAAGGAACCAAGAATAATCAACAATTTGCATCAGTAGTAACAGTTATCATCTTCCAGGGCTAAGATTGGTAAAAGGATAAACATTTACACCAACACATTTTAATAAGCCTCATTTCTGAAAATAAAATTCAAATTAATCATTTTCTAGCCTATGCTGGAAAAATAAAAGAAAGATTTGATTTAGGTTAATTGGATTGCATTCCACCCGTAGGAAGTGCTCATCATGAGGTTCTTATCAATGTGACCTTCCGGGTTACTGAATTGGAGTCAACTGCTTCATTTAAATTTTCTTAGCTTAGCGCCATGTCGGTCCAGACACTTCTGGTACTGCAATTCGGCCTTTTTCACCTGAATGAAGAACTGCAGTTTCCCTCAGGGTGATAAACCTTATGTGATGCTGTGCAAAGTAAATACTGAAATGACCTTGACTTTGCTGTCATGATTGGTGGCGAATCCCATCAGTCTGACCCATATGATCTGCATATAATGTCATAGTCTACTGACTTCCTGGCAGCACACAAAAATGTTACCTTAAATGGGTTCAAGTTACTTTTATCATAACATTCCTGTTACCCATGGCCAAACATAACAGAAGAGGCTATCTATCCTCTTTGTCATGGCTCTCCGCATGTCCAGTGCTGGGTCTGTGTTTACAGGCAGCAGTTAACCTGTTGATGGGATGTCACAAGCTGCTGCAGTCATCACTTATCTCAGCGGTTGTTGTCCCATAAACAGGACGTCTTTATGTTTGGTCATGGGCAGATGGAATTTCATGGAAAAAACAACTCTTGACAAAAGCCTTTTTTGTAATTTTTCCATCAACATGGGCATATAAGGCCGCCTGCACACGGGCAGAAATCCCGCGGCGGGATTTCCCGCGGGATTTCCGCCACTGAAAGCCTGCATAGGAGTGCATTACACTACGCACTCCTATGCAGATGGCTGCGGTTTGGCCGCGCGAAATGTCGCGCGGCAAACAAGCCGCGGCATGTCCTATTTCTGTGCGTGGCTCGCAGAGCCTCGCACAGAAACGTCACTCACCCGGCCGCCGGCTCCAGTCTGTGCATGCGCCGGCGCCGAGAGTTCTCGCCGCCGGATCCGACCCGCCCGTCTGCAGGCGGCCTAAGGCTTGTTTTTTGTATGGTGAATTGTTAATTTTATTGATAGTATTTTGGGGTACATATTATGTATTGTAAAACTTTTATACATTTTTGGGGAGGGCATGGAGCAAAAACACTCTTAATTCTGCCATTGTTTTTTTTTCCACTGTAATCATGCAGCATATATGACATGATAGGTTTTCTCTGTGGGTCAGTACAATTGCACTAAAATGATATATATTTTTAATTTTTTGCACAATAAAAACCCTTTTTCTTTAATTATTTTTATTTTTTTTAATAGCAAGTTCGATAACTTTTATTTTTCCATGTACGGAGCTCTGTGTGGGCTTATGTTTTGTGTGACAAGCTGTAGTTTTAATTGGTACCATATTGTGGTACGTACTGCTCTTTTGAGAGGCAAAATGAGAAAAAGAAGCATTTTGGCTCCATTTTTTAATTTTATTTTTACAGTTTTTACCATGCCGGATAAATAGCATGTTCAATTTATGATATAATACCAAATATTTGGATTTTTGAATTTTCTTTTTTTTAGATAGTTTTCACTGATCCCATGGTTGCAGCAGGAGGCCAGCTGTCAGTCATAGCGTAGGGTCAGTTTCTGAGCCGCACCATATACAGGACGTAAGTTTACATCATGCACCCTGGAAGTACACTTATGTCCTGTGACATTAAGGGGTTAATTTGGAAGCTTCACAACTTGTCAAGGCTAAATTTTACAATGCAATGGAATTTTGAATATTGTAATGCATGTATGTCACACTTCTAAAGCTGAAAATATGGCTGCAATTTATTTAATATAATTAAAGCCTTTTTATGCAGTCATGTGACTGGATCTTGATCGACCTTGCTGCAAGTTCAGTGAACTCTGATTGTTTTCCAGCAAGCATGTTTTCTTTGTACCATTCTGGCATGAACTATGTTATTTTTTTTTCATTTTTCTGCCATCAGTAATGCATTTTACTTTAATCTACAAAATGACAAATTCTTTTTAAGGGTGGGTTCACACGAGCGTGTTTTTGTGCGTACATACGTGCGCACCTAGGTACAAGCAGAAACACGCGTGAACACAGCTGCGTGCTTGTTGTCAATAGAGCCACGGCTGCTGACGGCACCCCTGCATTCTTTTTCTCTGAAAAAAAAACATTTTAGTGTAAAAAAAAAAACAACTTACCTCTCCACCGCTGCCCCGTGAGCATGAAGAACACATCTGTGGCAGATGTTTCCTTCACCCCCGCTAGTTAAAAGAATTTTTCTGCTGCTACATCTGCCACATCTGTGGCAGATGCAGTAGAGGAATTCTTCAATTCTCAACCGCAGTTGTCACACGTCAGCTGCGGTAGAGAATCCTGCTGCCGGCAACCCCTCATTGGATTTCAGGGAAGGGCTTTAAACATAAGCCCTTCCCTAAAAATCCAAGAAAAGTAGTGTAAAAAAAAAACAAAAAACATACCCACCTCCCTCAGCTGCGACTTCTGGCGCTGTTCCCGACTCTGTAGTTCTCAGCTATCAGCAGCCGGGGATTTAAAATCCCCACCTTCTGGTAGCTCTAATTGTGATTGGCTGAGCGCTTCAATGGCTTTTTCAGGGAAGGGCTTCATAAGCCCCTCCCTGAAAAGCCATTTTAAAAAGTGTAAGAAAAAATACCTGCCGGGGCTCAGCAGCGACCTCTGCGGCTGTCCTCGACTCTGTAACTCTCAGCTATCAGCTCTGATTGTGATTGGCTGAGCGCTTTAAATCCCCGGCTGCTGATAGTTCAGAACTACAGAGCTGGGGACAGCTGTGGAAACCGCGGCTGAGCCCTGGCAGGTGAGTATTTTTTTTTGTTTGTTTCTTATACTATTTTAAATGGCTTTTCAGGGAAGGGCTTATGAAGCCCTTCCGTGAAAAGCCATTGACGGCTGCCGGGGCTTAGCGGCGACTTCTGCTGCTGTCACCGACACTGCACTGCTGTACTGAGCTATCAGCAGGCGGGTATTTAAAATCCCCGCCTGCTGGTAGCTCTGATTGTGATTGGCTTAGGCGCTCAGCCAATCACAATCAGAGCTACCAGTATGCAGGGATTTTAAATCCCCGGCTGCTGATAGTTCAGAACTACAGAGCCAGGGACAGCTGCAGAAGCCTGGGCTAAACCCCGATAGGGGAGTACTTTTTTGTTTGTTTTTTACACTATTTTAAATGGCTTTTCAGGGAAGGGCTGATTAAGCCCTTCCCTGAAAAGCCATTGATGGCTGTCAGGGCTCAGCGGCGACTTTTTCCACTGTCCCCGGCTCTGTAGCGCTGCTGAGCTATCAGCAGCCGGGGATTTAAAATCCCCGCCTGGTGGTAGCTCTAAATGTGATTGGCTGAGCGCTAAGCCAATCACAATCAGAGCTACCAGCAGGCAGGGATTTTGAATCCCCGGCTGCTGATAGCTGGGAACTACAGAGCCGGGGACAACGGCAGAAGACGCAGCTAAGCCCTGGCAGGTGAGTATTGTTTTTTTTTTTACACTTTTTTAAATGTCTTTTCTGGGAGGGGCTTATGAGGCCCTTCCCTGAAAAGCCATTGACGGCTGCCGGGGCTCAGCGGCGACTTCTGCAGCTGTCCCCGGCTCTATAGTTCTCAGCTATCAGCAGCCAGAGATTTGAAATCCCCACCTGCTGGTAGCTCTGATTGTGTTTGGCTGAAGCGCTCAGCCAGTCACAATTAGAGCTACCAGCAGCTGGGCTTTTTAAATCCCCAGCTACTGATAGCTGAGAACTATAGAGCTGGGGATAGCGCCAGAAGTCGCGGCTGAGCCCTGGCAGATGTAGCAGCAGGGAATTCTTTTAACATGCAGCAGATGTGTTCTTCATGCCCACGGGGGTCACGGCAGCAGTGGAGTGGTAAGTTTTTTTGTTTGTTTGTTTGTTTTTTTACACTAAAATCTTATATGTAACGCCCTTCCCTGAAAAAGAATGCAGGGGTGTCGGCAGAGCATTGTTTTCAATGGAGCCGCTGACAACAGCCGCGGCTCCATTGAAAACAATGCGTGCATTCCCTATGGTGCACGCATGTCCTATCTTTGCAAGCACACACCTGCAAAGTATGGACATGTGCACACACCATAGGGAATGCAATGTTGCAAATACAAGCGTGCTTGTGTACGCTCCCTGAAAAAGAATGCAGGGGTGTCGGCAGAGCATTGTTTTCAATAGAGCCACTGGCAACAGCTGCGGCTCCATTGAAAACAATGCATGCATTTCCAATGGTGCACGCATGTCCTATCTTTGCAGGCACACACCTGCAAAGTACGGACATGTGAACACACCATAGGGAATGCAATGTTGCAAATTCAAGCGTACTTTTGTGCGTGCGTATGCACGCACAAAAACACGCTCGTGTGAACCCACCCTAAAAACACCAAAAAGTGGAGTTTGTTCTTTCCCAAAGCCCTTAAT